>NC_081861.1:25719463-26028301 GCF_963259705.1 Myotis daubentonii | reverse complement strand
CAGCTCAGCCTGCACCCTCTCCAATCTGGGACCTCTTGGGAGATGTCCGACTGCCGGTTTAGGCCTGATCCCTGGGGATCAGGACAGTCGGACATCCCTCTCACAATCCTGGACTGCTGGCTCCTAATCACTCACCTGCCTGCCTGCCTGGTCGCCCCTAACTGCCCCTCTGCTGACCTGACCACCCCTCACTGCCTCTGCATGCAGGCCTGATCACCCCTAACTGACCCCTGCTGCCGGCCAGGTCATCCCCAACTGCCCCCTCCCTGCTGGCCTGGTCGCTCCTAACTGCCCCCCCCACCAGCCTGGTCACTCCTAACTGCCCTCCCCCTGCTGGCCTAGTCGCCCTTCACTGCCACCCCTGCTAGCCTAATTGCCCCCTACTACACCCCTCCCCCCGCCAGCCTGGTTGCCCCTAACTGCCCCCCCCAGCCTGGTCGCCTCTTACTGCCCCCCCTGCTGGCCTGGTCACCCCCAACTCTCGCCCCACTGGCCTGGTCACCCCTCATGGCCCCCCACGCTGGCCTGGTCACCCCACGCAGCCTGCTGTTTGGTCGTTTTGTCATCCCTCACTAACCCCTTGCCAGCCTGGTCACCCCACGCAGCCTGCTGTTCAGTCGTTGTTTGGTCATCCCTCACTAACCCCCTGCCAGCCTAGTCACTCCACGCAGCCTGCTGTTCAGTCCTTTGGTTGTCCCTCACTAACCCCTCTGCCGGCCTGGTTGCCCCACACAGCCTGCTTGTTCAGTCCTTTGGTTGTCCCTCACTAACCCCTGTGCAGGCCTCGTCGTAGGCAGCCATCTTTGTGAGGGTGTGAAGGTTAATTTGCATATTGCCGCTTTATTATACAGGATAGCCAAGATTTGGAAGCAACCCAAGTGCCCATCAGTAGATTAGTGGATAAAAAAGCTGTGGTACGTTTACACAATACAATATTACTCGGCTGTAAAAAAGAAGGAAATCTTACCTTTTGCAACAGTATGGCTGACCTGAAGATTATTAGGCTAAGTGAAATAAGCCAGTCAGAGAAAGATAAATACCATATGATCTCACTTATGTGTGGAATCTAATGAACAGAATAAACTTATGAACAAAATAGAAACAGATGTATGGCTATATGGAACAGACTGACAGCTGTCAGAAGGAGGAGCCTAGAGAGCTAGGTAAAACATGTGACACATGGACACAGACAACTGTATGGTGATAGCCATAAGAAAAGGGGGTGGGGGAGATGGAGGTTGGCAAAGGGGAGATAAATAGGGATGGAGAGAATTGACTTTGGGTGGTGAGTGCACAATGTAGTATGCAGATGATATTTTATTGAGTTGTAGACTTGAAACCTATATGGTTATATTAACCAGTGTCACCCCAATAAATTCAATAAAATTTAAAAATGTTTTTAAAAATATGGATTTCTGGCTTGTCCTGAAAAAAAAAATATGGGTAAATGTAGCCATGTCATGCCCAGACTGCTGTATGGCATATATGGTGCCATGCATGCTCCAATTTGTTAAGGTCCTCCCTGTATCACCCACCTGACCCCAGGAGGCCTTGTGTCTGTGACTCCTGAGCTAATTCAATCCCTTCCTGAGCTTCAGAGAAATCATTACTGCTCAAAATTAGTCAACAGCTGATTAGTTATCATTTTCTCAATTTGTTTCAACTCAAATACCAAGAGTATTATTTGTAAACAAATAAAGTTAGGAAAGGGACAATTATGTTAAAAGGCTTTTCTTGCCTGAATGGTGTTCTTATTGATGAATTTAGACTTTTTAAATATAATTAACTGATAGGAGTTAAAGCAACCACAGCTAAATAAAGATTAATCACATCTAAAAACAATAAAATGTGCTCTGAATCATCATTTTTCAAAAGCTATCTCTCAGTTTAACTCTCACCTCCTCTTTAAAATTTTCTTTTGCCTGGCCAGTGGCTCCATGGCTGAGTGTCAACCTATGAACCAGGAGGTCATGGTTCGATTCCCAGTCAGGGCACATGCCTGGGTTGCGGGCTCAATCCCCAGTAAGGGGTGTGCAGGAGGCAGATGATCAATGATTCTCTGTCATCATTGATGTTTCTCTCTCTCTCTCCCTTTCTCTTTCTCTCTGAAAACAATACAAATATATTTTAAAACATTTTATTTCACTTTTCTTCTCTTCTTCTGAACCTCTTTGATTTTATTTACCTAGTTAGGTAACAAGTTAGCACTTAATCATTCATTTATTCAGTAAATATTTATTTGAGCACTTGCTAGATGCCAAGTGGCTGTTCTGGGCACTTTGGATAATACAGAGAAAAAGAAACAAATTTTTTTGTGTAGCTTCCATGCTAGAAGCAGAAAGAGACAATAAGTAATCAAAACCAGTTCTGAAAAACAAAAAAAAAACCCAAAAAACAAAAAACTTAGTTCTGCTAATTAAAGGAACTATCTCTATACATAAAACCCTAATATACAAATAGACTGAACTGTGGAAAAACCAAACAAGCGAACAACTGAACAACTGGTCACTTGTCGTGTGCTGACCACCAGGGGGCATGTGTAGAACATAGTGGGCATCAGCCATGGCGGGATGGTGGAACAAGTGAGTGGGGGCGCCAGACCAAGGCAGGGCACCGGTCGCTGTCATCAGGGCGAGCCTCTGGTGGTTACTGAAAATTCTTTGCTCCCATGTGCCAAGGTCCTGCCCGGCACTCGCACCTGCTGCTGGTGCCATCCCTGCTCACACCCGCTGCCAGTGCCAGAGCTACCACTTGCACCCGTTGCCATTGCCTGGTGCTGGCCCTGATCGCTCAGCACCATCAGTGGGTGTGAGCGGCGACTGCCAGCTTCAATAACCTGTTAGGGCTTCTCCACCTCCCCCTGCTCCTGAGGGTTGATTGGGGCCAGCAGCCACCTCTCACACCTGCTGCCAGCAACTGCCCTGCTCTCACCCGCTGCCAGCGCTGGAGCTGCTGCTCACACCCACTGCTGGTGCCAGCCCTGCTCACACCCATAGCCAGCACTGGAGCCACCACTTGCACCAGTTGCTGGCGCCCAGAGCCGGTTCCAATCGCTTGGTGCCGTCAGTGGGTATGAGCGACACCTGCCAGACCTGATCACCCCTCAGGGCTTCTCCACCTCCCCCTGCTCCTGAGGGGAGATTGGGGCAGCAGCCATCACTCGCACCCACTGACGGCGCTGGACCTGCTCACACCCACTGCTGGTGCTGGCCCCAATTGTTCTGTGTTGTCAGGTGCAAGTGGGGTCAGCGCCATCAGCAGCAGTGGTGGGAGCGGGGGCTGCTGGCAGACAGGGGACCAGGGGCCATGAGAGGAGGGGCTAGGTGGGGGCGCAGAAGATGGGCCCACCACAGCCTCACAGCCCACAGTTTCTTTCAAGGTGCATGAATTTGTTCACTGGGCCCCTAGTCTATCTAATCTAATAAAAGACAAACATGCAAATTGACTGTACCTTCGCTATGCCTTAAGCCACGCCCACCAGACAATCAGAACAACTATATGCAAATTACCCCAACCAAGATGGCAGCTGGCAGCCACGGAGCTGGAGCAAGCAGGAGGCTTGGTTGCTCTAGTGATGGAGGAAGCCAAGCTTCCCGGCCAGCTCTGAGCTCCACTGAAGGCAACAAAGTTTCAATTATAGAAGCTAAATAAATCCCAGAATAAAAAAAGAAAAGAAAAAGAGGAGAGGCTGGGAGCCTCTGTCACCGGGGGGCTTGGCCAGCCTGAAAACGTCCCTCAGCCCCTCACCCAGACTGGCCAGGCACCCCAGTGGGGACCCCCCACCCTAAAGGGGGTGTGGCCAGCCTGAAAACAGCCATCAGCCCCTCACCCAGGCTGGCCAGGCACCCCAGCGGGACCCCCACCCTGATCCGGGACACCCTTCAGGGCAAACCAGCCGGGCCCCACCCATGCACCAGGCCTCTATCCTATATAATAAAAGGGTAATGGTAATATGCAAACTGACCCTAACAGCAGAAAGACTGGTAATGACTGGTCACTATGACACACACTGACCACCAGGGGGCAGATGCTCAATGCAGGAGCTGCCCCCTGGTGGTCAGTGCGCTCCCACAGGGGGAGCTTTGCTCAGCCACAAGCCAGGCTGACGGCTACCAGTACAGCGGTGGTGGTAGGAGCCTCTCCCCCCTCTTCAGCAGTGCTAAGGATGTCCAACTGCAGCTTAGGCCTGCTCCCTGCTGGCAAGTGGATATACCCCGAGGGCTCCCAGGCTGCCAGAGTGATGTCTGACTGCCAGCTTAGGCCCAATTCCCCAGGGAGGGGGCCCAAACCAGCAGGTGGTCATCCCCCAAGGGGTCCCAGACTGCAAGAGGGCACAGGCCAGGCTGAGGGACCCCCCTGAGTGCACAAATTTTTGTCCACTGGGCCTCTAGTGTATATATATATATATCAAGCAACTGAACAACCAGAATGACCGATCACTAAGGTGTGCAAAACAGGAGCTGCCCCCCTGGTGGTCAGTGCGCTCACACAGTGGGAACGCTGCTCAGCTGAGGCCCATCGCAGCAGCCCACCAGCCCACTGTCAGTCATTCACTCCCTCAGTAGTCCTGCAGGTCCAATCTCCGAAGAACAGGCCAGGCACCAACAGACCAGTGCTGTGGGCATGATCCTGACAGCACTGCTGGTCTCCTAGAAGTTGGTTTCAGGCACTGCAGCTGCTTCCCCTCCCTAGATGTTCCGCAAGGAAGAAACAATATAAAAGTAGCCGCCAGGTGGCTCCCAACAACTGGCGTGAATGTCAGCGGGATAAATCTGGATCCCAAGCCGGCAAGTGTGTCCCATCACCCGCCTGGAAGGCTGATTGTATCCCCCCCCCCCCCCAACACCCCTCTTGGGACCCTACCCATGCACAAATTCATGCACCAGGCCTCTAGTGAAGATATAAAGACAGTATAATGTGAAGGTGACCTGGAACTGAATGTTATTTATATAGAGTGATTAGAGAAGAATACTCGATGACTAGGGCCAGGGGTGGGGAACCTTTTTTCTGCCAAGGGCCTTTTGGATATTTATAACACTACTAGAGGCCCAGTGCATGAATTCATGCACCAGTAGGGTCCCTCAGCCTGGCCTGCAGGATCGGACTGAAACCAGCTCTCCAACATCCCCTGCAGGGTCCCGGATTGCAAGAGGGTGCAGGCCAGGCCGAAGAATCCCACTGATGCACAAAAGAGGCTGGGGAGGGACGTGGGAGGTTGCCCAGCCAGGGAGGGCTCCAGGGCGTGTCTGGCCCATCTCACTCAGTCCCGATCATCCAGACCCCAGCAGCAAGCTAACATACTAGTCAGAACATCTTCCCCCTAGTGGTAAGTGCACATCATAGCAACTGGTTGACTGGTTGACTGTCTGCCCTCTGGTGATCAGTGCACGTCATAGCAAGCAGTTGACTGTCCTTAGCATATTATTAGCATATTACACCTTTTTTAAAATATATTTTTTATTAAGATATTACATATGTGTCCTCACCCCACGTTACCCCCTGCCCCCCCCCCCGCTCATGCCCTCACTGTCCCCCGTTGTCCGTGTCCATTGGTTAGGCCTATATGCTTGCATATAAGTCCTTTGGTTGATCTTTCCCCCTTACCCCTACCCTCCCCTACCTTCCCTCCAAGGCCCGACAGTCCAATCAATGCCTCTCCATCTCTGGATCAGTCCTTGTTCATCAGTTTATGTTGTTCATTATATTCCACAAATGAGTGAGATCATGTGGTATTTATCCTTCTCTGACTGGCTTATTTCACTTAGCATAATGCTCTCCAGTTCCATCCATGCTGTGGCAAATGGTAAGAGTTCCTTTTTCTTCTTCCTCTTCTTAAAGAATACCTTTCAGCATTTCATATAATGCTGGTTTGGTGGTGATGAACTCCTTTAGCTTTTTCTTATCTGTGAAGCTCTTTATCTGAAGCATATTACACTTTGATTGGTTGAATGGCCGACTGGAAAACCGGACACTTAGCATATTAGGCTTTTATTATATAGGATTCTTGGGCCATATAAAATTATCAACTTAATCTCCAATAAGCGTTTAATCTCCAAAATTTACAGGCAGCTCATACAACTTAACAAAAAGAAGATAAACAACCCAATCAAAAAATGGGCAACAGGCCTAAATAAATACTTTTCGAAAGATGGCATACAGAAGGCCAAGAGACATATGAGAACATGCTCAAAGTCACTAATCATCTGCGAAATGTAAATCAAAATGACAATGCTGTACCATTTCACACCTGTCAGAATGGCTATCATCAACCAATCAACAAACCAAAAGTGCTGGCAAGGATGTAGAGAAAAAGGAACCCTCATGCACTGCTGGTGGGAATGCAGACTGGTGCAGCCACTGTGGAGAACAGTATGGAGTTTCCTCAAAAAACTAAAAATGGAACTCCCATTTGACCCAGTGATCCTACTTCTAGGAATATATCCCAAGAAACTAGAAACACCAATCAGAAAGGATATATACACCCCTATGTTCATAGCAGCACAATTTACAGTAGCTAAGATTTGGAAACAGCCCAAGTGCCCATCAGCAGATGAGTGGATTAAAAAACTCTGGTACATCTACACAATGGAATACTACGCTGCTGTAAAAAGCAAGGAACTCCTACCATTTGCAACAGTATGGATGGACCTAGAGAGCATTATGCTAAGTGAAATATGTCAGTCAGAGAAAGATAAATATCACATGATCTCACTCATTTGTGGAATATAATGAACAACATAGATGAACAAAAACAGATCCAGAGACAGAGAAGCATCAATCAGACCTTCAAACCTCAGAGGGAAGGTAGGAGAGGGTGGGGGTAAGGGTGAGAGATCAAACAAAGGACATGTATGCATGCATATAAGCCTAACCAATGGATACAGACACCAGGGGTGTGAGGGCATGAGCGGGGGGTGGGCTGCAATGGGGGGATAAAGACACATGTAATACCTTAATCAATAAAGAAAATTAAAAAATCATTAAAAATTATCAACTTGAAAATTTGCCTGCTATATTTGGTAAAACAAGTAAGTCACCCCTAATGGCTTGGCAGGGCCAGACCAAATGATTTCTCGGGTCTTCCTTATAAGGTCCGAGGGCCAGATGTTGCCCACCCCTGTTCTAAGCAAAGAGAAAAGAAAACACAATGGCCCTAAATTGGAAATAAACTCAGTATGTTCAGCCAGTGTCAATGGAGCAGAGGAAACAAGACTGGTAGGAGCGGAGATGGGGGATGGAGCCAAGGGCAGGCATGCAGGGCCTTATGGGATGTAAGCCATAACAAAAAGTTTAGATTTTATTCTGCTTCAGAAGCCTTTGGTGGGGGTTCCATTATATTGGCCATGCCTTCTATTTATTCTGAGTCTTCCACAGCAGACTGCACAGTGTTAGGCAGTGAATAAATACCAATTGATTATTGGGTCAGGGACCCATGCCAATCTCTTCAAAGCAGTCTGTCACTAAGAGAACCTGGTGTGGTAGGGTTAAGAATGCTCCATTTGCAAGAGATAATTTCCCTAGGATAACTCAAGGGGAATAGAAGTAAGCATGAGGAGTTCTGCATCTTGTATGATGTCATGATAACTCTGTAATGCCTCTGCGGAATAGAGAACAAACCTGCAACTGAGATCCTCAAATGAGAAAGGAGAAACTGTAACTGGATGTCATCAGTGTTCATCCTCTTGTGTATGAACAAGGTCTCCTCAAAAAGGAAGAGCAGTGATCAGGTGGGGGTCAAGTGTTTGGCTGTGGACAAGCCTTTTATCATGTGGCCCTTGGAGAACTGCAACTGACAGTGGTTGTTGTTGTTGTTGTGTGAAGGGGATTTGGCTCTGGAATCTGCTAAGACCTTTGAAAAAGTTTAGACAAACCTAGCAACAGAGGTAAGAGAAACCAGTGCTGGTCATATATGATGATTATTAAATAGTATCGAGTAAAAGCCAAAGGTGTTCCACTGAGAACTCCTTCTGGCTGCATTCTGTGAGTTCTAAACTTTCCACTCACTGATTTATTAAAAGTGACAAGGAGAAGAGAATCTTGCTGATCTATGATCAAAAATTCCTCTCAAACAATAATGTAAGTCAATGGCAAATCATGGTTCTCTCTCTCTCTCTCTCTCTCTCTCTCTCTCTCTCTCTCTCTCTCTCTCTCTCTCCCCTCCATATATATATGGCTTACAACCCACAAGGCCCTGCATATCTGCCCTTGCCTCCCTCCCCCATATATATACACATACACTCACACACAATGGTAAGGAACACATATGAAAAGAAGTCTATCTACGCAAGCATAAAGGTCAGAGTACCTGGGCTTGGATATCAGTAACCCTTCTTAATATCTGAGTGACTCTGGAAACTTGCTTAACCTCTCTGAACCTTTAGTTTCCTCATCTATGAAAAGTACTATATTATCCTATTTTATTTTTTAATTTATCTTTATTGTTGAGAGTATTACAAATGTCCCCCATTTCTCCCCTCTTACTCCCCGCTACCCATCTCCTACCACCCCAGGCCTTCACCACTCTATTGTCTGTGTCCATGTGTTATGCATATTATCCTATTTTAAAAATATTTTTATTGATTTCATAGAGGAAGGGAGAATGAGAGAGAAACATCAATGATGATAGAGAATCACTCATCAGCTGCCTCCTGCATGCCCCCTACTGGGAATCAAGCCTGCAACCCAGGCATGTGCCCTGACTGGAATTGAACCATGACCTCCTGGTTCCTATTTTAAACCAGGGATATTATAAGGATTCAATGAGACTATACATGTAAAGCTCTTAAAACAGTGCCAGGTAAAGTGTGATCAACACACATGAACTATTTTTATTTATTTCTTATTTCCTGCATTGTTTGTAAAAGCACATAGAGTAGTTGACATTTGCACTGAATTGTCAGCAATTAACAATGTGTTATCTGAGCTATGAAATTTGAAGGGCCAGACCAAAAAGAAAAAGTGACTCCTTAAACTGATGGTAATTTCAGTTGCTGCCTTCTACTTTGGATGTCTTCATAATGAGCTTTAAATTTATTTTTTTTTCTTAAATTAAAGTTGACATACAATATTATATTAGTTTCAGGTATACAACCCAGTGATTAGACATTTATGTAATTTATGAAATGATCCCCTCCTGATAAGTCTAGTACCCATCTGACACCATACATAGTTATTACAATATTGTTGACTCTAGTCCCTATGCCGTCCTTTATAGAGAAAAACCTCTTACCCAATTCCCAAATATAGACCTAATCTCAACTGAGAATGGCTCATACTCCTAAAACATTCCAGTCTAGAAAACAAGTCAAGAATTTATTTGCCTCCATTTTTATTCCATTTTGCCAAAGCCATCAGTCCATAAACAACATAAAGTGTCTAGCTCTTCAGAATTCAACAGCTGTTAATATTCAGCTGACTCTAAGCTCAATTTAAACTCAGGCTGAGAGGAGCTGTGCATATTCATACCATAAGCATATATGGTAGAAGTCTGCCTGTGGCAATCTGGACTAAGAAAATAATTACACTCATGTGATTTAACCCTAAACAGAAGCAACCTCCCAAGCCTAAGTGGGCTCTACCTCAGTGGGTTTCTCTGGCTTCCCTCAGCACTCATAATTCTATAAAGGGAACATTAGCCTATGACATGTGTGACCACGTTTTAAAAAAAGTTTTGCAATTATCAGTGGCTTTCAGTTCTGAAGTAACAGAAAAATGGTTCAATATTACATTTAAATATTCTGAAAATGTATGTACTTTTGTCTTGAATTGCTTTGTCTTTGATGATATTGTTGGCACTTAAACAGTGAACAACTGAAAAATTAATGGATGAAAAGTAATATTTAATTAACTTGCTCTTATCAAACACCATGTCCAACTGCTATATTTAGCAAATGAACTAATAGAGAAAGCTGCTGCAGAATTAGTCAGCACATCAGCCTGTTAAATATCAAAGAGCAGAGGAGGCTTTTTTGTCTCAGCCTTGAACCAGAGACTGAAAATGCATCTAATTTTAGCATTTCCAGAGGAGGATGAAAAGATGTGAAACACAATAATCAAGAAAAATGTCACGCACAGCCCAAGTACACATTCATCAGAACAGAAATGCTGGGAAGGTGGCAGCAAGTAAGAGGTCTGCCTGGAAACCAGAATTCATCACAAGTGAATTCTTTAAAAGAATTTACCATTAAAAAAAAGCCAAGATTCTCATCTATACAAGAGGTCCAAGGGAGTAATACAGAGTATTGAGTAAGTGGCAGGTTGTTTTTTTTTCTAGAAGCAGTTTCATGTGGTCTACTTTAGCATTTAAAGGCTCCAGAGTTTCATCAGTGCAATTGAAGGGAATGATTAAAGGAATCAAGAAAATGCTTTCTTTTCAGGGTGAGTTTTTATTTTCTATAGAAAAGCTTCTTTAGAAGTGA
This sequence comes from Myotis daubentonii, assembly GCF_963259705.1. NCBI lineage: Eukaryota > Metazoa > Chordata > Mammalia > Chiroptera > Vespertilionidae > Myotis > Myotis daubentonii. The sequence continues at coordinate 26,017,883 of NC_081861.1, read as the reverse complement.
TATCCAGGTGTGGGGGGGTGGGCAGGAAAAGGAAGTGGGTGAAATGAGTAGTCCTTCAAGAGAGCCTAGCAATCCTAATATATTTAAAAGGTTTTATTGCATTATGAAGACGGTGCACATTCTTAATAAAGTGTAAAAAGAAAGAAATGTGAGCTTTGATTTATTTTGATGTCCCAAGACCCTGGAACAATGGTTGGCACATAGTAGGTCTCAAAAATATTTGTTGAATAAATGAATGAATGGTTTCATATCAAGATGGAGAAGTGAGTATATACATAATTCTCTCCATACTATTTAAAACACATAAGGCCCGGCCAGAGTGGCTCAGTGGTTGAGCATTGACCTATGAACTAGGAGGTCATGGTTTGATTCCTGGTCAGAGCATATGCCTGGGTTGCAGGCTAGATCCCCAGTGTGGGGCGTACAAGAGGCAGTTGATTGGTGATTCTCTCTCATCATTGATGTTTCTATCTCTTTCTCCCTCTCTGTTCCTCTCTGAAATTAATAAAATATATTTTAAAAAACATATAGAAATGATCTATAAGGCCTTTAAAGATATATTTAAAAGTACATAATCAATTGTGAGAGGAAAATAGGCATGGACTTAAACAGAGAGAGAAACTGACTAGTAAGCTACAAGTAGTTGGGGCCATGGCTTCAAGTCCATAGGGGAATGGGGCCATACTTTCCCAGTATGTGTTACAGAACTGGATCCAGGATCCCAGTGTGAAGCCATCACCTAGACAGTGATGGCGAACCTATGACACGCGTGTCAGAGGTGACAAGCGAACTCATTTTTTGGGTTGATTTTTCTTTGTTAAATGGCATTTAAATATATAAAATAAATATCAAAAATATAAGTCTTCGTTTTATTATGGTTGCAAAGATCAAAACATTTCTATATGTGACACGGCACCAGAGTTAAGTTAGGGTTTTTCAAAATGCTGACACCTTGGGCTCAAAAGGTTCGCCATCACTGGCCTAGAACCATGGTTTCTCCCTGGAAGCAGTGGCCGAAAGAGCTCTACTTATGTACCAGGATTGGGCCAGGTTCTCCTGCTTGCCTCAGGTGGCAGATGAAGCAGAGAACTCTAACTGACATGAGAACTACACCTGGGTTTTGCCATGTGTGTGTATGTGCATTAGAACTGCTACCTATTGCAGATAGAAGCCCTGAGATGAGTTGCTAGTGTATTGAGGAGCCAGACCTGAGGCAACTGAGAAATCATTCCCACAGGGATGGGCATGCCTAGAAATCTATAGATTAGCGCCCAAACAAAACTCTAAAATTTATGGGAAGCTAATCACCATAAAAAGTTGTCAACAGACCCAATATCTGAGGAAATGAAGATAACAGAACAATCTAAAAAGCACTTTCAAGCAAGCTTGTATAAAATTTTCAAAGACTATATTGTGTTTGCAAGATATGAAATAATATACATAGTATGCTACTTTTGTGTAAGAAAGAAAGGAAAATTTTTATATATGTATCTGTTAATGTCTGCAGAATATATTTGACAGGAACAATAAACCAGAAATTAAGAAAATGGATTAACTAAAGTGAGTAGGTGTGAATGAGATTCCAGGGAGGGCAATGGGATTTCTATAAGTATATTTTTGTATATTTTGTCAGTTAATTACACTAATATTTTACATATTCAAAAAATAAAATTTAATTAATATGAGAAAAAATTAAAATTCAATACAAACAAATAAATTAACTTAACTGAATACCACATTGAAAACATAAGTATGCAGCAGAATAATTAGCCCAATAACTTTTGACACAGTACTTCCACTGTATACCCTCAATGGGATATAGTATATAAATAAAAATAGCTGCAAAGCAATCTTGAACATTTTACTAGTTTTATTATTGGTAATATATTGCTGTAGTAATTCCGAAGGTATTTTGTGTGTATCATTGGATTGAACAAATAAGTAAGTATATTGTAAAAGAAAAGAAAAACTATGTTATGGAGGATGGAGATGAAGAACCATGTGATGTTGGATTGGAAAACATCTATTAGTATGAACTCATGATTTAAAATATATACATCTGTCTACTAAAAGGGCCTAAAGGCAATGAGCACACAGCACCTAGATCTTGAACTATATTACAAGCTTCTGGAAACAGACACTGGGATTGAATCTGATGTATGAGATATTTACTAGGAATCAACAAAAGTGTAACGATGGTGGAGGGTTGAGAATAAAAAGAAGATTCCAGGCCTGAAAAAGTTTCAGTCAACCTAGCAGAGAGTGTCTCACATCAAGTGAAAAGCTGGACTTCATACCCCTGTCTGACTCAGTCACTGGATGTAAGCTGTCCCAGGAAGAGCATGCAACTAGGTGAAGTAATTTTCCAGCTGAAGCAGGCCCTAAAGGAGCTGACAGCAGGAGGCTGTCCACTGACCACACTCCCCACATTTGGGCAGCAAGTCCTTTCCTATAGGGTGATCTGAATGGCACATCTTCATGTCTACTTCTGTTCCCACTAAAAGTATCTAGATCTCTTAGGAGAAGTGGCTCATTCCATATCCAGGGCACAGAGAAAAACACTAAAGTGAGCCTGCAATACCTAGTTATATGAGAAAGCAGGGAAATGCTCAAAAATTAATAGACTCATGTAAAAAAGACACAGGAGCCAGCTAGAAGAGGTCCTCACTAGCCAAATTTAGGATAATTTCAGCATCAAAATGAGTAAGGACAGGAATGAATTATAACCCATTGAATAATAATAAAGAAACAATGGGTCTGTACTGATGTTGAAAAAAATGTTCAAAAATGGTGGGAGGAATGGGAAAGCTCTTATTTATAGGAAAATTCCAACTAGTCAATGTAGAAGAAATGACAGAAATAGAAAATCATTTTATAACTACCATAACTACTGATTCAGGCAAAAATTATCAATGGCTGCTAAAACTATCATGTTGAAGAGTAAAACATTCACACAGTCTCAAAATGTCGCTTCGAAGATTTCTTATAATTAATTATAAAGGTAAAAGGAAACCTTCAAGTGGAAACGTTTGGTAGAAACAACCTGAACCAAGTGATCAAACCTCACATTACAATAATGGAACAAGCTGACATCATGTGTCTTTTTTTTTATCCTCACACAAGGATATTTTTTTCCCCAAGGATATTTTTCCATTGCTTTTTTAGAGAGAGTGGGAGGGAGGGGGAGAGAGAGAGAGAGAGAGAGAGAGAGAGAGAGAGAGAGAGAGAAAGAGAGAGAGAAACATTGATGTGAGACAGACACATCAATTAGTTGCCTTCTGCACGAGCCCCAACCGGGCCAGGGGTAAAACTTGCAACCCAGGTGTGTGCCCTTGACCGGGAATCAAACCCTCAACCTTTGACCTTCAGCGCACAGGCCAACACTCTAACCATTGAGCACACCAATCAGGGTCATCATGTGCCTTTTGATGTGATGAACAAAGAAAAAGTTATAGTGTGCTCTTGTCAAAATATAAACAGACAAATCCAAATTAGAAAAATTCTAGAGAAAACTAACCTGCCCTTCAAAATGTCAGTATCATGAAAGCAAAAATGACTGAGGAATAATTCCAGATCAAAGGCAACTAAAGAGACATGACATGCAATGCTTGATTCTTTTTTTTTTAATTTTGTTTTATTGCTTAAAGTATTACAAAGAGTATTACATATGTTTCCTTTTTTTCCACCCCTTGACATTCCCCCGGCCTTCCCTAGCCCCCAATGTCTTATGTCTATTGGTTATGCTTATATGCATGCATACAAGTCCTTCAGTTGATCTCTTACCCACCCCCGCCCCTCCTGCCCCCCGAACCTCCCCAGCCTTCCCGCTATAGTTTTGATCGGATTCTGGATTTAAAAGAGCTATATAGGATATTACAGGAAAAACTGGAGAAATGTGATTATGGGTACAAATTCAATGATATTATATCAATGGTAAATTTCCCAGGTGTGATCATTGTACAGTAGTTGTATAGGCATATGCCCTAGTTTTTTAGGAAATTCATATTTAAGTATTTAGGAGTAAATTATCATATCATTTGCAACTACAACAATCAAATAGTTTAGATAGGCACATTTACACACAGACAAAGCAAATGTGAATAAATATTAACAAATGGTGAATCTAGGTGAAAGCATATGAGTTTTCATTATACTGTTCTTGCAACTTTTCTAAAGGTTTGAGATATTTTTAAATAAAAAAATTGAGAAAAACAAACAAAAATACAAACAAGAAAATCCTAACATTTCAAGAGATAAGAAAGGGAAGTTAGAATACATAAAATCATAATAATAGATTATAAAATAAATTTTTTGAAACAAGAAACTGATTGGATGAAAAATAGAAAAACTAATACAACAAAATAAAAAGATGTTTCTTTGAAAAATCAACAAACTGAATCTAACTTTAGTTAGATTGACCAAGGGAAAAATGGAGAAGACTCAAATTACTAACATCAGAAATGAAATAACTAATGACCTTACAGAAATTTTAAAAATTATAAGTGAATACTATGAGCAAATATATGCCAACAAATTAGATAACTTAGATGAAAGAGAAAAAGTCCTTGTAAGACACAAACTATTGAAACTATTGGTGAATTTTATCAAACATTTAAAGAAGAATTAATTCCTTACAAACTCTTCCAAAAAGTAGAAGAGGACATCTTTTCTAAATCATTCTTATAAAGCCAGTATTATCCTGATACCAAAGTCAAATGAAGACATCATAAGAAAATAAAATCATACACCAATATCTCTGATGAATATAGATGCAAAAATCTTCAAGAAGATGCTAGTCAACTGAATCCAGCAACACATAACAAGTATTATATACCCAATAAAATGGGATTTACCTCAGGAATGCAAGGTTAATTTAACATGAGAAAAACAATTAATGCAATACAACAAATCTATATAATCTATAGAATTGATAGAGAATATCTATTTTAATAGAATAAAGGACACATGATCATCTCAGTACACTTAGAAAAACCATTTGACAAGATCAAACATCCTTTCATGATAAAATCACTCAACAAACTAGCAATAGAGAGGAACTTCCTCTATTTTTTAAAAAACACAGCTAACATTACACTTACCGATGAAAACCTGAAAGCTTTCCCTGTAAGATCAGATATAGGAAAATGATGTTCATTCTTACCACTTCTACTCAACATTGTACTGGAAGTTCTAGCCAGTGTAATCAGGCAAGAAAAAGAAATAAGGAAACCAGAGTAAAAAGAAAGAAGGAAAACTATCACTACATGCAAATTACATGATCTTATATAGGAAAGAGCCTACAAAACTCACAAACAAACCTATTAGAATGAATAAATGAGGTCAACAAAGTTACAGGGTACAAGATCAATATGTAAAAAGCAATTATAATTCTATACACTAGGAATGAACAATCCAATGGTGAAGTTAAGAAAACAATTCCAGTTATAACAGCATCAAAAGAATAAAATACTCAGGAATAAATTTAACAAAAAGTATAAATCCTATACTCTTGAAAACTATTAAATATTGTTTAAAGAAGGCCTAAATAAATTGAAAGGCATCTATTGTTCATGAATTAAAAGACTTAATTTGTGAAGATAGCTTTCCTAATTGATCTACAAATGCAATTCAATTCCTTTCAAAAATCCCAGCTGTTGGTTTTTTTGTTGTTGCTGTTGTTGTTATTGGGTTTTTTTGTTTGTTTGTTTTTCAGAAATTGACAAACATAATTAGTCATTGGGGAAATGCAAATCAAAACCACAATGAGACACCTCTTCACACACACCAGCATGGCTATATTAAAAAAGACAGACAATAGCAAGTGTTGGCAAGAATGTGGAGAAATTGGAACCCTCATACATTCCTTTTAGGAGTGTAAAATGGTACAGCTGCCTTGGAAACAGTTTGGCAGTTTCCCAAAGCTTAAGCATAGAGTTACCATTTGATTCAGGCATTCCACTCCTAGGTATACATACAAGAGAATTGAAAACATATGTCCATACAAAAACTTGTGCACAAATATCCACAGCAGCATTATTCATAACAGCCCAAAGGGGAAACAACACAAATGCCCTTCAACTGATGAATGGATAAACAAAATGAAACAGACAAACAAAATATCCATACAATGGCCTATTATTCAGCAATATAAAGGATGAACCTTGAAAACATTATGCTAACTGAAAAGAGCCATACACAAGGGGCCACATATTGTATTAGTTCATTTATATGAAGCATCTAGAATAGACAAATTCATGGAGAAAAAAAGTAGACCAGTGATTGCCAGAAGCTGGGAAGAGGGTGGCATGGGAAATGACTGAGGGGTGACTGCTAGTGGGATTTGTTTTTGCATGATGAAAATGTCCTGGATAGTGGTGATGGCTGTACAACTCTGAATATGCTACAAACCAATGAAACATACAACTTAAAATGATTAATTTTATGGTAGGTGAATTATATCTTAATTTAAAAACAAACAGGTGTTAGCTAAAGCTGCAATGGCAATCATATTGCAATATATAAATGTATCAAAACAACCCAAAAGTGAAACTAAAATCATGTTTAGCAAAAACACCAGGGTTGGGTGGGATAAATTGTTTGGTAGAAGAATAGAGATACTCATTACATTGGAGTAAATAATATAAATAGAATCTATAACTTCTAAAATGGCCGAGAAAGGGGGGAATAAATAAATCCATAATGTTGAGTCAAACAGATAAAAATAAGTTACAGTATGATGAATACTAAGGGTGTCATTAATGTATAGTAAACATAAAATCATGAAAGAAAACAAACTCATAACAGTGGTTGGCTCAGAAGAGAGAAGGGGGTAGGACGGAAGGCAGTGGTCAATATTAAATATTTATCTCTAATATTTATTTTTTTATTTTCCCAAAAGAAGACTTAAAATAGACTATTAACAGCTGTTAATTCTGAGTGGTGGGAGTATGAGTGTTCATTATATTATTCTTTGTACTTTCCTTTTTTAAAATGTCTAAAAGCTAAAAAAAAATACAGAAAAATGTTCTCTATTAGATTTTCAGCCCACTTTTATTGGTATGTGTAATCCTAGCCAAGTTATAACCTCTATCTAACACATTTTTTAGCCTATAAATAAAAAGATTAGCAATCATATTTGTGTAAAAATGAGCATGTCAGGGTGAAAAAGTGAAGAGAGAATATAGTATTTGCTGAATACCTACTATATGTCTCACATTGTGCTAGGTGCTATACATGTGGTATGTGATTTAATTCCATCCTCATATTAATGCTGTAATTTAGAGAATGCCAGTTCCAAATTACAGATGTGGAAACTGGAATGAGGTAAATTAAGTCAAGCTAGGTTATGAATATCATTAGGGATACATGAAAAATGGCCAGGAGTTGGTGGGCACGTTCAGTTGTGAAGAAATCAATTTCTAGACTCTCAAATTCCTAAAATTGATCTCCTAAGAACACTGAGTCTCTAGCAGGTGGGTTCTCCTTCCCCACCTCCTCTTTCTAAATAGCCCTTCTTTCATTTTATAAGAGACAATCATCTCCCTCTACCCCTCCTTCCCTAATCTTACTTTGTAGCATTGACCCTCCCCCTCTCCTGGGGGTGGTGTGGAGGTGCAGACAGAAAACTCAGAGTTCCAAACAAAGGCACCAGCCAAAATAAGGGTGATGGTGTGGAAAAAATGAATGACCCTAATCACTGCTTAGCAAGACCTTTTGCTTTTCTTTCAAGAAAATTGCTGAAGGATCTAAGGGAATTGCCAGCTAATAAATCATTAAAATTAATTTTTGATGATAGATCACAATCAGATTTTTGACACACAACTCAGAAGACATGCAAAGAATTGTTTGACAATGCTGTGAGAATTTTTTTCATTTAATTCTACCCATTTCTTCGATCAGACCATCAATCCTCAGAGGGATGGTAGGGGAGGGTGGGGGTAAGGGGGAGAGATCAACCAAAGGACGTGTATGCATGCATATAAGCCTAACCAATGGACACAGACAATAGGGGGGTAAGGGCATGAGTGGGAGGGTGGGGGGGGGGGCAGTGGGGGGATAAGGACACATATGTAATGCCTTAATAATTAAAGAAATTTTAAAAAGATCAAAGTTTCTTAGCGTTTACATTATTAAAGTAAAAAAAAGAATCAAAATTGAATCAATACTGAACCCTGTCTCATTCTAGAAATAAGTAATATTTAATTCCAAATGCATTAACTAACTGAAAAACACCTCATCCATCTTTAAGAGATTCAGTTCCAAAAGTTTTATATTGTATATTTAAATTATTTTTAATTTTTATAAAATTTTTAAGTTCTTTTTACTAATTGTGTAATAAGCATAATTCTATCTAGAAATTTTGTTTTTAAACACATGGAGCCTTCTAGTGATAAGAAATTTTTTAAATTAATTTTAACTGCTATGGCTATTGGTGGGATGTAAACTGATACAGCCACTATGGAAAATAGTATGGAGTGTTCTAAAAAAATTAAAACTAGAACTATCATATGACCCAGCACTCCAACTCCTGGGTACTTAACCAAAGAAACCCAAAACACTAATTCAAAAGAATATATGTGTCCCTAGGTTCATTACAGATTATTTACAATAGCCAAGGTATGGAAACACCCAAAATGTCCATCCACAGATGAATGGATAAAGATGTGAAATATAGTCCTAGCTGGTTTTGCTCAGTGGATAGAGCATTGGCCTGCAGACCAAAGGTGTCCCAGGTTCATTCCAGTCAAGGGCACATAACTTGGTTGCAGGCTCCTCCCCAAACCTGGGCTCTGGTCAGGGCTGGTGCAGGAGGCAACCAATCAACTCATCTCTCTCACATTGATGTTTCTCTCTCGCTCTCCTTTCCACTCTCTCTAAACATTAATGGAAAACTATCCTCAGATGAGTATTAACAACAACAACAAGATGTGCAATATATAGACACAATAGAATATTATTCAGCCACTAAAAAGAATGAAATCCTGCCATTTGAGACAACAATGGATGGACCTTGAGGGTATTATGCTAAGTAAAGTAAATCAAACCAAGAAAGACAAATACCATATGATTTCTCATATATGGAATCTAAAAAAATAAATTAAATAAAAACCAAGCTCTAACACAGAGAACAGATTGTTGGTTGTCAAGACCAGGGGGTCAGGGGTGAGAGAAATGTGTGAAAGGGGTCAAAAGATTAAAAAAAAAAAAACAACTAATTTTAACTTATGTTCATAGAGGCCTGGTGCATGAAATTCATGCATGGGGGGGTGTCCCTCAGCCCAGACTGTGCCCTCTTGCAGTCTAGGACCTCTTGGAGGATGTCCGCCTAAACCGGCAATTGGACCCTTTTGCAGCCCGGGACACCTGCTCACTGCTCCTTAGCGCGCTGCGCTGCTGTGGAGGCGGGAGAGGCTCCTGCCACTGCCACTGTGCTCTCCAGCCATGAGCCCAGCCTCTGGCTGAGAGGCATTCTCCCTGTGGGAGTGCACTGACCACCACGGGGCAGCTCCTGTGTTGAGCGTCTGCCCCATGGTCAGTGTGTGTCATAGGGACTGGTCATTCTGCCATTCATTTGATTTGCATATTAGGCTTTTATTATATAGGATTTTTGTTGCATAGAAGTATATAGGGTGATCAAAAGCAGACTTACAGGCATAAAATATATTACATTAGGATGAAATTCTGTGGGAGAATTGGAATGGAAATGAGTTTAGGGAGAAAAAAGGACCGATGTAAAGTAAGTGGCCAAGCTCAAACTTGAACCCATGTCTGCAAGATTCCAAAGCTTATGGTCCTACGACTATACCCAAGGAAGACAAAGGATTCTATGCTTCATATTTCAAGGGTGTTTTAAATTCTGTTGAAATCTAAGACCCTTCTCCTCATGACTGTTTCCTTACTCAAAAAGAAACGGAAAAGATCAGCTCTGAGATTATACCATCTGAATTTAGTCATCCTGAAAGAAATTAAAACAAATTTCTTTTTGCTTCTCGGTGCTGGAAACATTACCAGAATGTAACACAAGTTCACAATTTGAGCAGCCGCTTTCCTTTTATCCATTTTGCTTATTCTGCAACAGAGTCCCCCACATATTTTAAGTGGAACAATGTGGCCACATGACCCACAATAGTTGAGTTCAAACCCAAAGAGATGAAGTGTTAAGAGGCAGGCAGGACTGACCAAGCCCAAGCAATGTGGGAGATCGCTGACTGGCACCTAGCAGAACATTACAAATATCTGAAGAAGGGAGGAAGGAAGGGAAGAAGGGGTGGGTGGGAAAGAAGGTGGGGCAGAAAGAAGGGGAAAGGAAAGATGGAAAAAGGAAGGGGGAGGAAGAAAGGGGTCTTGTGAGAAATGACCCACAACTAACACTGATTGAGCGCCAAAGGATGGCCAGATGGTTCCCTGGGAGAGGGCCTTTCATCTGGAGCCCTCCAGCTTGGGTTCCTTTTGGCTATTTGGGGCTGCACACTGGGCTGGTATTCTATTTGAGGCGTCCCTGCTTCAGGGTTAATTGTTCTCAGGATAAGAGTGGGGCAGATCAGCTCCTTCTTTTCCTAGCAAGTGTGAAGGAGAGTCTCTTTTACCATCCAGAAAGACCAGACTTCAGTGTTTCTCAGGGCTTGAAATGGGAAAAGGGGAAAGCCCAGATCCCTGGTGCCTGGGAGAGAGAAGGGGACTTTGCAAGGGTCTATGCCAGGGGTGGGCAAACTTTTTGACTCGAGGGCCACAATGGGTTCTTAAACTGGACCGGAGGGCCGGAACAAAAGCATGGATGGAGTGTTTGTGTGAACTAATATAAATTCAAAGTAAACATCATTACATAAAAGGGTACGGTCTTTTTTTTTTTTTTTTTTTTTTTTTAGTTTTATTCATTTTAAACGGGCCGGATCCGGCCTCTGGTCTGTAGTTTGCCCATGGCTGGTCTGTGCTCTCTCCTAAAGGAGGCCAGCGCCCAGTTTGTGAACCCAGTGGGTGGTGGTGGGGAACAGAAGTCATCAGATTGGAAGTACATAGCAGACTGCCTCCACTCCATCCCCTGATTAGCATGTATCTTCCTGGTCTTTACAAAGAAGAATGCCCTTTACAAAGAAGATGGACTTCCCAGTGCAATCCAGCTCTCACCTAGGCAGGGACTCCTTTCGTAAGCCCTTCCCTCTCATCAGCAATCTCTCCCTACTGATTTATTCCTAAACACATTCTCATCTCTCAAATTAAAAACGAAGAAATTAACCTTTTGTGCCTACTTGTTCCTCTGTTCTACTCTACTTCAGTTTCCCTTTACAGTGAAATGTCTACACTATGTTGTGTAGACTTCAACTCCAATTCCCCAGACTGGCTATCATCAACAAATCAACAAACGACAAGTGCTGGAGAGGTTGTGGAGAAAAAGGAACACTCGTGCACTGCTGGTGGGAATGCAGACTGGTGCAGCCACTATGGAAGACAGTATGGAGTTTCCTCAAAAAACTAAAAATGGAACTCCCATTTGACCCTGTGATCCCACTTCTAGGAATATATCCCAAGAAACCAGAAACACCAATCAGAAAGGATATATGCACCCCTATGTTCATAGCAGCACAATTCACCATAGCTAAGATCTGGAAACAGCCTAAGTGCCCATCAGTAGATGAATGGATTAGAAAACTGTGGTACATCTACATGATGGAATACTATGCTGCTCTAAAAAGGAAGGAACTCTTACCATTTGCAACGGCATGGATGGAACTGGAGAGCATTATGCTAAGTGAAATAAGCCAGTCAATGAAGGAAAAATACCACATGATCTCACTCATTCATGGATAATAGAGACCATTATAAACTTTTGAACAATAATAGATACAGAGGCAGAGCTGCCTCAAACAGATTGTTAAACTGCAGCGGGAAGGCCGGGGAGGGGTGGGGGGCAAGAGGGAGGGGGGTAAGAGATCAACCAAAGGACTTGTATGCATGCATATAAGCATAACCAATGGACATAAGACACTGGGGGGTAGGGGAGGCCAGGGGATTGTCAAGGGCGGGGGGAAAAAGGGACACATATGTAATACCCTTTGTAATACTGTAAGCAATAAAAAAAAAACAACAAAAAAAACTCCAATTCCCTCTTCAAACCTGTTCCATCAAACCCTTAAACTTCCCTCCACAGGCACCATCTTAAACTGAACCACCATCAGTTTTGACAAAGACTATTGGGAAAGCCTTCTAACTAGTCCTTTGATTCTCATTCTCCTCTAAACCTTTCTGATAGTCAAGGTGGTCTTTGAAAAATATAAGTCAGGCCTGTAATACTACTCAGCAATAAAAAATAATGAAGCTGAGTGAAAAAACTAATCCCTAAAGGTTACATACTGTATGATTCATTTACATAACAGTCCTGAAATGACAAAACTGTAGAAACAGAGGACAGATTAATGGTCACCAATGGTGAGGGACTAGGAGAACTGGGTAGGAGATTGTGGCTATAAAGCAACAGGATGGATCCTTGTAATGATGGAACTATTTTATATCTTGATTGTGGTGATGGATACATGAGCCTACACGTGATAAAATTGTATAGAATTAAACACACACACACACACACACACACACACACACACAAGTAAATCCAGGTAAATCTGAGTAAGATTGGTAGATTGTACTAATGTCAATATTCTGGTTGTGATCTTGTATTTTAGTTTTGCCTAGGAGCAGGAATGGGTAAAGGGTACATAGGATCTCTGTTTTATTTCTTAAAAATGAATGTGAACCTACAATTACTCCAAAAGAAAAAAGAATTATAAATCAGACCATGTCATACCCCAAGGTAAAACCATTCATTCAATGGCCTCCCATTTATTTTGGAATAAAACCGTCTGCCCATTGACTAGATGCAGTTCATGATCTGGTCCCTGGCAACTTGTCCAACATTTTATTATGCTACTCTCCCCAGCTCTTTTGGTGTCCGACATAATCACCACCTTAGTTCCAAGGCATCAAGGTTTGTCCTCTCTTTCTGGATTTTGTACATCTGCTCCTTATTTCTGGAAGGTTTTTCCCTGGCTGTTTTTATGGTTGCTCCTTTCATAACTTTCAGGGCTCAGCTTAAATGCCACCTCCTCCTGCCAACCCCACAATTTGCACCCTGTTCTTTTCCTGCACAGGTCTTATCCCAGATTTGATTATTTTATCACTTCTTTATCTTGTGTCTCCCCGACTAGATTGCAAGCTCCCAGGGCAGGGTGGAGAGTGTTCTAGAACTCTGCGCTGTCTCTCCAGCACCTGGCATAGTTCTTGGCACATAGGGAGGGCTCAGTAAACTGAATATTAAGTGAATGAATGAGTGACCACGTGCGGCTGCCATCAGTGTTTTTCTGAGTGATGTAAAGCTCTCTGGATGGTGGCTTTGGACTTATGGATGGGGCTCCTTTCGCCCCTTTCCTGCTTGTTACTAAGGGGAAGGGTCGCTGGCGGGTCTCTTGGCGCCACTCCGAACCACGCAGTTACGCAGTCGGGGGGCGAAACGGGTTACGTTCCGGGCCTCGGGCGCTTTGCAGGGAGTACGCAGGTTAGCTGAGGCCCCTGGCCAGGCCACCTTCGCTCTACTCTCTTTGTTACTCCCACCTCCCCAGCCCAGGGCGAGGCTGCCTGCAGTGACTCGTGACTCCCCACCGTGCTCTAAGGCTGCAGCGCCAGGGAGGAGGGCCCCGAGAGCCCCTAGCCCGCCCTCCTCTCCAGGCCAGGGTCGGCCCTACGGAGAAGCGCTCGCCGCCACCACCCCGCAGCCACCTCCTCCGCGCGCCCACGCCTTGCAGGCAGCGCCGCGGCTACTGAGAGGAGGGCACGTGGGCGCGCGGAGTGCGCGGTGCTCCGGCTCCCAGCCCCCTGCCGGACCAGCCCCCAAGCGCTCGCCCCGCACCACAGCCCCCCACGGCAAAGCCTAGGCTGGCGCGCGCCCCGCCCCGGGCCAGCCGCGTCCGCCCCTGCGCGCGCTCCCTCCCCTCCCCGCCCCCCTCCCGCGCCCCTCCCCTCGCGTCCCTCCCGCGCCCTACATCTCGCGCCCGGCTGAGGGGGCTCAATCCGCCGCCGCCGCCACCGCTGCCGCCGCCACCGGGCTTCGGTCTCGGTGCAGGTAGCGGCCGCCGCCAGGACAACTACGCTGCCGAGCATCCCCAGGCAGTAAGCCCGCTTTCTCACCGCGAGTGCGTGCATGTGCGCCTCCCGCCCACCGGCTCGGGTCCCCCGGGAGCCACTGCCCTATTGCCCCGCCGCCACCGCTGCTGTCGCTCTGGTCTGCCGGGCCTTCAGGGGCCGGCTACCTGCGGCCTCTGGCCCCAGCCGCTAGGCCGGGGGTGGGGGCTGGTATCTTGTATGATTACCAGCGTGCAATGGGCTGCACGCTTGCAGGACCCCCACACGGGGTTCGGCCTCCCGGGGCTTTCGCTAAGGTGGTGGGAGATGGTGGGAGGTGGGGATGGGGAGCGACTGGGGAGGGAGAAGGTGGAGATGGTGGGGGGAAGGAGCCAAAGGGGGGCTTTCCGCGCTCTCCTATGCGGAATGATGGGGAGGGAGGAGGGAGAGAACCGGGCTCTAGGTTTTCTCACCCATGATGTCGGGCAGTGGGTGTGGGCCGAGTTGGGGGCACCTCTTGGTTTTCTCAACAAGCAGAGTTAGCAGGGTTTGTGGGGAGCGGGTGAAGATGAAGTGGGGGGTCTCCCCTTGGTTTTCTAATCAAGGATGGTGGGGATTGGGGAGGCAGTTAAGGGGGACCTGCCTCAATAAGGGTGGTGGGGGTGGGGATTCGAGGGAGTGGAGGTAAGGGGCTCGCCTGGGTTTTCTCCATGGAGATGCGGAGGGGTTGGAGGAGTGGGGGAGGGTGCAGGGAGAATGGGGAGGGGGGGGAGAGCCCGCTGCGCTTCACTATAAGGGAAGGGCGGGGGATTGGCGAATGGAGGTGAGGACAGTGGTGGATTTCAGCTCCAGCGTGGAACCCAGAGAAGCTAGAGGAAGGTTCTATCACGTGGGTTGAGCCTTAGAACGTGGATTTTCAAAACTGCAGGGTGTAACCTTTCCGCCTCAAAAAGCTTGAAATCCCTACAAGGTGCCGTCTGTTCTAGGCTCTGGGGGAGCGCTTTCTGCTTTCGAAGTTTCTCTTTCCTTTCCATTCCTCAAGGCCTCTTATCCTCCAGGACGGGGTGGACTTGTGGAAATCTGCAAAGGAAGGCTGTGTGTGGTTCGGGTTCAGTGCTACATTATTTTCTGCATTTGGGGGCTGTGCGAGTCTCTCGGGTTTGTTTTGATTTTGCCCTTTACAATAAAAACCCTGTACCAGGGAGATCCCTTGGGAAAAGAAGAGAATACAGTTTATTAAGGGGACTCCAGGTTGGATTTTTAATATCCTGAAGGGCAAGAGATCTGTCATAGCATTTTTACTTGGATTTCAGAGGAGGTAGAAATAGAATAAACATCGAATGTCTTTGCTGGAAGTCCCCTATATTCGTTTAAATTATTCCATCGGGATTATCCGAGCCCCCTTTGATTTGAATTTGGAATAGATCCTGTTTTCCTAATTGGAGCCATCATTTTGTAATTGCCTGTTATTCTTCCCTGGGTTATCAAATCTATGGCAAGCTTATAGAGCAGCAGGAATAATTTTTTTCTGTTATCTTGATTAAGACAGTTTTAATGTAAATTTTATGTTGTTCCTTGGAAATGTGAACATTTGCAAAATAGAATAAATTTATATTATGGGCCCCTTGGAATTTTGCAAAGCCTTTCCATTCCCAGCTCTTCTCCGGGAACAGAACCCCCGCCCACACACACACACACACACACACACACACACACCCCATTCTTTACACTGAAAAAGCAAGGGCTTCTGGGATGATAGCTTTGCCTTTGGAAACTCATGCTCTTATTTGCTTAAGAAGAATACATATTAAAGAGGCTTAGGCCTTTAATGTGGTGAGGCTATATACTGCTTTCCCATTTTGGTTACATAAGGTTATAATCTAGTCTTTACCTTCAGTCTTTAAAATGCTTATTTAACATTTTGAAGAGCAAATATAATCTTTATGCAACAGGAAATTGGTCAGATAGGCCATGATTTGTACAAACCACCTCCCAACAATTACAGTCTAATACTACCATATAGGTTTTGTAGCCATATCTTGTTTTTGAAATTCTAAGCTACCATTCCCTAATGAGTTTTTGGAGAAGTAAAGAGTTGTGTGTGTTTTTATTAACCAAGTCTAGATTTTGGATGAAACATTAAAAAATATGTGTAAGATTTAAATTGTTAAAATTTTCTCTTGTATGATACCAGTGTATTGGAGCTAACTTAATAAGTATAAAATTAGTGAACCACTGAAATAAGATAATTATTTGTTTACTGGAAATGCGAACCTGAAAATGTTTAAGTAGAAGTAGAGATTTGGGTCTCAAAGATTAATGCAACTACATTTAAATAAACATTATTATATGCACCATTTCTAATGTTAATGTGATATGAAGTCTATGCATAGGCAACAATCTAAAAATAGTACAGTTGACACTTAAACAACACAGGTTTGAACTTCAAGGGTACAATTATAAGGTGGTTTCTTTTTTCAGTAAATACCTGTACTGTTTTCCATCTGCCTTGAGAGTCCACAGATATGGAGGGCCGACTGTCTGCATTGATCTACACAGTTTTATACAGGCAACTTGAATATGCACAGATTTGGGTATCTGTGGGGGTCCTGGAACCAATCCTTTGAGGATACCTGGAATAGCCCTTAGGGGGTGAAAAGTCTTACGCTCTTTTTTTGTTTGTTTGTTTGTTTGCCTTGGGGATTTAATTCTGATTTTTCTCTCTTAGGAATAGAATCCCCAGAGGTGGGCCTTAAGTTTCTGTATTTAAAAAAGTGTAAATTGAGTGTCTTTTACCCAGCTTTTTGAGAACCTGTTGTTTGTCCTGTGGGACTGGAAGGGAAAAAAAAAAAAGATGACATTTCAGAAATTAACAAATATATGATCAAATATCTTTCTAAATAGCCTTAAAGATTTTGTTAACATCCATTTGAAAAGTAATTTGTGAATCAAGACTTTGTGTAACAAATTGCCCCACACCATTTGAAAAAAATAACAGTTTGTTGAAGGAATGAAAGCTAACCTCATGAGACTGATCCCTGTTTTCCTGCCCTCCACTTCCTGGTTCCCTTCTTTCCCCACACCCCTCCCTTTCTCCCCTCTGGTGCCAGTAACATTGGCTATTATAACCTTGTGGGAGTTGAACAAATGTTGGCACTTGCTTGAACTTAACTCTTTGGCTGCTTTCCCCAACTTTTGCCTACAAAATTTTTTTGGTTAATTGAACTTTCCAGTTGTTGGGATTTGGGGTAAAAGGGAGTCAACTGTAATTATTTTCTCTTAAAAGAGCTTTTCTTTCAGTTCCTGTTGGATAAGAGCAAAGAAAGGGTTGGGGTTTTTGTCAATGGAATACTTAATTAAGCAGAGTATCTGACCATTCATTTATTTAACAAACATTACTGAGTTACCTCCTCGGTTGGAGGCTGTGTGCTAGGTGCAGGGATGCACAGTGGATAAAAAATGACTTCTGGCCGAAACCGGTTTGGCTCAGTGGATAGAGCGTAGGCCTGCGGACTAGGGGATCCCAGGTTCGATTCCAGTCAGGGGCATGTACCTGGGTTGCGGGCACATCCCCAGTGGGAGATGTGCAGGAGGCAGCTGATCGATGTTTCTAACTCTCTATCTCTCTCCCTTCCTCTCTGTAAAAAATCAATAAAATATATTTAAAAAAATGACTTCTGCCTTCTGGTGCAGTTACTAAATGAAAGATAGACAATGAATTTGTTGTGAATAATTGAGAGTTGTCCAGTCTTTTGGACATTAGCATAGCACTTTATTAGATATATTAAATATGCTTTAGTCATGCAAACAGTGGAATCATTTCCAGAGAATTGTTCACTGCATAAATTTATTCTCACCTCCCCAGCTAAGACATACTTTTCATTTTGGGTAATAATATAATTTTTAAGTCTTAAGCTTTATGGTCTTTTTTAAAAGATGAGTTTTATGTAAAATAAATAGGACATAGTACAATTCTTGATATTTAGATTCAGCATTTTGTATCTCTTTATAGAGTAGTGAGAAGATGGCCAGGCCAGCATTCATTTCTGAGACTTAAAGCATCTTTTGACAGCATAGTGGGCCAAAAAAATTTATTTTTCTGTGGTCAACTTAGAATTATCTTATATAATAAAAGGCTAATATACAAATCGACCAAATGGCAGAACAACTGGTCACTATGATGGACACTGACCACCAGAGGGCAGACGCTCAACGCAGGAACTGCCTCCTGGTGGTCAGTGCGCTCCCACAGGGGGAGCACTGCTCAGCCAGAAGCTGAGCTCACAGCTGGCGAGTGCTAAGGATGTCCGACTGACAGCTTAGGCACGCTCCCCAAGAGCTCCCAGGATGGCTCCTGGACTGCGAGAGGGCGCAGGCCAGGCTGAGGGACCCCCCCCCAAGTGCATAAATTTCGTGCACCAGGCCTCTAGTGGATAATAATAGATGATGGAGCCCATAAGAATGGTTAATACTAAATAGTAGCACTAGTAAATGCTTGCCCTCCTGAAAGGCTACCTCCTGAGATCTTTGAGAATTCCCCTTTTTGTGAAGAATGCTAGACCAGTGGTTTCTAACTAGGGCAGTTTTGCCCCCAGGAAACATTGAACATTGTCCAGAGACATTTTTGGCTGTTACAACTTGGGGCTTGGCATGCCTCTGAGAGGCCAAGAATGCTGCTTTCACATTCTATAGTGCACAGAGCTGGCTCTCCCCACCCCCACCCCCCAACAAAGTGTGATCTGAACCAAAAAGTCAATAGTGCTGAGGTTGATGTAATTTCCTCTACAAAATGCAATAAAATGTAACTTCAGGAGTGTAGAGAACAATGACAGTTTCTTGATGTGACTTGAGTTTGTTGAGCTCACTTTACTAGTCTTAAAAGTGACTGTTTGCCATGCATGGACCGAAATAATTAAAAGACCAATAACAGCTACCATTGATGGTAATTACTCTGTGCCAGGCACTTGTATGCATGGTATAGCCTCTTCATTTTATAAACGAGGAATCAGGCTCAGAGTGGTAAAGTAACTTGCCTTAGGTCTCATAGCTGATTGAGGTTGGAAGTAGACATCAAAATATTGTTTACAAAAATGTGCAAAATATAGTTATGCACATTTCACAGATAAAATTAGTGAAGTAACTTGTCTAAGATTGCGCAACTAATAATCAGCAAAGTTGGGATTTGAACTTAAGTCCCACGACTAAGCCACTGTCCCCTGCTGCTTGATCTAAAGTTTGGGGTTGATGAAAGGGGTGAGTTGAGGAGCAAGCTGCAGAGAGGTGAGTAACCAGTCCTATAAAAAGTAATTTCAGAGGTAATGTGTTGTAGTTGCTGGATTATATTCAGGTAGAGAATGGAGAGGTGATGAATGCTGTACCTTCTTCAACAGATGAGAACTGAGTGCAATGTGGTACTCTGGAGATCTACATAAACTAAGCCTGTCGTCATTTTAGAAACTTCATTTTCTATCTTACTTGAATTTTTGGAAAACTTTTGATAATTGTACAACTGGAAGTTACTAAATTGTGTTTAGATCCTTTCTGCAGCTTACCTTCTACCTTCGCTAGGACTGTCATATAAAACGTAGTAATGCGGCCCTAGTCGGTTTGGCTCAGTGGATAGAGAGTCGGCCTGCAGACTGAAGAGTCCCAGGTTCGATGCTGGTCAAGGGAATGTACCTGGGTTGTGGGCACATCACTAGTAGGGGGTGTGTAGGAGGCAGCTGATTGATGTTTCTCTCTCATCGATGTTTCTAACTCTCTATCCCTCTCCCATCCTCTCTGTAAAAAATCAATAAAATAATATATTTTTTTAAAAAACGTAGTAATGCAACATTTGGTTTGTCATCTTTTTACACAATTTAAGCATTTGTTTTTTTCCTATCAAAGTTGTTGGAAGTTGTTTTTATAAAAAATTTCATCAAATTCATACTTTTGTTTTTCATATGGGGGTGTGTTTTGTTTTGACAGCTAAATATTTCACTTTTGATATGTTGTGTTTTAGAGCATAAAAAGAGGAAAAATAAGAGACAGCCATTAGCAATCATATTTTGTCTGGCAAGCTTTTTTGTGGGTAGAAGAAGAACCTCGTGTTTCATTTCATTTACTTTAAATTGGAAAGGAATTTTAACCATGATTCTCAAGGGCCAGTATGCTGGGGGAGAAAAGAAATGTTATTTAGATAAAATGCACGTTTTGATTTCCACTCAGGACTGTGAAGTAGAGATTTTGATTGTAATAATAATGTCCTGATTCTGACTACAGCAATCAGCCACTTGGGTAATCAACCACTATGTATGGATATTCATTGTGTTATGTCTGATTTTGTGCCCCCCTCCCATCGATTTTAGAATAGACTTGAGAGATCTGATCAAACTTGTAAGAACACACTAGTCCTTTTGAAAATCTAATTTTTTAATTATAAGAGTAGTACTTTTTCACTGTAGGGAAATTCAGAAAATACAGAAAAGTCTAAAGAAGAAAATAAAAATGAGTTACAATCCACCACCCAGAAGTTAGTGACAATGTTTTGTATTTCTTTTTGTTATTTTTAATATGTTTTTATTGATTTTAGAGAGAGGAAGGGATAGAAACATCAATGATGAGAGAAAATCATTGATCGGCTGCCTCCTGCACGCCCTCTACTGGGGATTGAGCTGACAACCCGGGCATGTGCCCTGACTGGAATCTAACCATGACCTCCTGGTTCATGGGTTGCCGCTCAACCACGGAGCCACACTGGTCAGGCTGTATTTATTTTTAAAATACAGTGATTTTCTAAAAAATTGTGAACTCAAGTCCTTTGTAAAATCTCCAACCTATAAGTGTAGTCTAATTTTTTAAAAATTTTAACAAAATTTCTGAATTATTGTTGCATCTCTAGATAGAACTCATGAGCATAAGGCATGAAATGAGAAAGCTACCAGGGAGTTGGAGGATTGTCCTGTGGCCTCTTCATGCAACCCCCTTAAAATTTCTCCTCCTCAAACTTGAGTGATAGAATTTCAGTGCTAGAAGGGACTATCAATACCCACCCCCTTCATTTTTCAGGTGAGGAAAAGGAGGCTCAAAGAGGTCAAGCACCTGTTCCAAGATCATATAATGTGTTAATGTTGGAGTTCCAGTTTGAAGTTATAGTTCCTCCATAGTAGGTAAGTTTTTATTTTCTAATTACAAACTTCTCATAGCCAAGAACTATTTGTTAGCCTGTCCCTCAAAAGAACAGGCTTTTACGGTGGAAGTATATTAACTGTACTAAAGGATACCAAAAAGCCCACATATTTCCTAATTTCAGAAAATGATCAAAACAGTTGTGAGCAGTACAAGAATTTTTCATATAATTTACTTTATTGAAATTGAGTATTAGTGATCGGGAACCTTTTTTGTGCGTCTGGCCCTCAGTTTAATTTTCCCTGGCTATTGGGGCAAGTACCAAGGCATATCAAACATGCCAAACAAGAGGAACGACAAACAACTTTTATGAGTCTTTACACATGGGAGCCAGAAGAACACGATTAAAGCTGTTGCTGTACAAAATTATTTGTTTCCTGTATAGAATGAGATATCTGTTAAAATTGTGGGAAAGAAATTTTAAAGATTGCATCTGCTTCCAAATTTAGGTAGGAAGTTAAGAAATTACAGCAAATGCTGACAATGTGGCATCATTAACAAGCATAACTGTTGTTTGAATTTGGCACTATTAAAGTTTTTCAGCTTTCCTCCCTCTCTTTACCCTGCTCTCCTTACCTCTCTTTGTAGCTGTGTGGCTCACTCTTTGTGTCTCCTTTGCCTGTGTGTCTTTTTCACTCTTAGGGTGACTTGTTTTTCAGTACAGCTGACTCTACCCACTTTCTTTTTTTTCCCCTGGTTCTCAGTGTATCCACATCATCATTTTCACGATCCACTGTGTATCCCTTACCAGCCGTGGGCAAACTACGGCCCGTTTGAAATGAATAAAACTAAAAAAAAAAAAAAAAGACCGTACCCTTTTATGTAATGATGTTTACTTTGAATTTATATTAGTTCACACAAACACTCCATCCATGCTTTTGTTCCGGCCCTCCGGTCCAGTTTAAGAACCCATTGTGGCCCTCGAGTCAAAAAGTTTGCCCACCCCTGCTTTATCCCATTCACCAGTATTATAGTTATACCAACCTGGACTGGGCCAGGTCCTTTTTTCAGCCTAAGATGGGCAGGGAAGCTGCTGCCTGGAACAAACCTGGGCTAAGAAGAGCTGGTGTCATTCAATGTAGAATGTCACTGATAGAATAGAATTAAACAAAATCTGATCAGAAATAACATAGGCCGCATATACAGAGTGGGACAAAAGTAGGTTTACAGTTGTGAGTACAAGAAACAGTTTGGTGTTGTATTATTTTTCATATGAACAACTGTAAACTTTCTTTTACTCTTATACTTATAAACCTGTGAACACAAAATCATCCCTTCTCTATAGCCAGGGCCCCAGCAAATGCTAACCTATGTGAGATAATGCATACTCAGTACTAAGGACTTACTATTTGAACAAATGAGGAAATTTGACCCTTGCCTAGGGGTGTGTTTGTAAAGAGTTTTTGCTCCTGTTTCCCATTCATGCCCATTAATGAAAGTGTGCATTGTCAGCTCTTCCAAGCTTCCTGTAGCATACTGCATGCCTAGTAGAAAATGGGTTTTCTTCTGCATTTAAAAAATGAGATTTTATTGTACTGTATTTTTGAACTTCTGTAGGTAGAAATGCACAGATAGAAGATCCGTGTGTGCTTTTTTAAAAATGCAGTGAAACCTACAAAAAGAAAAGAACAATTGCCTGGCCTGTGTGGCTCAGTGGGTTGAACATCAACCCATGAACCAGGAGATCACACTTCCTTTCCTGGTCAGGCCACGTGCCCAGGTTGCAGGCTCAATCCCTGGTAGGGGGTGTGCAGGAGGTTGTCCATTGATGATTATCTTTCATCATTGATGTTTCTATCTCTATCTCCCTCTCCCTCCTCTCTGAAATAAATAAAAATATATTTTTAAAAAACATTTTTAAAAGAAAAGAACAATCAAAATAAGTCTTTGTGGTCAGCACATTACTTCTTGTGGAATTTATATTTTAATTATACACATAAAACTCTGGAATGTATATCTCAAGACACAAAATGATCCATCCATAGTCTAATCACAAGAATTTATAGTATCCGCAAGGTTTTATGTATACTTTTCAATACTAAGGTAATGATAGCTAAGGATACTGAGATTTTATCATCAAGGTTTTTTAAATTGATTTTTAGAGAGAGAAGGGGACAGAGAAAATGAGAAAGAGACAGAGAAACATCAATATGAGAGTGGAACATAGACTGGTTGCCTCCTGCACAATTCCCTATTGGGAATCAAGCCCTCAACCCAGGCATGTGCCCTGACCAGGAATCAACCAGAAACTTTTTGATGCCCAGCCAACTGAGCCACACTGGCCAGGCCTTATCAAGGTTGTTTTGACAAGGATGATACAAAACTAAATTTCTATACGTTTTTGTCATTCACTTTCAGTTTTAGAGTATGGATAAGGCTGCTTGACTCTTGTCAAGTTTAAAAATGTGTGCTTTATGTCATGGCTGGTGTGGCTCAGTTGGTTGAGCATCATCCTGTACACTGAAGAGTCACCGGTTTGATTCCTAGCCAGGGCACATGCCTCGGTTTCAGGTTCAGTCCTCAGTTGGGGTGTGTCAGGGTGCTTGCGGTCAGAAACAATTGGTGTTTCTCTCTCTCTCTCGCTCTCTCTCTCTCGCTCTCTCTCTCTCTCGCTCCCTTCCTCTCTCTCAAATCAATAAAAACATTTTTAAAATGTGTTCTTTTATTAGGAAGAAATTAAGCATTGGTTTGTCAGTGATTGTGGGGATCTAGTTTTACATATCATTCTTGCTTGTGAAACTATTAGCATCTGCCTATAGACATGATCAATCATATGGCCTCTCATGTGTTCAGGTGAGCTGAAGTAACAGGTGTCCCCTGCCCACCCAGGTTTCTTAGAGACTAAAGAGTACATATAGACACAAAGATACATACACATGGATTATAAAGTCTCAAAAGTGTTATGTCCCTAAGCCATAGTAGTGGGATTTAGACATATAAATCAACAAAATTTTATTTTTCAACATATTCTAAGAAATGTCCTGTAAAAAATTAGAGCTTTAAATACTTGAAATGATAAAGTTCCTAGCCAGAGAGCTTCTGGAAACTAAGGGGACACTGTAAGTTCCTTGTCAAAGATTCCACATCTCCAGATGCCAAGGTTAATTCAAGTTTTAAGACCCTAGGACCATTTTCTTCTAAACACAAAAAATTGTGGCTCTATTTTTTGTGTGTTTGTTCAAAAAATGTTTAAAAAATATAGTTTTATTGATTTCAGAGAAGAAGAGAGATGGAGAGATAGAAACATCAATGATGAGAGAGGATCATTGATAGGCTGCCACCCCCTTCCCCCTCCCCCTCCCCCTCCCCGGCATGCCCCACACTGGAGATTATTGAGCCCACAACCCAGGCATGTGTCCTGACCTGGAATCGAACAGGGGCCTCCTGGTTCATAGGTTGACACTCAACCATTGAGCCTCCTGGCTGGGCTCAAAATGTTTATGAGCTGAAATTGAATTTGGTTGTTAGACAACTTGTATTGTTACTCAAAGTCTCTTGAGTTTCAAAGCCAAAAACAAAAGTAATGATGGCCACGCATTTAGGATTCTTTCAAATTCTGGCTACAGGTAAACAACAATTCTTTATTTCATGTGTGGCCCCTTGGGACTCTGCTAAGCACATCCAACTGCAACATGGCTTAGGATTTTCATACAACCTTGCTTTTCACCTGCTTCACTAAAGGGTACTCTAAAAACAGAAGGTTGATATTTAGAATACTGTACTTAACCAGCTCGAGAAACAAACATGTAAGTGAAAGGGTCCAACAATGTGCCTTAAAAGAGGCAGAGCTTCAGTAACCTTTTCCTCCTGCCTCTTTTTAAGGAAGGAACTTGGAAGGAATTTCCAATGTAGTAAGCTTACCTAACCATACTTAGGAAAGAAACCAAGCAGCTAAGCTAATAGGTGGTGAAAGTTTATACTTGCATATATAGCAGCAATTTTCAAATCTTTTCATCTCATGGCACACAAAGTAATTACTAAAATTCTGCGGCACACCGAAAAATACATTTTTGCTGATCTGAAAAAAAATAAGTTTAATTTTGATTCATTCACCCCAGATGGCTATTTTTGTGTAAGCTGTTGTCATTTTTTTTATTTGACAGTCTAAGGCAGTGGTCGGCAAACTGTGGCTCGCGAGCCACATGGGGCTCTTTGGCCCCTTGAGTGTGGCTCTTCGGCAAAATACCACGTGCGGGTGCGCACGTACAGTGCGATTGCAACTTTGTGGCCCATGCGCAGAAGTCGGTTTTCGGAAAGGAGATAGACGAAACAAGTATACAAGACGAGTGTGGATGGGAGAGTTTGAAGGGGTCAACCTCAGCGAACTACCTTAATCAGATTGAAGACATTTTTAGCAAAGGCCAGCTTAGGAGTATCCTAATTAAGTTAATAACAATGTACCTACCTATATAGTTTAAGTTTAAAAAATTTGGCTCTCAAAAGAAATTTCAATCAATCATTGTACTGTTGATATTTGGCTCTGTTGACTAATGAGTTTGCCGACCACTGGTCTAAGGGAAAGGAAGTCAGTGCCCCTGACTAAATAGTCACGTACTGCATGTTTTAAAAATTCTTGCAGCACACTGGTTGAAAATCGATGATCTATAAATAAGCAGACAGCCTTTGTTAGAGTTACTTTAAAAATATCCACTCCCCCCCCCACTTTATTAAGGAATAATTAATAAATATAATTGGATATATTTAAAGGGTACAACGTGAGGATTTGATATACATATACATTGTGGAATGTTACTATCAAGTTTATTGAGTATCATTTACATAAAATAAACTGCATTTACTTAAAGCATATAATTTGCTGTTTTGGCAAATGTATATACCCATGAAACCACTGCTACAATCAGGATGTAGAATATTTTTATCACTCCCACAAAATTTTCCTCAGGCCCCTTTTCCAGTACATTCTTCCTTCTGCCCATGTCCCCAAACAACCACTGAGCTGCTTTTGTGTGAGAGCCATTTTCTAAACTTAGACTTGAAAATTTTTGGAGCCTTCTCTATCCAAAGACTATATTTATATCAAAAAATGCAATTTCTTTTCTATGTTTAAGAAAATAATACTATCCCAATTTTCTAAATATTAGTTCTTAACAAATTTGCCTGCAAGTAAACTACAGCATCCTTATTAAATAGCTTCATTGCATACTGTACTTTGATCGAAGGGAAATTATAGCCAAGAGAAAAACAACTCTGATGAAATGGAAAAGTGGTGTATGTTCTTCTGAAGTAGTTGTAGTGAGATGTTAAATTCCTCAAGAACAGGACAAATAAAATAATGTGAAATTTATTTCATGTTTATTTGTAAAGTAAAAATGAAAAAATGAGGGTAAATATTTTACATCGGTATGCCTATCTATCTATCTATCTATCTATCTATCTATCTATCTATCTATCTATATCAGTACCTCCAGGTAACGTATCTATATTATTACTCAGTAATAATCCTATCCCTTGAGCTTTCCAAAAGATTTCAACCAAATTCAGAGTGAATTTTCTGTGCATTGGTGTATCATCTTTATGTATTTACACAAACTTTTAATATGCTCAATATTACTTCCTCATTGATATAGTCAATTGAACAAACAATTGTTAGGCAATTTAAAGGCCATACTATTGTCCTTCCTCATTCACCCTCTCAAAAGTTTCATGTCACTGTGATTTCATGTCTAGCTGGCTCTCTGTTCTGTTGCTATCACTCTGTCCTGCATCTAGTCTCCATCTGCTGCTCCTGACTTCTACTGTCTTCCTTCCCCAATTTTCTTCCTTGTCTTTTTGTCCTAATGCCGCTCCTTACAGTGCTCTGCGTTCTTATGATACAGCTAGTTTTGAGGGGAGGGGGTGCAAGCCCTTTAATAACGCTATTTTAAAACAAAACAAAAGCTTACAAAAGCAGAAAATATACAGAAAAAAATAACTTGATTCAAATGTCCCAAAAAGAGAGGGGAAAATTAAAGGGGACAATGCCACATGTTCAACAATAAAGGGTTGCTTTTCTTATTTTTAATGCAAAATACAAGCAAAGGATACACATACTTAAAAAAAAAAAAGCTCAGGAGCAGACACACAGCCCTGAAAACCCTTCAATAAAAAAAGCAGGAGTTTGGTTTTTCTTTGTCTATGCAGGTACATCATACAAGTCTACCAATGCATGTTGTTTCTATAATTCATGAACGTGGTCAACAAAATAGTGTTCACTTCAACCCAATTTTATTTAAATTTTTAAAAAAATAATGACAGCTGTTTTTATAAACATATCCAGACTGAGTCATCAACAGACTGACTAACTCCCCCTTGTCAGATACCATCTTGAAGGCTGTTTTCTTATGTGGTCCAATAATTTCTTCAGATTCCTTTCATGTTTAGAGCCAAGCTGGAGGTTTGAGAATTGTGAATGGTTAGTTTTCAGGTAATCAAAGTCAAATATGTTTGCAGAGTTATGTTATAGACAGTCTTTGAAACCATGAATCATTAAAGAGAAATGAATGATTTACAGTATCATATCCCTATGAAACTTCCTTTTACAAAGCTAAAGCAATTAAAATTGTCTTGAGGTAAGGTGATTTATTATTACCCAGAATGTATTGTGAAGGATTAAGAAAAAACCCTTCAACATTTGTCAAAATCTGTGGAATGCACAACATAAAGAGTGAACCCTAATGTAATCTATGGACTTCAGTTAATAACAATATATCAATATTGGCTTATCAGTTGTGACAAATATACTCCAGTAATGCAAGATGTTAATAATAGAGGACACTAAGAGAGGATGTTGAGTGTATTTGCAACCTACTTTTTACTCAATTTTTCTGTAATCCTAAAACTGCTATATATATATATATATATATATATATATATATATATATATATATATATATCCTATATAATAAAAGCCTAATATGCTAAGTGTCTGGCCATCCATTTCGCCATTCAACCAATCAAAGTGTAATATGCTAATGATATGCTAAGGCCACTCAACCACTCGCTATGACATGCACTGACCACCAGGGGCAGATAGTCAACTGGTCGACCAGCTGCTATGATGTGCACTGACCACCAAGGGATAGATGCTCCGACTGGTAGGTTAGCTTGCTGCTGGGTCCGGCTAATTAGGATTGAGCTAGATGGGCTGGACACACCCTGGAGCCCTCCTGTGGTCCCTCCCTGGCTGGCCAACCTTCTGTGTCCTTCCCCAGCCTCGATCATGCACCAATGGGGTCCCTGGGCCTGGCCTGTGCCCTCTCAGAATCCAGGACCCCTCAAGGGATGTCAGAGAGCCGCTTTCAGCGTGATCTCACAGGCCAGGCTGAGGGACCCCACTGGTGCACGAATTCGTGCACCAAGCCTCTAGTATATATATATATATATACACACACACACACACACACACACACACACACATACCTTTGTACATTTTGGACTCAGAAATACAAAGACTATTTCAGGCAATTTTTATTATTGTAATTGAATGTGCAATGTTTATTTTTAAGTACTAGCAAAATAAGAGAAGTGCTTCTTGAGTGACATAACTTTGTGTCATGGTTCCCGGGAAAAGTGAGAGTGTGAGCTTCTGAAAGAGTTAGCTGCCCAATACCATCTGGTTGCACAGTAGTAATTGGACCGGTCATTGTGAGTATTGGGTTGGGACTTTGCCACTATTGGGACATTGTGCCATCTTTGCAATGTAGTGGATTTCCAGACTTGACAAATCCCCTGCCCTACAACCCAATGAGCCCTTTTTACCCTTGCATTTGTGGTGTCACTAGCAACAGTGAAAGTTTGTGAGCTCATGCCTTCTTTAAGCTAATATCCAAGTTAGAGTTTGATTGCTTTGTGCCAAAGGCTATTGCAGGCCTTTTAGAAGCATTGACCTCTAACACCAGAACCTCCATGCAGTTACTCAGTGTAGCCAGCTCTACACTAAACCTGTGTGAAAAGATTAGGTTTTCGAAAGTCTTATTGTAAATGGTTTCTACCAGTATATATTGGAACTGGGTGTTTATTATGAGCAACTGTAAGTATGTGTTGCTTTCTTGAATTGGCTCTGAAACAGATCACCTGTGGTATGCAGTAAGTAATAAGGAAGGGAGCAAGAGAGTGGAAGATTGGGGCTGAGAAGGACATTGAGGCTGAGAGGATAAGCAAATGTTATAGTGATGTTAAAGTAGTGGTTCTCAACCTTGGCTGCACATTAGAATCACCTGGGAATCTTTTTAAAATCCTGATTTCTGGGCCTCATCCTCCAGAAATTCTGTTTCTTTGTGATGGGGTGGAGCCACAACATTGGTAACACAGAAACAGAATTTCCGGAGGATGAGGCCCAGAAATCAGGATTTTAAAAAGATTTCCAGGTGATTCTAATGTGCATCCAAGGTTGAGAACCACTGTGTTAAAGTCATTGGAAGAGGAAAAACTGACAAGGCATCGAGGATTAGAACATAAATTAGAGTGTTCACTCAAGGATTGGATATCTTGGGGATACAGTTGTGCATAGAATATGTCCATCAGGTGTGTCATTAGACCCCGAGTGAAAAACTTTATACAATTACCTGAAAAAATACTAATAAAGGAGGGAGTTGTTTATAGAATTCACCTATTTATTAAAAATTATAATCCTTGCCCGATATTTTTTATTGGTTAAAGAGAGAGGAAGGGGGAGGGAGGAGAGAGAGAGAGAGAGAGATACAGAGATAACAATCAAACCCTGCAATCTGGGTAAGTGCCCTGATCAGGAATTGAACCTTCCACCTTATGGTGTAAGGGACAACACTCCAACCAACTAAGCCACACTGGCAAGGGCATTACAATTTATTTTGTATATCAGAAGTAATTTTTTAGATATGGATCTGTTATGTATACTCATTGTTATACCTGTTATTAGAAAAATACATATTTTTTTCTAGGCTTCACTGCTTGCCTGATTGACTATACTGGCCTACATCTGTTATAAGCATCAAATTTTAACAGGGGGAAGGAGAAAGAGACAAGACAGGAAACCTCTCCCTAGAGCAGTGATGGCGAACCTTTTGAGCTCGGCGTGTCAGCATTTTGAAAAACCCTAACATAATTCTGGTGCTGTGTCACATATAGAATTTTTTTGATATTTGCAGCCATAGTAAAACAAAGATTTATATTTCTTATATTTATTTTATATATTTAAATGCCATTTAGCAAAGAAAAATCAACCAAAAAAATGAGTTCACGTGTCACCTCTGACACGTGTATCATAGGTTCGCCATCACTGCCTATGATGTAGGCTGGGGATTCCTGTTCAGTTGCCAAAATTGTGGGTTACTCTGTGCCAGTGGTGAACCAAATAGTGGCACAGCCAGTTCATTCCTGTGGTCATCTTCACAATTAATACCAAGTTCTGCAGGTGACTTGACTATACAGAAATTCCTGTCTACTGTTGCGATGGCAAAATGATCACTCTGTCCAAATCATAAGGTATAAATGGGCTGAGTCAGCCATGAGTCCTAGCATAGTAATCACCTCCCAGTGAAGCTGCTAGAAATAGCTGGATGGTCTGGGGAGGTGTAATGGCAATGGCATGCAAGGCCAGGTGTGTGACAGCATCCTTTTGCCCCTTGGGCTTACCTAACTGCTTCCCACAGACCTTTAGCTTTTCTTCATCTCCGTCCCTCCCTATCTTCTCTTTACCTTTAATTCAGCTGCTTGTGGAATTTCTGTTAAGGAACAAGAAGGGCCTCACCACAAAAAGTTGGGGGACCATTGGCCTAAGTATTCTAACTACCAAAGCAGTGTATTTTAGACTTGCTTCACTGCCAGGTTTTTACTGCTGTTCTGGTTTGTTAGGTATAAAAAGGGTACGTTGTAAACATTTTCTGAACACAACTTGAGAACTGAAGTGTCACCTTATAAACTTATTATTCTTTCCATTGTTAAAACCCCTATAATTTATTTGTGTTTATGTGCTTATTATTGTCCCCATAGCAGATACCAGCAATGCGATGCTGATGTGAAGGATTTACTCTATGGCTAAGTGATTGGAGCAGAGCTGCCCAATTGCCAGCACTGGGCCAAACCCAGCTTATAAAGTATGAGGACGAGTACTTCATAAAATGAAATCAGTAAATGTTTATTGAATGCTTACTCTATGTGCTAAGCACTTTGCTAGGCTTGCTAGATGCTGTGGGGAATATTAAAAACAAAAATGATCTCTTCAAGCAAGGAACGTCCATTATAATTGGAGAAGTTGTTAGAGATGCATTAAGGATGTGGTGGAAAGAGTATTGAATTGAGGGGGAGGAGGAATTCAGAGTTTTGAATCTTAGCCCAAGTTCTGCCAATAACCCTATGATCCTTTGGACAAATCACTTCCCCTCTCAGAGTCTATTTATAAAAAGGGAATTGGACTAGATAATTTCTAAAACATTCTAAGGATTGGTTCATAAACAGATGTGTTAAAAAGGTAAACTAGCAGAACATGCTACATTCTCTTTTGCTAAAAAAAGTGTACATATAATTTAACTATTGTATGTACGTATAATTATTATATGTACAATAAGTCCTTAATGTCGTTGATAGGCTCTGAGACTTTAAGTGAAACAACATGCAATGAAACCAATTTTACCATAGGCTAATTGATATACAAAAGAGTTCATTCCTACAGCAGCTCATATAACAAAGTGATGTTGAACGAAATATTTGAGGACCATATGTATATGGTACATATATTTACACTATATAATTATGTTAATGAAAACTGTAGAGCTGCAGTTCTCAAAGTGGGGCCCTTGGACCAGCAGCATTAGCATAACCTGGGAACTTGTTAGAAATGCCAAGTCATGGGGCCACCCCAGACCTACTGAATCAGAAATACTAGGGTGGGGCCCAGGAATCTGTTTTTCTCCCCCCCCCCCCCGCCCTAGCAATCTGTTTTAACAACCTGCTTGCCCTCAGAGAATTCTGATGTTCATTATACTTTGACAGCTGTGCTGTAGGAATTTTGGGGCAGTGGTTCTCAAACTTGGATGCACATTGGTTTCATCCGGGGGAACTTCAGGTGCCCAAAACAACTCTGGGTCCCTAAGGCAGCCAATTTTGGAATCATTGGTTTAGGAGAGGGTGGCATGAGCACCTGTTATTCTCCAGAGGTGACAAACATCGGAGGCATGGAGTCAGCCAAAACCAGCGTTGAGTTTGGGGAAGGTAAAAAGTGGGTTGGAATCTGATTGGAAGGCCTTGCATTTCATGCTAGAAAAAATGGCCTTTCGGTTACAGTAAAGGAAGTTCTTGGAGAAATGGAATGATACTTGCAAGGTGGTCCATTTGAAGGATTATTCTGGCAGCATATAGAAGAAGGGAGCATGTCCAGAATTAAGTCTGATGAAGTAGTCTAGGTGTGAAGTGATGATGGGTGAAATTAGGATTGTAGAACTGAGATTATAAGGAGAAAAAAAAGTATGAAAGCTCATTTAGAGGACAAAATAGATAGGATTTGGTGAAGGTTGTGGGAGTGAGAGGCAGTGTTTGAATGTCTTTCTTTAACTCAGGAGTTCCTCTCAGACTTCTGGGACAGCCAGTGCTATCAGAATTGTCACATCTTATGGACATGTACTTATTTTTCTTCTCCCCCATTGCTTTAAGAGTTCTGATTTGGGGAATGGGTGTTTCACAGTGAGTTACATAAAAAGACAGAAATGTAGTCACCCAGAAAGCTACTCAGGGTCATCATGGCAGGGGGCAAACACCCTGTCTCTCTTAAGGAAAGAATGCTTGGAGTTGTGGGAAGGTTGTAAACTTGGCAATGACTAATTCAAACCTATCAGTCAATTAAGTGAATTTTTATTTTATCATTTGTTTGATTTGGGAGCTGTTGTAATTGCCATTAAAAGGACATCAATATTCCTATTTTAAAAACAAAACAAAAATACTATTGAACATTAGGGCAAAGGATAAGAATTTCAAGGTTTTTTTTTACCTTTTTGCCGGGAGCCGGTCCATCCTTGCTGTTTCAAGGGACCTGGCATATATGGCATACGGTTCTTAATATGTTTGCTCACCTTCTTGGCGCTGTGTTTTAACCAAGGTCACCTCTCCGAGAAAGGTTGAATCCCCAGGTAGGGATTTTCCCCTGAAGTTAGGGAGGGAATAAAACCCCTCAACTAAGTGCCAGGCGGGTAATTAATCCCTTTAACTACAAACAATCATGCTTAAACTACATAATCTTTTCTCCCTGGAATGGAGATAAGAAACGCCCTAACCTTTGTAATAGAGATTGATAGGATTGAATCAACTGGTATAAATACAGTTGTAACAAGACAGAAACACTCAGAACTTCAGACACAGAACTCAGGAGACAGAACTCAGAACTCAGAACACAGAACTAAGGACACAGGGCTTGGAAGACAGGACCAAGAGAGACAGAGCCTAGGCACAGAACCTACACAGAACGTTCTCTAGAGACAGAAGAACTTCGCTGGTGAGAGCATGCCAGGGGATCCTGGACAGGGACTGGCCTCGGAGCCTGGAGGCGGAGCCTGGCGAGAGAGCATGGCAGGGGATCCTGGACTGAACCTGACTGCAGAGATTGGCAGGAGAGCCTGACTAGAACCTGGTGACTCAACCTGACTGGAGATCCTAAGCAGAACCTCTCTGGAGATCGAGACCAGAACTTGGCTGGAGATCCTAACCAGAACTTCGCTAGAGATCCTGACCAGACCCTGACAAGAGAACCCGGCTATGATGATCAACTGAACTCAGTCTTCGTGTCCTTCCTTCTTTGCCGACTCCGTCCACACCTTTGGGGACCCCTGGACCTGCTGGGGTTGGACCCCGGCACCTTTTGACTTTAGCAAACATTTGCTTCTCCATTATTTTTGCTGTATTTTGCCTTCTTCTCCTCCTCCTCCCCTTCCTCCTCCTCCCCCTCCCCCTCCTCCTCCTCCTCCTCCTCCTCCTCCTCCTCCTCCTCCTCCTTCTCCTCCTCCTCCTCCTCCTTCTCCTCCTCCTCCTCCTCCTCCTCCTCCTCCTCCTCCTCCTCCTCCTTCTCCTCCTCCTCCTCCTCCTCCTCCTCCTCCTCCTCCTCCTCCTTCTCCTTCTCCTTCTCCTTCTCCTTCTCCTTCTCCTTCTCCTTCTCCTTCTCCTTCTCCTTCTCCTTCTCCTTCTTCTTCCCCATTTGTTCCTGATCCCTCATGATGTTAGTTTCCTCTCATCTGTAATTGACACCTTTTTAAAGTGTTCTTAATGTATGTTTGTTTGTTTACTTTTCAGTTTTACTTTAGTCTCATAAAGCTCATTAGCCACCAGTTATGCAACAATGTACACAGAAAAATAGTCATTTTAAAAAGGTTTTGACCTGCTTCATCTATTTCTTCCAATCTCATGCCTCTAGCAACCACCAGTCCTTTCTTTGTATATAAGCACTTGGTTTTTGTTTTGTTTTGTTTTGTTTTATACTAGAAGCCTGGTGCACAAATTCATGCACCAGTGGGGCTCGTTGGCCTGGCCTGGGGATCAGGCCGAAACCAGCTCTCCGACATCCCCTGAGGGGTCCCAGATTGTGAGAGGGCTAAGGTCAGGCCAAGGGACCCCACTGATGCATGATCAGGGTCGGGAAGGGATGTGGGAGGTTGGCCAGCTGGGGAGGGACCGCAGGAGAGCTCCAGGGCATCTTGCCCAGTCCTGATTGGCCGGACCCCAGCAGCAAGCTAACCTACTGGTTGGATCATCTGCCCCCTGGTGGTAAGTGCACGTCATAGCGACTGATTGACCAATTGACTGTCTGCCCCCTAGTGGTTAGTGCATGTCATATCATAGCGAGTGGTTGCATGGCCTTAGCATACCATTGGCATATTATGCTTTGATTAGTTGAACGGATGATCGGACAACTGGACACTTACCATATTAGGCTTTTATTATATAGGATTCCACATGTAAGAGAGGTCATATGGTATTTGTCTTTACCTGAATAATTTTGCTTAGCATAATACCCTTGAAGTACATCCATGTTATCAAAAATGGCAAGGTTTTTGCTAAGTGAAATAAGCCAGTCAATAAAGGAAAAATACCACATGATCTCACTCATTGGTGGACAATAGAGACCATTATAAACTTTTGAACAATAATAGATACAGAGGCAGAGCTGCCTCAAACAGATTGTCGAGCTGCAGCGGGAAGGCCGGGGAGGGTTGGGGGGCAGGAGGTAGGGGGGTAAGAGATCAACTAAAGGACTTGTATGCATGCATATAAGCATAACCAATGGACATAAGACACTGGGTGATAGGGGAGGCTAGGGGACTGTCTAGGGCGGGGGGATAAAATGGATACATATGTAATACCCTTTGTAATACTTTAAGATATAAAAAAAAAAAGGCAAGGTTTTTATTCTTTTTTATAGCTAAACAATACTCCATTATGTGTGTGTGTGTGTGTGTGTGTGTGTGTGTGACAATTTTGTAATCCACTTGTCTACCAATGGACACAAGTTGTTTCTGTGTCTTGGCTGTTGTAAATAATGCTTCAATGAACATGGGGGTATATATATCTTCTCAAGTTAGTGTTTTTATTTTCTTTGGATAAAAACCCAGAAGTAGAATAGCTAGATTATATGGTAGTTCTAGTTTTAATTTTTTGAGGAACCTCCATAATGTTTTCCACAGTGGCTGTACCAATCTGCATTTCCACCAACAGTGCACGAAAGTTCCCTTTTCTCCACATCCTTGCCAATACTTGTTTGTTGATTTATTGTTAATAGCTATTCTGATAGATGTGAGGTGCTATCCTATCACACTGTGGTTTTAATTTGCATTGACTAATGACATTGAGCAACTTTTCATATGTCTATTGGTCACCTGTATGTTTTTCTTAATTATCTCTTCAGACCTTCTGCCCATTTTATAATCAGATTTGTTTTCTTTGTTTTAGTATGAGTTCTTTATACACAGGGTGGTGCAAAAGTAAGCTTACAATTGTGAGTACCCAAATTACAATTTATTCTTTTTTTAAAAATTTCCTCCTCTTTTTTAAAAAATATATTTTATTGATTTTTTACAGAGGAAGGGAGAGGAATAGAGAGTTAGAAACATCCATCAGAGAGAAACATCCATCAGCTGCTTCCTGCACACCCCCTACTGGGGATGTGCCCGCAACCAAGGTACATGCCCTTGACCGGAATCGAACCTGGGACTCCTCAGTTCACAGGCCAACGCTCTAGCCACTGAGCCAAACTGGTCAGGGCTACAATTTATTCTTTGTATTATTAATTATTGTATTATTTTCCATGTGAACAATTGTAAACCTACTTTTGCCCAACTCTTTATTTTGGATTTTAGCCCTTTATCAGATACTTGACTTGCAAATATTTTCTTCCATTCAGTAGCTAGTCTTTTAAAATATATTTTTATTTATTTCAGAGAGGAAGGGAGAGGGAGGGAGAGATAGAAACATCAATGATGAGAGAGAATCATTGATCGGCTGCCTCCTGCATGCCCTCTACTGGGGATTGATCCTGCAATCCAGGCATGTGCCCTGATTGGGAATGGAACTGTGACCCACTGGTTCATAGGTCCACACTTAACCACTGAGCAACACTGGCTGGGCTGCCTTTTCTTTTTATTGATGGTTTCCTTTGCTATGCAGAAGTTTTTAATAAGATGTAGTTCCTGTTGGTGCAAAAGTTCTCTCAATGTTTTATTACTCCAGTCAAAAAATAAACAGATGTATTTTATTGCTTATCCCCACCTTTTGGCCACAAATTTCTTTAAATTTGCATCCAGAAATGGCCCATCAAAAGAGCTCATTAGCCCTAGCTGGTTAGGCTCAGTAGAGAGAGCGTTGACCTGTGTACTAGAGAGTACCGGGTTCGATTCTGGTCTAGGGCACATGCCCGGGTTGCAGGCTCAATCCCCAGTGTGTGTGTGTGGGGGGGCGGTGTGCAGGAGGCAGCCAATCAATGATTCTTTTTCATCATTGCTGTTTCTGTCTCTCTATCTCTCCCTTCTCTCTGAAATCAATAAAAATATATTTTAAAAAAGAAAAAGAGCTCCTCCGTGTGTACTTGGGGCATGGTGGGGGCACTGCTTGTGTTTACACCTTTAGTGAGTTTATAGGTTGTGCCATATCCAGGAGGAAAAACAGCATTTATTTACTAGTTTGGAAGCATATAAAAGCAAATTCCATATTTTAAAGGATTATCTATATTCTAATGCAAGGTTTAAAAAATGGCTCACCACTTTAATTTGGTAAAGCTGTGCACTTTTTAGTTTCCTGAAGAAATTGTAAAAATATGGGGAAAATCTAGACTGGTCACAGTTTTAAACATGTAGTATATCTAGTAGATATATCTGTTAAAATATAATTTATCTTTTCCCAAACTGAACAAGTATAAACCTTTCTCTTATAAATTGTGCAGAATATTATGATTATATCACATAAAATAAATTTAGAAACTTGTGTGGAATAGATGAACTTCTAGGCATACTAATAGTATAGAGTATATCACCTGATACACATTACCAGATATACTCTATACTAAATCTTAATATAAGGACACAGAATTAGATTTTATCTTTATTGTTGTTGTTTTTTTTAAATATATTTTATTGATATTTTACAGAGAGGAAGGGAGAGAGATAGAGAGTTAGAAACATCAATGAGAGAGAAACATCGATCAGCTGCCTCCTGCACATCTCCTACTGGGGATGTGCCCGCAACCAAGGTACATGCCCTTGACCAGAATCGAACCTGGGACCCTTCAGTCCGCAGGCTGACGCTCTATCCACTGAGCCAAACCGGTTCCGGCGGATTTTATCTTTATTGTTGAAAGTATTACAGGTGTCCCCTTTTATCCCATTGAACCCATACTCCCCACTCCTGTCCCCTCTTCAGGCTTTCACCCCACTATTGTCTGTGTTCATTTTGTTTGTCAGTTTATTTTGTTCATTAGATTACACATATAAGTGAGATCATGTGATACTTGTCTTTCTCTGACTGGCTTATTTTGCTTAGCATAATATTCACCAGGTCCCTCCATGCTGTCTCAAAGGGTAAGAGATCCTTCTTTTTTATAGCTGCATAGTATTCCATTGTGTAAATGTACCATAGCTTTTTTATCCATTCATCTACTGGTGGGCACTTGGGCTGTTTCCAGATCTTAGCTATTGTAAATAATGCTGCTACGAACATAGGAGTGCATATATTCTTTCTGATTGGTGTTTCAGGCTTCTTAGGATATATTCCTAGAAATGGGATCACTGGGTCAAATGGAAATTTCATTTTTAAACAAAATTAGATTTTATTATATTTTATATCATAATAGCCTTTTGGGTTTTGTTTATTAATTGAGATATTAAATATTAGATTATTTTGCAGATCTTGATTATGTTGAAATTATTAGAAATGAAGCTTCTTTCCTCTGAGCAGACCATTTATTTATGCCAATAAATTATTTTGCTAAATGAGAGCCAGTTTATTCTGCTAAAAGAAATGGGACAGTGGGTATCTCATTTGTATTTATTATTGGATTTTATGGTAACATTTAAAATGTGTTTTGAAAGGTACATATGCCAGTGTTTCTGACTATCACAGTGTAAGCATTTGAATAACAGTATATGGATCAATGAGAAGTCTAAGCTGCTTGGTATCATCACAAATATACCTAATTAAGAATATATTTGGTGCCCTGATTGGTTTGGCTCAGTGGATAGAGCGTCGGTCTGCGGACTGAAGGGTCCCAGGTTTGATTCCAGTCAAGGGCATGTACCTTGGGGGATGTGCAGGAGGCAGCTGATCTATGTTTCTCTCTCATCGCTATTTCTAACTCTTTCTCCCTTCCTCTCTGTAAAAAATCAATAAAATATATTTTTTAAAAGAATATATTTGGTGTTCACCACTCTCTGGTTTCTTAAGTGGGAGAGAATATTGTGAAGGACAATATAAAGGAATGGTTGCCATGACAGTCACTTTCAAAGAATTTAAAGGAGACAATGCATTTGTGGGGCTCATCCATTTTGATTGATTCAGCTGGTCTTTTATGCTCATTCAAACAGACATGGTCTCTGGATTGCATTTTTTTTCCATATAATTCACCCAATTCATTGGTGATATGGGGACTGTTTAAGCTTGGCTGACAGTAGTGATAGGGTCGCCAGTGGCCGTGACCACAATACTATTGTTAAACCTGAAGGAAAATGATTGTGTATGTGAAATGTGACAAGAACATAGCTACTGGCTTCTTCTGGAATGATATAAATGTCTAATTTCACTTATTAATTCTGTCAGGGTGGGATAAGATTAACATGATTTATTTAAAAGCATAACTGACCCTAAAGTGTTTGGGTTTTATTTTGGATTTTTTGCTGTCATCACATTTTACCCAGTGTACTTGGCTGCTGTTCTGTTTTTATTCGTTGACTTGCACAATATTGTCAACACAGTTTGTATTATGTCTGGTCAGAGGCATACAGTTACATACTGCAGTTTCAAAAGTATATACAATACTACCTGTTATGAGTGTCTTCATTCTCCCAACCCAACTAAATGTTAAGTGGGACACACTAGCACAGACAATGAAGTGAAACAGAACTGAAAATGCTGTTAAAATCTTGCTGCGTATTTTTATCATTCTTATGGTCTAGTTCTTGATGAAGAAACTATGAACTATGGAACCTCCCCTGACAGGGCCCCAAGTTGGACCCTAGCGTGAGAGCTCTGCCTACTCAGCCTTTGGGCCTTTCTCTCTTCTGCCCTCTGGAGTGTGTCTTAGAGCATGACATGAGGGAGAGCCAGTCTTGTGGTTACTAGAAGACAAGTTCTCTGGTACTCCACCTGCCAGGAGCCCCTCAAAGCCTGAACTTGTAGAAGTGGGGAGCAGACAGAGATAAGGCAGGGAAAGTACTGGTAGGGTTAAGGTCTTAGGGAAGAAGCTATTATGGTTCTTTAAGTAGAGAATTGGATTCCTTCAAGTTGAACCCAGCATGTATCAAATCCATCTCCAGGAAAAAAACCTATTCCAGAGAGTGCATAAAATGAAATAGTATACTAAATTTAGTGTATGGTGGATTCAGGTTGGAAGTTCAAAT
The DNA here is from genome assembly GCF_963259705.1 of Myotis daubentonii. NCBI lineage: Eukaryota > Metazoa > Chordata > Mammalia > Chiroptera > Vespertilionidae > Myotis > Myotis daubentonii. Next base: position 25,977,549 of record NC_081861.1, on the reverse strand, counting down.
TGGGTAGAATCTAAAGAGGGATATATTTGGTGCCAAGCATTATCCAGGTTTGATAACATTTTTATGAAATCATTATCCAAGTTTGATAAAATTTTTACTCAACACCTGCTATAATTATAATGATACTTATATATCCAATATTCATTGAGTACCTTTTATGTGTGAAGAACTATTAAGTGCTTTACATGCAGTGCCCTCTTGCCACTTTACTGAACCTTTGTGACATAGGTTACCATTGTGCAGCTGAGTGAGGTTATACAGCTAATATGAGGTGGGGATCAGTATTTGAACCTAGGCATTGACTTTGGCACCCTTGTTGTGAACAGCAGTGCCATGGTGCATTCTTGCTGCAGCTGAAGAAAGGGTGTGGCACCTTGATTTCCATATGAGTGGGATGTGGGTGGTGGGCGGTGAGACTGAGCAAAATGCTTTGTATATACAAACCATGCTAAGTAACAGGAGACAGAAAAGAAATAAGGAATTTTGCCCGACAACCAAGAAACTTGAAGTCCTGTAGGACAAAGGAGACATAACATGAAACAAGTAATACATATTCATATGATAGACTGAGAATATTCTCTCTACTTAAGTATAGGCGGGAAGAGGACTAGAAGGTGTTCCTTACAAATATTTGCTTGTGAAAGTTAGCTCTTGACTGCTGGCACAAATTTGCTTTCCTCTGAGCTTTTGACCTGATATACAAGAACCCTGACTCTATAGTCAGCAGACTTGTCCATTTTGAGTTCAGAAGAGTTATCTTCAACTATAACAGTTGCTATTAAGATCTCTAAACAGATGAACCCATTAGCCTATTGAGCTAACTGGACCAGCTATTTATTTTCTAGTACGTTAACATTTTTAAAAATCTCTAGCCCTGGCCAGGTGGCTCAGTTAGTTGGAGCAATGTCCCATACACCAAAAGGTTGTGGATTCGATTCCCAGTCAGGGCACATACCTAGGTTTCAGGTTCAACCCCTGGTTGGGGCCACATATAGGAGGCAACCAATCAATGTTTCTATCTCACATTAATGTTTCCTTCCCTCCCTCCCTCCCTCCCTCTTTCCCTCCCTCCCTCTCTAAAAACCAATGAACATATTCCTCAGGGGAGGATAAAAAAATGAATAAATAAAAGTAAAAATCTCTAACCACTGCTTGTTTGATGGTCACCCTGGAAATGGTTGCGGGTGGATGGGGGGCTGTTAGGAGCTTGGTTATAATCCTTGATTTATGTTTGCCCTATTTCATTTGGTAGCTACTTCTGTAGGCCTAGCACTGTTCTGAGCATGGGATTAGAGCAGTGAATAGAACAGAAAGGGCCTTTCTCTCAGGAAGCTGTCTTTTCCTCGGATTTTTGGCTCTGTGTAAATTTCACAGTTGATACGAAAGTGTTCTTGGTATGAATTTCAAGATTCACATATTAGGGATAATACAGTGATCACATTTCCTTCCTCCTTAACCCTAGCCAGTCCTTTCTGAATAGTGAGGGGCGGGTAATAAGGGGGATGACTGTGCCTGTGGAGAGGGCAGCAGATCAGGGTGTATGGTCTTTGTGCTGTGATGGGAAAAGAACAGGGCACACCTGTTTCCTAGCGATGCAATGTGGAACCATCCGCACATGGATGAGCCTGCCCACCAGCCTGCATCCTAATCCTGTTGTTGATTGGAGATAACTTCAGTGGTCACAGGGCACCTCATCTCCATGGCAACACCTCTAAATATTCCTCTGGTGACTTGTGCTCTACATTCTGTCTGGATCTGAGCCCTCCTGTGGCAGAATATTCTAAAGATGTTAAAAAGAGGGGGGGGGGGAGGCTCAACTAATAAATCTATTCTAAATGACTGAGTCATTTGTTTTGATTACCCGGGTGATTGCCAAATGTTAATTTAAAACTGAAATAGGCCATGAGCTCACTCCACTAACAATGCTGAGTGTTTGTGCTAGCTAATACAGCTTGATAATGAGGTGGCCAGATCCACTGCCGGTGCGAATGTTCTATGATAAACAGACATTTGGGGAAATATGCAGAACATCTTGGCAGTTTTCTTTTAACTTTAAGGGTAATAAATACAAAGTAGAATGCGTTACCATGAGCCATTTCAAAGGAAGTTGAACTTTTTTTTTAGAATTTCATACTTTTCTTCTGAAAAGGTAATTTTGTGTCTTGATTTTCATTTTTTCCTAACTTAGGCACATTGGAACTTGACAACTATATCCAGTCCTTGCCAAATACATCCCATTGTCCACACATCCAGTGTGAGGTAAGTACTACTAATTGTTTTTACACTGATCTCCAACCTTTCAATTTGTAGTGTTATGGTTGACATTGTATGAAGAGCTTTATTTGTACAGTAGATTTAAAAGGGTTCATTTTAATTGACCCAGCCAACCATTATCACTGCTTACTAAATATTAGCTCTCTGGGGAATGCCTTTTCAAGAAAAAAAACAACAACCTCATTTGCTTTTAATTTGGGGGCATGAAAAGTGAATGTGCCAAGTAAAACAGAACTGTTAGGTCTGTTTGAAAATAAAGATCTGCCCATGTCACAGCATGAACAGTAGGGAGCAGGAAAGCTGCGTGGAGCAAATATTGGAATGGAGGGATAAGATTCCTACTGACAGCTGTGAGGAGTTGGACTGACCCAGTCAACTGTCAATGAAAGGAGCCAAGGTGCAGGATGCCTCTGTACAATCTGATGGTACAAATGCCAAAGAACGTTTCCATCGGCTTACATTAACATGGGCCAGAAGATTTTTTTTTTCTGATTAGTACTAAAGCTCCGAGCACTGCTACAGTGGTGGGAGCAGCCAGATTGACCAGCCTTTTCTTTTAATACATTAGTAGGCATTCTCTGTCCTCTTCATTGAGCCATGGTGGCTTATGTCTTCTTTGTGATGATCGAGGATTACCCATTTCTCTCTTTGAGAGACTGGATACTCACTTTTGAAAATAGTAAAAGGAGGGGATCTCAAAGATGGTTCATCCAGGCACAATGGAAGGGGCCCCAGTTTTCTGCTTTTCTGCCCATCTCCATGCATTTATGAGAGAGGATATAACATTTGCCAGCATCATACCAGCCAGGGTTTCCAGTTTCATCCATCAACAGGTTTTGTCTTCCCCTCCACCCTGACCTGCCTCCATGCACAGTTCCACATCTAGTGTAGCTCCCTGTATTTCAATTAGGGTAGATGCTCACTAGGTGGCAATAGTTACATTTGTTTTGGGGTGTTTTTTTTTTAATTTTGTTTTATTCCTTAAAATATTACAAAGAGTAGTACATATAATAGTTACATTTGTTACATCTGCTGCTGCAGAATAATTCACAGATTAAAAAATAGTCAAATACCTAAATATATCAAACCTTAAAGAGTAAAAAACAAAACAAAAAAAGTAGGACTGAGTTTCTCTTAGCTGCCAGAGATGGACACTTCCATCTTCAAGTCTAAGCCCTATCATCCTTGGCCTTTACCCAAAAATGTTGTTTTCAAACTTTTTTTTAAATGATAGAAACCTGTTTTCTAATAAAATCGTAGGATTAACCCCAATCAAGTACACCAAAGCAAAACTTCTTTGGCTCAAGTAGGTGGTTGTGAGTCGCTCACCCTACTCTGAGGAACCATTCCCAGGGCAGGTGGAAAGCACTGTGCTCTGCCCAAGAGCAAAAATTTTAGCCCTGAGCCCTTTCACAGCTCTTATTTTTATTTTCCCACAGAAACAGAGACTAGATTATTCAAGGAGATTTACAGAAGGGGAAAGCATCTTCCCAACAATTTAGTTGAAAGTGCTGGCTAGGTGAAACTTAGCTCTTCATGTGCATTGCTTGCCCTTAAGCATTCCACAGCAGTCTGCCAGTTTGACAAACTTCATCAGTAGAAAACTTCAATACACAGGTCATATATTGGAATTATACACTTTGAAAACCTATATAATCTCATTAACCATTATCACCCCAATAAATTTAATTAAAAAATTTTTTTAGTCCTGGCCTGTGTGGCTCAGTTGGTTGGAGCATTGTCCCATATACCAAAAGGTGGTGAGTTTGATTCCCAGTCAGGGCACATACCCAGGTTTCGGGTTCAATTCCCAGTTGGAGCTTGTGCAGGAGGTAACAGATCGATGATTCCCTCTCACATCGATTTCCCCCCTCCTTCCTCTTTCTAAAAAAATCAATAAAATTTAAAAATTTTAAGGAAAAAAACTATTAGAAACTATGTGTACAGGACTGTACTCTTAAAATGGAACCTTTTAATTGAAGCGTTTTGACCAAAATTTGGGTTTTCTTTTAGTGTATTGAGTTTCTCAGTTGAATTATTAAATATAACCTGTTAAATTCTTTTGCACCATGACAGAAATATATAGGATTGATGTAAAACAGTTCAAGTCACGATGCAGTTGTATCTTGTGATCTTTCTTCCTTTCATTCATTCATTCAGCCCTACTATGTACCAGGTCAGGAGTGTAGGAGTGAGCAAAACAAAAAGAATAATACATTTTGGTCTGATATTCTTCAAGTGTAGGACATCCCTAGATTATTTTCCCTTTTGCAGATGAGGTAACTGAAAACTGATTTCCCTTTTTAAATTAAACTGCCCAGTATTAAATAGACTAGTTTGGGTTCATGAGTGCAATTCATAATCCCTGTATCCAGTCTGCTCTTTAAGTCTATGATGTATGCCACCCCCATAGATGCATGTGCAAATAATAAAGTATACAGTAATTGATGGGGATGTGGCTGTGCCTGGGACCCAAATGCCCCCCAAATGAAAACAAATGTAAAGGGTATATTTCACACTCTATTTTTAAAAAATTTTGTTTGGAATAATTGGACAGTTTAGGAAAATGTACTTTGCAGTTTCCACAGGAGGGTATTTTGGTTTTTTAAATGATGTTTCCTATTTTATGTTTAGCATAGCATTTATCACAGGTAAAGTTTATAATCCAAGAGTTTGAAATTATTCCATTTGGCTGCCTTTTAGTTATGGAATTATTCTTGAACACTATAAATCTTAATACATCCATGAGCAATCTTCCAGTTTGACAAACTTCATCAGTAGAAAACTTCAATATATAGATCATGTATCATGCAATTATACACTTTATTGGCTTCTGTGTTAGGGACAAGATTGTTAATTAAACATGTATATCACATCTAGGAAATATTTATATCACTGAAACATGGTCACTTTCATTACTGATTTGGCAGTTTTTAATAATCACAAGACACAAAATTGTAAAATATAGTAGTCATAGTTATTTGATTTGCGTCATTTATGTTGATGTGACTTCTCTCCTTGGTGCACTAGCAGTAAGCATGAAAATCAGCCCAGATGGCTTGCACAAACTTAAAGAGTTTGGAAATCATCAGTCTAGAGCCAAGGTCTCAAACTGCTGGGCTGGATCTGACACACAAAGGTTCTTTTAAATTTTTATGTGAATTGCCAGCATTTAAAAACTGAGAGATTTCACATTTTCAAAAATCCAGATTTTCAGCTTCTCTTCTGAAATATTAGAAGATCTGGCAACATTGAGCCTGCATTCCTATTTGGTAACACTGGGCTGGAGCCAAATAGCTGCTGTATCATTAGATGGAACATGAACTCTGAAATTTGCCCCCAGTCTTCATCACTGTTATCTCCTTGACACTAAGGACAAGGGCAGTTGCCATTATCTGACTGTTTTACTCATTTATAAGAAAAATCTTAGCTCTCAAAGGCATGTATGTTTTCAACCCCAAGTCTAGATGAAATTGAGGCTGCAAACTTAGATCTGTTCTTTCTCTCAAAATATCAGCTTGTTACTTTTTGGGTGCACGATGGTGGATAATGTTCATTTTAAGGGGGGTGCATTAAATGGACTGAGGGTAAACATTTGAGGGGAGGGATACCTTCTGGTGATGCCTGATTGAGAGGAGCATCAGCAGAGTTTGACGGATTCCTGTGGTCTTACCCAGTGCTTCTCAGACTTTAATGTGTAGATTCTGATGTGGCAGGTCTGGAGTAAGGCATGAGATTCTGCTATTCCAACTAGCACCAGGTTATACCTCTACTAGTCTGAGGTCTCACCTCTCTTTGAGTAGCAGGGGGCTCTACCCTAAAGTGATCCCAAGAAAAGGCAGTCATGCAATGATGACTCTAAATATCTTCTTCTTTGGCCTGAGAAAGAGAAGTAGATCTTAGCCAGGCTATTTGGGGTTGAATCTTTATAGATAAACCTGTGTTCACTTTTAGTTGCAGCATGGTAAGTTAAAAAAATTGATTTTAATACAGCATAGCCCATGTAAACAATAAACCTAACTTTTATTTTCAAACTTGTTTCAAATTAAGTGTTTCTAGTAAAAAAAAATAAGCTAGATATGTTAAAACTCAAGCATCATGAAGTGGGGATTAGAGCTTTTTATTTTATAAGTAGAGGCCTGGCCTGGGGGGATCGGGCCGAAACCGGCCAGTGCACAAATTTGTCCAGGGTGTGTCCGGCCGTCTCATTGGCTGGACCCCAGCAGCAAGCTAACCTACTAGTCGGAGCATCTGCCCCCTGGTGGTCAGTGCGCATCATAGCGACTAGTCGAATGGTTGAACAAATGGTCAGACACTTAGCATATTAGGCTTTTATTATATAGGATTATAGGAGACTATATTTATGTGATTCTTACAAAACTGATAAATAAGACCACAGAAAATAGGTAATTATCAAATCCCTGGATATATAACCCTGTAAGCTATAAAATTATAGAAGTCACAAAGGAAGAGATCAACAGATTTAAATATTTAAAAATGTGCTGAGTGTAGATCTTATGTATTCTCACCACACACACACACACACACAATGGTAACTCTGAGGTGATGGATATGTTAATTAACTTGATTGTGGGAATCATTTTACAATGTATATGTGTGTCAAGTCATCATATTGTACCTTAAATATGTACAGTTTTGTTATTTATACTTCAATAAAGGCAGAAAGATAACTAATGAAAAGGAAAACACACCAGGAAAAGTTTTATGAATTTGACAAGATAATTTCCCTATTATGTACATAGTTCATACAGATCATAAGGCCTGGCACAGGCCTGACATAGGGTAGATGTGTCATAACTATTGACTAAATGAATTCTGTATTTGGTAGGTAGGCAAAAGACATTTGTGTTAAATCACAAAGTAAATAAATGCATGGAAGAACTTTCCAGCCTCTCTGGTATGCAAAAACAAGCATATTCAAATGGCAACAAAGTACATTTTTCACCTATTAAATCAAGAAAAAACAAAAGGAAACCCTATGCTAATATGGTTATCTTGAAACTGATAAACACTGACTCATTGCTGGGAGCATTGTAAGTTGTTTAAACGCCTTTTGGAACATTATTTGGCTTATTATATACTAGAGCCCGGTGCACAAAAATTTGTGCACTGGGGGGGGGAGAGGGGGAGGGGGGTCCCTCAGCCCGGCCTGTGCCCTCTCGCAGTCTGGGACCCCTCGGGAGATAACGACCTGCTGGCTTAGGCCTGCTCCCGGGTGGCAGAGGGCAGGCCCAGTCCCTAGGTGCAGCCCCTGGTCAGGCTCAGAGCAGGGCTGATTGGGGAGTTGGGGCGCCGCCCCCTGTCATGCACAGAGCAGGGCGATTGGGAGGTTGTGATGCCACCCTCAGTCACGCTCAGGGTAGGGCCGATTGGGGGGTTGGGGCACTGCCCCCTGTCACTCACAGAGCAGGGCCCATCAGGGGGGTTGGGGCTCTGTACCCTGTCACGCACAGAGCAGGGCCAATCAGGGGGTTGGGGCGCTGCCCCCTGTCATGCACAGAGCAGGGCCCATCAGGGGGTTGGGGTGTCGCCACTCTCACACTCAGGGCAGGGCTGATGGGGAGGTTATGGCTCTACCCCGTCACACACAGAGCAGGGCCCATGGGGGGGGGGTTGGGGCGCCGCACCCTGTCACACACAGCAGGGCCAATCAGGGGGTTGGGGCGCCGCACCTTATCACACACAGAGCCGCAGGGTGATCAGGGGGTTGGGGAGCTCCCCCCATAAGGCACAGAGCAGGGCTGATCAGGGTGTTGGGGTGCCTTCCCCTGTCAGGAACAGAGCAGGGTGGATAGGGAGGTTGTGGCCCCGCCCCCTGTCACACACAGAGCCGCAGGACAATCAGGGGGTTTGGGCGCTGCCCTGTCACACTGATCCTGGTGCCGGAGGCCTCACAACTCCGCTGATCCCCGTGCTGGGAGGCATATTACCCTTTTACTATATAGGGTAGAGGCCTGGTGCACGGATGGGTGCTGGCTGGTTTGCCCTGAAGGGTGTCCTGGATCAGGTTGGGGGTCCCCACTGGGGTGCCTGGCCAGCCTGGGTGAGGGGATGATGGCTGTTTGCAGCTGGTCACACATCCTTCAGGGTGGGGGTCCCCACTGGGGTGCCTGGCCAGCCTGGGTGAGGGGATGATGGCTCTTTGCAGCTGGTCACACACCCTTCAGGGTGGGGGTCCCCACTGGGGTGCCTGGCCAGTCTGGGTGAGGGGCTGAGGGCTGTTTTCAGGCTGGGGGTGACTGAAGCGCCCAACCGCTCCTTTTTTTTTTTCTTTTTTTTTTATTCTGGGCCAGCTTTAGCTTTGAGGCTTGGCTCCAGCTCTTAGGCCTCCGCTGCTGAAAGTAGGTTTCTGGCCTTTGCATACAATGTTGCGATCCTGCTGGCTGAAGCCTGGCGGACTAAAGGAGGTTTCTGGGGTTTTGTTTAGCTTCTATATTTGTTACATAGTTGCTTAGAGTTGCAGCTCAGAGGCCGGCAGCGGCAGGCGGGGAACGTTGGAGTCCTCCGTCACTGAAGCAAGCAAGCCTCATGTTAGTTTCAAGCTGCCTGGCTGCCGGCCGCCATCTTGGCTGGCAGTTAATTTGCATATTTCCCTGATTAGCCAATGGTAAGGGTAGCGGTCGTATGCCAATTACCATGTTTCTCTTTTATTAGATAGGATAGCAAAAGTCACAAAGATTGATACCCCTTGATCCAGTAATCTTATTTTGGGAAATATAGTCTAAGAAACAAATTAGAAAAGAAGAAAGAAAGCTATATGTTGTAGGTATTCATCACAGTGCTATTTATAAGGAAACAAAATTAGAAAGAATTCAAATGTCCAACACGAGTAATGGTTCATTTGTTCATCAGGTAATTTGGGTTAAGCAATTATGATACTCTATGCAATGGAATTCCATGAATCTGTTCAAAATTATAATCCTGACACTTGCAGAGCAATATGAAATTGTGTAATATAGCTTTACTAAAGATGTAGGACACAAACTTGTGTACTTGCTGTGATTTATAACCTTGTAAAGAAGTATGTACATATGGACAAGAACTAGAAGGCATATGGACAAATGTAAGTAACGCTTTACTTGAGGTCTTACTTGTATTATTGTCCTATTATTTATACATGTTGCCATAAGTATATGATTTGAGGATCTTCAGCTTTTACTTGCTTACTAATAAATCAGCTCCATATCACAAGCAGCAATATTCCCATTGGTCACACAGTGGGTGTTTAGTAAATAATTCTGAAACACAATGAGGACAGATGCCCAGAGCCTAAACATGAAATTCCGATGATGCAGTTCCTACTTACTGCTTTGTTCCATCATCCTGAGCTCCCTTTTTTTTTTCTTCTGATTCCTGTGGTTGGTACAGAGGCATCTGGACATCCCACATAACAAAATATAAGTATTTGTCTCAGAGGTTTTCAATAAATGTACAGAAGTGCCAGGGAGTGAATCTTGTGTCTAGACTCAGTATACACTGAGGTAGAACCTTAAAGGAGCTGTAATTCAAGGGAATGCTTATTTCATCTTCTGGTTTCATTTAGATAAGTAACAAAAATTCACTCTGGTGTCATGAGCCTTCTTTCAGCATCCCCTCCCCTCCAGTTGCAGTCCCTGTTTCAGATATACTTGTTTCCCTTGCTCTAAGTATACTTTTCTCCTTTAATTAGGTCAGTTACTTCATGTCTGTTTTTCTTTTTTGACATGGTTTCCTCTGGCTTTAGCACCACATATTTTCCCCATATGTCATTGTCTCTGGAGCTTCATGTTGCAATCATTTTTCAAGGGGAATGGAGAGCACATTACTAAGGGGGTAGCTCTTGACTCCTTGCCTGCCCTTTGCCTGCTTGAGCGTTCGTATTTCTTTTGGGCCTAGTTCTGTTTGGTTTTGTAGTCTTCATCATCAGTTATGTTTGGACTGAAAGATACTTAAGTAAAAATAATGGTAAGTCAAAGATATGTCTGGCAAAGGTGCAGCACATTTGTTAAGGTTACTGGTTTATTTATCTTCCCTGTCTCTATGGTGACTAAATCTGGGGCTGGGATTTAATGGACTTAATTTTGACCTCTTGTACATCTCCTAACTTTCCCAGCCTCTGATTTAGAAGGAATTCATTTTCACTTTAGGAGAGAAACTGCCCCACTTAGAGAAAAGGTCCTAACTGGACTCTTGGAAAGTAGAATCTCCAGAGTCTTCTATTTTTATGTCGTCTTCGATCAGAGTTCACATATAGCACTTGTAAAGAAAGCTGAGAAGTCTTTTAGATAAACACACACATGCACACAACATTGCTAATGGCTCCAGGAAGTAATTTTCTTTTCAATGAAATAAAATGTTTAGTAAATGTGAATGAACGGCATATAAGAACTTTTTATAAGATAGCCTTTTATAAGAATATTAAATCAATGGGAACATCGATTTATATTACAATTTCATTTTTAAGAAGTATCTCCTTTATTGCTTGCATATATATGTTCAAATCATATTTCAGATTTCAAGTGTATCGAACTGTGCTATAGAAGTCCACAATAAAGATTGGGCTTGACTAGGAGTCCCATGGAAGAAGGAAGATCTGGACACTGAAATTCAAATCTAGTGTCCCATCTATTCCCAATTGATGTGAAATAAAGATATCTAATGTAGCTAGAGTAACACCGTCTTGGATTTCAGTTGGTTCAGATGACCCTTTAAAACTTTTTATCCTCTCCCATATGATCCTTTGAGATTTGCAAGGATACTCCAGTTTTAGAAACTTAATAATTTATCCAAAATTGAATCAGAGTACTTTGCTTTATTTAAGGCTAGTGTATATTGTGTTTACTCATGGATAATTTATTTATTTACAAGTCCCTTCATATTCTTTAGGAACAAACTCATATATGTGCATTTCCTTTAAAACCAGGACAAAGGAATCAGTAAATGATAAGGATTATATAAAGGCTGAGACAAGGGAGGCGACATAAGTGTCTTTGTATATTTATTCACCAATATAATATTAGAGTTCAGCTCTGTCATGAAGTTTGGTTCAAGTCTAATAGGAAATTGTGAATACTTATTAAGATTTTTAATATCATAAAACTCAGTGGATATGGAAGTTAATTTTAAGATTTTTTCCATTGTCAATTCTTCTGTTAATAGGGCAGAGACTTGTGAAGCCAACAGCCAATGCTCAATTGTAGAAGAGATGCATTACTTGTGAGATGAATGTGGGATACTCATGGTGTTCTGGGATTAAAACCTTGACTGATGTGTCTTGTTACTTGAACTTGGAAAATGTGTTAGGTTAAGGTCATAGCTAAATCATATAAATTTTATTATGGCCAGTACAATAAGCATTGCTGAGGTCAAAACTTTTACAGAAATCAAAATGTTAAGGCCTGAAGCCCTTAATGATGATGCAGAAGGAGTAGCACTTTTATCATTATCCTTGTCATTATCATTATTTTCTTATCAACCTTATGTGTTGAAAGCCCAGTATGGAGAGCTGTGCTAATAATAGCTATAATTTATTTTCTTATCTATTTAACTGTTAATATTTCAATTTTGTTTTAACAGCTCTAAAGATCAAATCAATTTAAATAAAAATGAATGAAATACATAAATTTGCATTTAGCATGGTAACCTGATTCTCTTGTCCTATCAGCCAGATAAGCTTCACACTTTGTATAGCAACTTCTCAATGGGGGCTATCCATTTATTGGATAAACAATTAGTTTAACATTTTTTCACCTAAGTGATTTCAGGTAGTTTGATGAGAATGTGTGGTCTTTGCAAGTGTGGGCATAATCTCTTAAACCATGCAATATGACCATTTTTGTGTATTTTTAGGGTTATAAATTAATTATTTACTTAAGATATTCCAAGTACAGTGGGGCCTTGACTTACGAGTTTAATTCGTTCCCTGACAGAGTTCGTAACTCAAATTACTCATATGTCAAATCATAAATGAACGAGTGAGACACGTGATGCTGGGCTGTTGTTGTGGTGTTCACTGTGACGTTCGCTGTGCCAACTAGCAGTGGGGTATCTGAAGCTGTCTCGTAACCCGAATTTTAGTTCGCAACTCAAAGCAAAAAATCAGCTGAGAGATGGCTCATATCTCGAAAAACTCGTTAGTCAGGACACTCGTAAGTCAAGGCCCCACTGTATTTCTTTCCCAGAACTGTGGAGCATTTTCTGTGGGTTCTAATGAGAGTTTGTATATGTAGTTGTCAGTATACATGGGCTAGGGGAGTCATAATCCATAGTGTCTGTTGCTCACTAAAGTGGTTCAAGTGCTGACTAATTGGAGAGGATGGGCTCCACCCTTGGCATTGGTCTCACATGATGGGTTTGAACCTGAAAACAATACAATATGTTCTGTTATTTTTAGCCCATCCTTTATGTTCTGAGCTATGTCCTCTGTATTGTCAGTCCTCGTAGATTTACACAGGATATTGACCAAAACTCTGATCTTCCCATGGGTTTTTTCCATTTTTTTTGCAGGAAAAATCTAAGACAATCTAAGAGTCAGGATTTGGTTGGGATCACTGTCTTAAATTGTACTGTGCTTTTCCCAGGTAACTGGAAGCTTCCTTGGGAGCAAGTATACTGATATTTTCTCTGGTGTCTTCCATATCATTTATTATTTAATGCCAGAGGCTTAGTAGGCATTTACTAGAGATACAATTAATTAAGTAAAAGGCATTTTATAAATTACAAACCACAGCTTTTCTGTGGTGTGACACAGGAAAATCTCAGGAACTTTGTTTGACTCTGTTCCACTAATGTCAGTATTCTGACATCATTGGAGCATGTTCTTGAATGGAATGATAACTCCTACCATATGGCATCATTTTTTCCAACATTTTATTTTGAAGTTTTACAAACAGAAAAGTTGAAGTGAACATTCATATTCCCACCACCCAGATTCTACAGTGAAACATTTTACTGTATTTGCTTTATCACATATCCATCCATCCATTGGTCCATCTTAATATTTTGGATGCATTTCAAAGTAAACTGTAGGCATCTGTATAATTCATCTCTAAATACTTCACTATGCATATGATTATGTAGTTTAAATTTTGACGTACTTAGAGCTGCTATCAGATTTTGCTAAGATTCTAACATTGGTTTTGGTGGTGGCTAAGAAGAGGTGGTAAGTTAAATGTGAAATAATCTGTTTTCAGATTCGGGAGATTTTTTTGTTTGCTTTTAACTACCAGCAAATATACAAACACATAACATTCTGCCCCTTTCCTTTCACATCACGTGGTCACATTGTTTGTGTTGTTGAAACTTGGAAGGCCAGTCTAGGAAATAGATGTTCTTGTTTATATGAGTAAAAACGGAGATTCGGGGTTGAGGATAGTGGCACAGAATGTTAGAGTTAGCTACTGTAAGGGAGGGGAATAGAGATTCAGAATCAGGAAGTTACCCAAGGGTACCACTTATTTATATGTACATATAAGTCTAGAGAGGGTTTAGTAGCTGTTTATATTACCTAAGGATCATGGATTAAATAAACACTAACTGTACAAATAGAGGGTCCTTCTAGTCTAGTGGTTTTCACATTATAGTCCACAGAACCTAGAATTCATAGAAATGTTTCAGAGGTTTTACCACCATTCGAAATAGATTTTTTAAAGTGTATTGAACTATTTTAAAGAACTAATTAAAAAAACACATATACTTTAACTATGTCTTGTAGTAAATGTTAGCATACTGGAGAATACTTACTGATTGACTTTAAAATAAGTAAAGCTATTAATATCAGCCTAAAATACAGTTTTGAGTAACACTTATCTGCCATCCATCAAAGCCAGGGTAATGTTTCTGTTGTGGGAATAAAGACAAAAGGTCTTCAGCAAGACCATTACACTAAAGCCATGGTGTTAAGAACTGGCCTGCCAAAGCTGAAGTTACATTTTGGTTTCCAGTTACCATGAGCACTTATCCATCTGTTATATTTAGATTTTTTTTCTAGTACCTTTAGAAATTTGGAAACAGATGAGTATATGCTTTCAACTTGAAATGACCATAAAAGGGGAAAGGTAATTACGAGGCTGGAGGCTGGCTCCAGTGTTATCCCTTAGATGGGGTTATGTGAATGGATTAGGGAATCTTCAAAAAGGTTCCCTAATTGCTCAACATAAGTCTGAAAATGTATGTGTGCAATATTGTAGTTAATTATGAGGTTTTTATGGCTTCTTTGATTATGACTAAAAAGCTTTACAATAGCTTTGGCAGATTACTTTTGCTTGAAGGCTGTGGTGCTCCCTTTGGTCCCTTTATTTGGATTGTACCACATTCTGTACCTGTTGTTCAAAATGCCTTTTGGAAGCCAGTACCTGCTTGTGTCAATTTTTTAGCTGCAGTCAATTTATTAATTATTTTTAAAATTGATTTTAGAGAGGGAGAGGGAGAGATAGAAACATCAGTGATGAGAGGGAATCATAGATCCGATGCCTTCTGCACGCCCCCTACTGGGGATCAAGCCAACAATCCAGTCATGTACCCTTGACTGGAATCAAAACTGGGATCCTTCAGTCCACAGGCACGACACTCAATAGAGTCTATACACTGAACCAAACCAGCTAGGGCTGCAGTCAATATTTTAAATGCTTGCTTATCTTTATTTTTCCTATGACATTTTATTATGAAGCTGTTCAAAGTTGAAATTATTTTGCAGTGAACTCCTGTGTACCCATCATTAAGAGTCTACCATTAAAAACACTTTACTATAGTTGTTTTATCACATATCTATCTATCTATCCATCTATCTATCCATCAATCTATATTTTCAGATGTATTGCAAAGTAAATGTAGGTTTTAGTTAACTTCATATGTTGTATACACTTGGAGCCTGGCATTTCAAACATTACACAAATTGTGTAAATTGTCATTGAATCCTGTGAAAGATGTAAAATAAATGCCCATGTTGGTTTTAAAGGGAAAAAATTGGGAGCCTTATTTTAAAAGTAACAGATTATTCTGGAATTCTGGCATGGAGTTGGAGAAGAATACTGGTTTATTTTTAAATCTGAACTTTATCGTGACTCAGACATTGCTGGCCCCTAATAAAGAGGGGGCTATACTTATAAATTTTGTTTTCATCATTGAAACCAGAGCCAAATAGCTTCCAGTTCTTATAGAGAGAGGATCATCTTTAAAAGTCTTATACTATCAACAATAAAAATATGTTTAAAAAAGAAAAAATTGGAGAAACTAAGATGGCGGCATAGGGAAACACCGAAATTGCTGCCTCCTACAACAACTTCAAAACACAATAAACAGACAAAACGGACATCATCCAGAACTTACAGGAAGGCTGGCGGAGTGGACCTTCTACAACTAGAAGGAAGGAGAAAAGCACATTGAGGGTCAGGAACTGCAGAAGTAAAGTGCAAAGGTACGGAGGCTCGTGCGCGCGGAAAGGGGCTGGTACCTGAGGACGCAGCTGTCTTTTTGAATTAGGAGGGAGTCACAAGCTCCCGACTGCTCTGAACTCCGGTTCTGGGAAGTCTCTGGGGACCCAGGACTCATATGGGGAGAAACTGGACTGTCTGGCAGCGAGCAGAACTCGGAACTCAAGGGCGGCTTTCCCTCAGAGGTGCTTGCAGCAATTAAATTACCAGGACACTGAGAAGCGCGGCCCCTTAGGGCAGGGCTGAGAGTCCGCCATAGTTCCTTGCTCCGCCCTTTGATTCCCTGAGACCACGCCCCACCCAGGCTGCAGCAGAGGCTTTTGCATATGAATGCCCTGGCCCTTTGCAACCTGAAAATTACCTAACAAATTGCAGCTGGGCCACAGACCCAGAACTTCCAAGAGAAGACCCAAGGCCCCACAGCAGCTTGCATTGCTTCACAGCTGGGCCTCATCAGGGCACCTCCAAACTCCAAAAAAGGAAGGGGAATCTGCAGTTCTCTTCATAGCTCCTGCTGGGTAACCTCCAAGAGCCAGTGTACCCAGTGGTCAGAGGGGGACCATCCAGATTACAACTCCTCAGATCCATAAGGGACACACCCAGGGGGCAGACTCAGTGAGCACCAAAGCCCCACTGAAGCAAGTCTTGCCCCAGAAGGGTGTCTTCAGCACAGAAGTTCTCCCACTGCAGACACAGCCGATTCTCACTGCCAACTGGCCTGGAGGTCAATTCCTCCCAGTGATCCTACAACAATCAAGGCTTAACTACAACAAGACTGTGCACAAAGCCCACAAGGGGGTGCACCAAGAGTGTCCACCTCAGGTAACTGGGGAGGCTGAGCCACTGGGCCCTACAGGACACCTAGCACACAAAACCACTCTACCAACACAGGAAAGCATAAAAAATGCGGAGACAAAGAAACAGGTCACAAATGACAGAAATGGAGGAAAGCAAACTACTGGATATAGAGTTCAAAACCACGTTTATAAGGTTTTTCAAGAATTTTATGGAAACCGCCGATAAATTTAGTGAGACCCTCAAGAAATCTAGTGAGACCCTCAAGGATATGAAAAAGGACCAACTAGAAATTAAGCATACACTAACTGAAATAAAGAATAATATACAGAGATCCAACAGCAGACAAGAGGATCCCAAGAATCAAGTCAAAGATTTGAAATACAAAGAAACAAAAAATACCCAACCGAAAAAGAAAAAAGAAAAAAGATTCCAAAAATATGAAGATAGTGTAAGGAGCCTCTGGGACAACTTCAAGCGTACCAACATCAGAATTATAGGGATATCAGAAGAAGAGAGAGGGCAAGATATTGAAAACCTATTTGAAGAAATAATGACAGAAAACTTCCCCTACCGGGTGAAAGAAATAGACTTACAAGTCCAGGAAGTGCAGAGAACCCCAAACAAAAGGAACCCAAAGAGGACCACACCAAGACACATCATAATTAAAATGCCAAGAGCAAAAGACAAAGAGAGAATCTTAAAAGCAGCAAGAGAAAGAAAGTCAGTTACCTACAAGGGAGTACCCATATGACTGTCAGCTGATTTCTCAACAGAAACCATGCAGGCCAGAAGAGAGTGGCAAGAAATATTCAAAGTGATGAATAGCAAGAACCTACAACCAAGATTACTTTATCCAGCAAAGCTATCATTCAGAATAGAAGGTCAGATAAAGAGCTTCACAGATAAGAAAAAGCTAAAGGAGTTCATTACCACCAAACCAGCATTATATGAAATGCTGAAAGGTATTCTTTAAGACGAGGAAGAAGAAAAAGGAACTCTTACCATTTGCCACAGCATGGATGGAACTGGAGAGCGGATAAATACCGCATGATCTCACTCATTTGTGGAATATAATGAACAACATCAACTGATGAACAAGGACTGATCCAGAGATGGAGAGGCATTGATTGGACTGTTAGGCCTTGGAGGGAAGGTAGGGGAGGGTGGGGGTAAGGGGGAAAGATCAACCAAAGGACTTATATGCAAGCATATAGGCCTAACCAATGGACACGGACAACAGGGGGGTGAGGGCATGAGCGGGGGGGTGGGTAGGGGGTAACGTGGGGATAAGGACACATATGTAATATCTTAATCAATAAAAATATATTTTAAAAAAAGAAAAAATTGTTATAAACATCAATATTGGTCACTGCAGCAAAATCTATTTGATTTGGAAAGTAGAGGAGCAAGTTAACTGAGGACTAAATTGGTCTATGCTGGATTTGATCCCAAACCCTGGTGTGAAGGTGTTAAATGCAAATTATTAAAAAACACTCTTGTTACCATTGGAACAGTAGGACCAGGATGGAGGTTAAAAATGCTGGTGTATGGTTTCTGCCCTATTTATGTGGCAAGCACTCCCTGTGTTCTCGCAAAGCTTCCTTGTTCACTTTATACTCAATCCCCAGAATTATGTCCAAACACTCTCCCTTGGCCCACTGGGTTGGTTTGGTATATTTCCTCTGGAAGTCTTCACTTGCACTCTTGAGTTAGCTGGCAGGAGATCCCTTAAAAGCTTTTCCAAGCTGTTTTTCCCACTCCCTTATGGGGCTAATCCTGTAATTTCCACTTCAGTTTCAACTGCTGTAGCTTGGGTAGAAACAGATCTCTGTTGTCTTCCCAATCTCTGGACTTTCCAAGAAAAGTTAATGTTTAACAACATAAAGTTAAAACAAAATTTTAGTGGCAGGGGTTAAGTGGGGACTATGGGTGGGGAACTTGATGATTTGATATATTTTATTTTACTTTATTTTTAATATGGTTTTATTGATTTCAGAGAGATGAAGGGAGGAGAGAGATAGAAACATCCATGAGAGAGAAACATCAATCCACACCCCCTACTGGGGATCGAGCCCACAACCTAGCATGTGCCCTGACCAGGAATCTAACCAGCAACCTCCTGGTTCATGGAACAACTTTCAACCAAATGGGCTACACACTGGCTGGGCTAGATATATTTTAAATGTGTCAGTAGATAATGAATTTAAGGAGTTGTATAAGGAGTTGTAAACATTTTACCAACCCCCTCAGGCAAACACACTACCATTTAAAACCCATATAAACTCCTTGGCACCACGGGATAATATGTACTATGTTCTTGGAAGAAACTATTAGGTTGCAAAGGTTGATTCCGCTATCACTTACTTGCTCTTTGATCTCAGAAAGTGACTAACTTGTTCTGTAATGGTTCCATAAGCACTGATAATAAAACTGATTTACTGCATATGGTATAATAGAGGAGTTTAAGACTATAACTAGCTGCTGTTAGGCCTCAAGCTTTTGGAATTATTTTATAAATTTTTAGATATTAACATTTAATATTATTTGAAAAAAGTTGTTTTGTGTCTGAATACTGTATAATCTATAGTCCATATACATTGAACCACCGTTAATTAAATATTTTGACAAATCAGTTTAGAAAATTCATTTTACTGCAAAACATGTTTAAAGCACATAAAAATTGATTAGACTATGTACTTATTGCCAGCAGGAAGGTAGAAAGTGTCCTAGATTTATGATTAGGACAGGTGACAGTACTTGAGCTTCTATTCTTAGCTTGACCTTGCCCCCCTCTCTTAAGGCAAGACACTTAATCTTTTAATGTCTCGGTTTATCTACCTATAACACCTGTAGTCTTATTTCATGAAAACAGTACTGATTTTTATTTGACAGCATTTGAGGACTTGATGTAGAAAATGGCATAGAGATTCAAATTATTATGCAGAAATTATTTGTATGTTGAATGATAATCTTGGCAAATTAGTAATTACTACATTTAGAAAGTTACAACTCTGGAGGGAATTGATATTTGATATTGTTGTCCTCTGTGTTCTAAGTTACCATCATAACAGTAGGAAAATAAACTCTATCTTGGCTGTGTTACAAAGGGATTAACTCACTTCTTCAAGTTGTTACTAAATCTTCAGCCCTTTTGACATCATACATAAAAAGTGCTCCTTGTTTTACTTAATTTTTCTGGAATAAAAGTATTCTGTCTTAGGTTATGTTTTTCTTTCGTTGAGAGCTTTCCAAGTTATTCTCTTTGTGAAGAATGAAGGATAAACCATGTCAGTTACTTAAAGCAACTAAAATTACCAACTACAAATATGTAGAGAAGTATGCTTTTGATTTTTAGATCAAAGCAAAGAACTAAGATTATGTGGAGCTTACTTATTGTACATTTGTTCCCAGCTACTTGTGCTTTTACAAATAATTAAATATTAACTAAATATCAAGAGGATTAAATAGCTACACCCTAAGTAAAACTAATATATCCATATGACCATTTTCTCAAGTCTATCTCCTTCAAAGCTTGGGCTAAATTGAGAGAATCTCTATCATGGATATTGCTACTACATTTTTATGGTGCATGACAAATGTGTGTGTTTATTGTGAAAATTGTGTGAGTCATGCCAAAAAAGCCACTTGAAAAATTAGAAGACACTACCTACTTAAGTACAAAGTCTGATTTATGTATAGTTGACTCTAAACAACACAGGTTCGCACTGCATGTAGATAATTTTTTCAATAAATACTGTAAATGTATTTTTTCTTATAATTTTTAAATAACATTTTTTCTCTAGCATATTTATTGTAAGAATATAGTATATAACACATATAGCTTTAGAAATTTGTTAATTGGCTTATTTCACTTAGCATAATTCCAGTTAATGAAAGAAAAATACCACACTATCTCACTCATTTATGGATAATTAAGACCATTATAAACTGATGAACAAAAGTAGATACAGAAGCAGAGCAGCATCGAACAGACTGTCAAACTACAGCAGGAAGGCCGGGGTGGGGGTGGGGGGGTAAGAGATCAACCAAAGGACTTATATGCATGCATATAAGCATAACCAATGAACACAAGACACTGGGGGGTAAGGGAGGCTGAGGGAAGGTCAAAGGGGGAAAAAAGGAGACATATGTAATACTCTTTGTAATACTTTAAGCAATAACAAAAATAAATAAATAAATAAAAATTTTGTTAATTGATGTTTTATGTTATTGGTAAGGCTTCTGGTCAACAGTAGGCTATTAATGGCAATGTTTTGAGGGAGTCAAAAGTCATATTTGGATTTTTGACTGCGTGGGAGTCAGCATCCCTAACCCCCATGGTGTTGAAAGATCAACTGTATATGTGTATGTGTGTGTGTGTATATATATGCACATATATGTATATATTCCTTAATTTTTTTTATTTTTCAATTACAATTGACATACATTATTATATTAGTTTCAGGTACACACCCCAGTGATTAGACAGTATATGACTTACTAAGTGATCATCCCGATAAATCTTGCACCCATCTGACACCATACATAGTTATTAGAATATTATTGACTATATTCCCTATGCTGTACTTTACATCCCCATGACTATTCTGTAAGAACCAATTTGTACTTCATAATCCCTTCACCTTTTTCACCCATTCCCTCAACTCCTCCTAGACTGACAACCATCAAAATGTTCTCTGCATGTATTAGTCTGTTTCTGTTCTGCCTGCTTGTTTATTTTGATTTTTAGATTCAATTGATGATAGATATGTGTTTATTGCCATTTTATTGTTCACATTTTTTTATTTTTGTTTTTCTTATTATTCTTAAAGAAGACCCTTTAACATTTCATATAATGCTGGTCTGGTGGTGAACTCCTTTAGCTTTTTTTGCCTGGGAAGTTCTTTCTATGACTTTCAATTCTAAATGATAGCTTTGTTAGGTAGAGTAATCTTAGTTGTAGGCTCTTGCTTTTCATCACTTTGAATATTTCTTGCCAATCCCTTCTGGCTTGCAAAGTTACTGTTGAGAAATCAGATGACAGTCTTATGGGAGCTCTCTTGTAGGTAACTAACTGCTTTTCTCTTGCTGCTTTTAAGATTCTCTCTTTGTCTTTAACCTTTTGCATTTTAATTATGATGTGTCTTGGCGTGGGCCTCTCTGGATTCATCTTACTTGGGATTATCTGTGCTTCTTGGACTTGCATATCTATTTCCTTCACCAAGATAGGGAAAATTTCTGTCATTTTTTTCACATAGGTTTCCTTTCATATATATATAAAATTAATTTCATAGAGAGGAAGGGATAAGGAGAGAGAGAGAGAGAAACATCATTGATGAGAGAACCATTGATTGGCTACCTCCTTCATACCCGCTACTGGGGATTGAGCCCACAACCAGGAATCAAACTGTGACTTCCTAGTTCATGGATTGATGCTCAACCAGTGAGCAACACTGGCAAGGCTATTTTTTCACATAGGTTTTAAATTTCTTGCTTTCTCTCTTTGCGTTCTGGTATGCCCCATGATGTGAATGTTGGTACGCTTGAAGTTGTCCCAGAGGCTTCTTACACTATCCTCATTTTTTTGGATTCTTTTTGCTTTTTGCTGTTCTGATTGGGTGTTTTCTGCTTCCTTATCTTCCAAATCTCTGATTTGATTCTCTGCTTCATCTACTCCACTGTTGATTGCCTGTAATGTATTCTTAATTTCAGTTATAGTATTCTTTATTTCTGACTGGTTCTGTTTTAAAATGATTTGCATATACTAAGTTGATTTATAAACATTAAACCCTTTTCTTGAAATCCAAAGAATTAATTTTTTACATGTTAGCTGTGAGATTGGAGCGAGAGTGCTAGTGACATGTCTTTTTCTTGTTTGAGAGAAACAGGGAGGTACAATCTAAGTTGGTAAATCAGTGACAAATAGAACACGAGTCACCTGGCTTCAGTTAGTTATGTGACCTTTATATAACAAATGCCCATTTCAGAAAAGACTGATTTTGAGACTACAGACATTGAGCAGACTCTTCTGCTTTAAAGAAGGAACACTTACAGGGTTAAAATTCTGACACAGATAGAGTTGAAAAATCCCTGACAGGTTTCTATAACGAACGAGTGTGGTGTTTTGTTCTCCCAACAGGCAGTTAAGGTCAGACCTGTGAATCAGAGCTGTGCACTTGGTTGGTGATACGCATCACTCACATGCTGCCAGTCTAATAGTCCTAAAGGACTTGTGCCCGGCTCAGGTTGCTCCATTATAATCCCCAGCTGAGAAGCCACCTTTCATTTAAAAAAAATAAAAAAGAGAACATGAATATTTGAAAGTCAAACACCACATGTACTTTATAGCTTTTTAGCCTAAAGACATGATGAACACTAAAATTTGAGAGGTAAATCCTTCATTGCCATTAATCTGTCACAATCCCTCACTGTATGAGCATATGTACATTTTGTTAAGTGTTTTACTGAGTTTATTGTTTTGTAACTTATTGGCAAGGCATTGTGGTTTGGTGCAAGGAGCACTAGACTTGGAATCAAAAGCCACTTCCTGTCTGGGTGGTTTATTAACTGAGGGTAACCTTAGCATAGTTGGCATAGGATTTCCAGATGGCATATTCTCTGCATGAACAAAAATAATCTGCCATTTCAGTAAGCTTTGATGGGAGCTACCTGATCCACTTGAGATCCTTTTATCCTTTTCCCTTTTCTCACTCCCCTCCCTTGTAAATTTCACAACTCTGTTCTTTTAGGGCAGCTGACCCTGTTGGGTGTGAGAGGAAGGCAGTCTGATTAAATCAACTTACTATAATTTTTTTAGTTGGTCCATTCCATCATTTTAAATTTTGTATATTTCTTACAGCATTGTTTTTAATAACACACTATAAGCAACTTAAATGTCTGTAAATAAAGGACTGATTAAATAAATTGTGGTATATCTACACAATTGAATACTATGTACATGTTACTAAGTAGAAAGTCTCTATGTACTAACATGGAAAATTCTCTAAAATATATTAAGTAGAAAAGGCAGGGTGCAGACGAGTATGTATATAGTATATCACCATTATGTTTTTTTGAAAAATTTATATAGCTACCTGTTTCTCATATGTCCAGCATCTCTGGAAACATAACAAGACACTGGTATCATCTTTTACTGATGGAAGGGGGAAGTGAGTGTCTGGGCAGAGATAGGAGAGGAACATTTAAGAAATAAATCCACATTGGGTGGTGAACACACAATACAGTGTACAGATGATGTGTTGTGTGATTATGCACCTGAAACCTGTATAATTTTGTTAACCATGACACCCTAATATCTACACTAATAAAAGAGAAACATGCAAATTTGTGTCACTCCACTACACCCACCAGCCAATCAGGATGAGTATGCACATTAACCCAACAAAGATGGCGGTTAATTTGCATATGCAGGCACGGAGTGAAGACTGAAGACTGAAGAGGTTTGGCTTCTCCGCTGCAGCCAGAGTGAAGGCCTGGTTCTCAGGTGCTGGAGGAAAACCGGTGCTGGCAGCCAGGGGAAGGAAGGCTTATTGCACGAATCTCTTCGCGCAATGGGCCTCTAGTAGTCAATAAAAAGGGGAAAAAGAAATAAATCCACACACAAAAAAGAATGTTCACAGCAGTATTCATACTAAAAAGTAGAAACAACTCATGTCCATTAACTGATGAGTGAATAAAATAGAATGTGGTATAGCCATACAATGGAGTATTATTAAGCTATAAAAATGAATGATATGTTGACACACCTACAACATGCACAAACCCTGAAAACATTATGCTGAGTTAAAGAAACCTGCCACAAAAGGTCACAGCTTGTATGATCCCATTTATATGAAATGTCCAGAATAGGCAAATCCATAGAGATTGAAAGTAGATTAGTGGTTGCCAGAGGCTGGGGGGGGGGGGCGGGGGGCGGGATAGGGAGTGATTACTTGAGAGGTCCAGGGTTTCTTTTTTGGTGATGAAAATATTCTGGAATTAGGAGTGATAGTTGCACAACTTTATGAATATACTATAAAATAACTAAGTGAAGTCATGAACATGTCTACTAAGTCTCACTGTGAACATAAAACAACAAACAACTTAAATTTCTACCTAAGAAATACTTCAATTGTAAAATAGTATCACTGATAACTCCAGAGGACTTCATATCCTTTAGCTGCTTTCACTAACACCAGTGATCTTTTCATTTTATTGTTAACCCAAATGAAGTCCTGATTGATAGAATTTTAGGCAAAATAAAGGAGTTTGAATTATATGGGATTGAGATGTTGTAGCTGCAGGTCTTCCCCAAACCCTGCCACTAGGAGAGAAGGCTATGGGGGTTTTGAAGAAACCTCAGAGAATCTTTTGGACCAGTCTGTCTTTTCTCTCCCCACAGTGGATCCCTGCCTCTATCCTGCCTCCCTGGGCTGGTGACCTGCCCCTGTTCCCTTCTCTGTGTTCTTCTGGGTTGAGATGAGTCACAGGGTTTAAGGAGCCCTTCCTGATAATGGGTTAGTTTTGGGGCTCTTGGGTGAGATCAGTGGACCTAATAATACAGCTTCTCTTCCCCTAGTCACTAACTGCTGATAGGTTCTGGGTCATTGTAGATTGTTATCCAAAAGAACAAGTGCCATTATAGCATACAGCCTGTCTACAGGTTGGTCAGTCTTCTGTTGGTCTTTCCAACTCCTGGTGCTTTAACTTGCATTCATCTTGACCACAGTGTATCTTTGTTTAGGAGTGGGTTACACAATGCATATTTTAGTTTGCCACCCTTGAGACCTTAGTCATTACTGTGACCACTGAGGTTAAGTCTCCCCACAGGCAATCTTACCTCAACTGTGCTGCTGAGTCCTTCTTGTAAGTGGCCTAATAAGACAGGGTCTTTCAGATCCACATCTTTGGCATTCATTCAGAATTAACTCACATAGTACAAAACTGACCTACATTCTGGCTGGAGCTACTGTTCTGATGGTATAGGTAAGCCTCTTTTTGCTATTGATCTTCAGGCCAACTTGATATCTTGTTCATTGTATTAGAAAGGAGGGATGAAGGGAAGAGCCTTTGTTACCCCAAGACTGAGAAGGTGACCTAGATCTAGTGGGCTTTTTATTTGCACTAGAGATCAAGAGAGCAGGGTTTTGTTCTCCCTTGATCTCTGTCATCTGCTCCTGAACTCTCTTTATCTGTGTGGGATATACAGCTCTCTCTTCTTTAGGCTGACCTGCTGCCAGAGGCTGATTCCTCTGAGTTACTAGGACTTTTATAATTGCTCTCTAGTGCCCTAAGCATTCCCAGGCCCATAACCCTTACAGCTGGACTCTTGGCCAAGATCCTGAGTGAGCTCTTATCTCTTCTCCACATATCCTTTGTGAATTGGTAAACTTGAAGATAAATTCCTCTTTTGCAGAGATCTGCTGCTTGGGACATCCATATTTTAGAGTGTAATTGAATAAAAACATTTTGTGCTTACTCTGTGCCAGCTACTGTTCTAAAGGTTATAGATATTTACTACTTTATTTCTCCCAAAAAACAATTAATATAGATATTATTATTGTCTCCATTCTACAGATCAGCAAATTGAGTCACAGAGAAGTTAAGTAACACTTGCTTACACACAACCAGTAAGTGGTTGGAGGCAGGATTAGAGTCTCTAGACCAGGGGTGGGCAAACTTTTTGACTCGAGGGCCACAATGGGTTCTTAAACTGGACCGGAGGGCCGGAACAAAAGCATGGATGGAGTGTTTGTGTGAACTAATATAAATTCAAAGTAAACATCATTACATAAAAGGGTACAGTCTTTTTTGTTTTTTAGTTTTATTAATTTCAAACGGGCCGGATCTGGCCCACGGGCCGTAGTTTGCCCACGACTGCTCTAGACCTTCTGGCTCCAGAGTCCATGACCTTAGCCTCCATACTATATTCCCTTGTAACTTTAAAAAAATTAGATATAGCCATATTAAACTCTCAGATCAAATTCCGTATTATTTGTCTTAGAAAAATGTTGTTAAAATAATCTTATACAATATTAAGACTTTGCCCTAACCAGTTTGGCTCAGTGGCTAGAGAGTCAGCCTGCGGACTGAAAGGTCCCAGGTTTGATTCCAGTCAAGGGCATGTACTTTGGTTGCGGGCACATCCCCAGTAGGGGGTGTCCAGGAGGCAGCTGATCGATGTTTCTAACTCTCTATCCCTCTCTTTTCCTCTCTCTGTAAAAAATCAATAAAATATATTTTTAAAAAATATTAAGACTTTATTTCATGTAAATAATCAAATATAGCTATGATTGAGTCAAAATTATTTTATCTGAACTCCATTGGATGCAATAACAACTGTCAATCTTTGTTTAGTTTTCCATACCTTAGGAAATCTGTTCTTATTTACACTAGGTACATATTCACATATTTGTTCTCTTTGAGTATCACACTGCTTGAAAATGAAGTAGCAGCATTGGAATTTGAGGTATATGTGATGTAATCTTTTCAAGTGCATGACCTTTGGTAGCTTCTGCCTCTCTAGCTGCAGACTCCTTTTCATGTTCTATTTGATGGATTTTGTGTTCCTATTGTTCTGTTCATGTACTTGCTGCCTGGTGTGGTGAATGTATTGCTTGACTTTAAGAGCTTTGAAATCACTCATTCATGCTCCTTAAGTGCCAACTGTTTAGGCAAAACCTCTGCTCCTCTATCAACCTGGTCCTTATCTGTCTTTGCTCTATTTCAACTGCCATTTCCCAGTTATCGCAGCTGAAGTTTATGGTCTTTTTGACTTGACTTTTGCTGTAGTATGAGAAAATCTGCAAAGTGTTCATTGACAAATCATACAACTGTCCCTTACTTAGTCTTGAGGTCTGTGATCTAGCTGCTGTGGCTGGTTATCAAAGTCAAGAGACCATGAACCCCATTTACCATAAACCGCATTCCTAGGTGTTACATTGTCATGAGTAAAGAGCCCTTGCTGGAAGCAGCTTGATATGGTGCAAGGAATAGTGCCTTGGAAGTCCAGTCACCCATGTTCTAGACCTGGAGCTTCTCCTAACATAGTGAAGCAAGTTCTCTCCCATCTCTATGTCTTAGTTTCTGCATCTATAAAATGTGGTGTTTGGACTGGATGGTATCTTAAGATCACTTCCATCTCTGTCATTATGCAGTCATTATGAAGATGGAAACACCCACAGACCCCACCCATTATACTATGTCCTGACTATGCACAAACTGACAGAAAAAACAAGCTACCTTTTCAGACAGTGACCTCACGTCATGGCAGGCTACACACAATATCGCACTGGCGTTTAATCTACTGCTGTTTTCACATAATAGTGCCTGTCCTTGCAAACAGAATAGCTCTTTCCACAGAAAGTTATTCATGTTTGCTTTCTCAGCCATGAATTGCTGCAGACCACCTTCTGGGTCCTCCTTGAGTATTTGTTTCAAATCTAGATTGAGACACTGCCCAGGCAAACAAATAATGGCCTTTGGGGAAAAAATGGCATATGGGGACCAAGTGAAGCTTTCACCTTAGGTACTTTCAATCCTCTAGAAATCTGATTGCCCCTGCTATTAATCAACCCTATTGCCTAACAAAATGTAGACTTTTAAGTGATACCCAGATCACTGCTTTTATCTCTTTCCTTTTCCTGTGCTCCCAGTCCTGCTTCTGTGCACCTTTACCAACCTTTACTCAGAATTCTGGGGCTATCCCCTCTTTGGGAATTAAAAACTACTAGTGCATAATATGGTAACATTAATTACAGCCCCTTGGTAAATGAAGACAGATTTTATGTTACTAGCTGAGATCTCACACCAAGAAGTGCAGGGCTCATGAGTTACTGTGATAATATCTCTGGTCAAGGCAGTCTATCTCCATTAGAGCTTTAAGAATAAAGAGATTGCAATGGATACAGACAGTAGGGAAGTGAAGGCATGTGCTGGGGGGTGGGAGTGGCCAGGGAGAGGTCAATGGGGGGGAAAAGGAGATATATGTAATACTTTAAACAATAAAGAATTTAGATTTTAAAAAAAGAATAAAGAGATTGAAGATGGTGGTGTAAGTAAATGTGGTACTTGCTGCCTCCCACAACCACATCAAAATTTGCAACTAAAATACAGAACAACCATCATTCAGAACCACCTGAAATCTAGCTGAACTAAAGTCCTAACACTAGGGAATTAAAGAAGAAACACATGGAGACTGATAAGAGGGGTGGAGACTGGGGTGGAATTGCAGAACCAGCTGGTCCCACACCCATGTGTGGCAGTTTAAAATTGGGAGGGTTATCTTAGCTGTGGAGGTTCTCTGAGGATCAAGGGGTTCCTGCCCCACACCAGGACCCCATCCTAGGGTTCCAGTGCCAGGAAGAGAAGTCCCCACAACTTCTATCTGTAAAAACTAGTGTGGATTGTGGCTGAGTGACAAGGAGGCTGCAGAAGTCCCAGGCGGTTCCACTTAAAGGGACTATACATGGATCCTCTGAGCTCCAGTGCTGGGGCAGCAGCTTGAAAGGAACCTGAGATATTAGGGAAGGAACTAACTTGTCTTGAATCAGGGCAAGAGCTAGAGGGCTGCTTTCTCCAAGACAGAAGTACTGGCAGAGGCCAGTGATCCTTTGCTGAGTCCTCCCTGCCATAGAGCTGACAGGCTGTGCCATATCTGAATCACCATTAACCTGACTCACACTTTTCACTCTACCCTGGTGATTCCCTGAGACCCCACTTGTCCCTACTTACAGGCTCATTCAAGCCATTTCCAGTGGCCTTTCTACACAACTGGCCTCTCTTGCCTCATGCTTTGGACTTTCCTAAAATCTCTCAAACAAGCAGCAGCTGGCATCAGCAAGCCCCATACCTCTCAATAAGTGGCCCCAAGCCCAGCACTAGCAGCAGCCCACCCTGGTTTACAGGTTGCCTCTCCTGGGCACCTCCAAGCTCAACACAAGTAGCAGCCATCTGCTGATTGCTTTGTAGCTCATTCTGGGTTGCTGGGCAGGGCACAGGAAGAGGTTGACTTTACACCTCCTGGGAGGCCCCAGAGCCAGTGCACCAGGTGGTAAACTTCAACCACACAGGATTACAACCTTATTACCTCCACAAGTAACACACCCAAGGGGTGGACTTGGTGAGCAAGCCCCACTGCTCCATAAGGTTGACTCCTGTACAGCAGCTCTTCAGCTGTAGTTGCAGCTGATCTTTGAAACTGATTGGCCTGGGGCTCAATCCCTCCCAGTGATGCCAACATAAATCAAGGCTCAACTACAATAGGACAGTGCACACAGTCCACACGGGGTGCACCTAGGGTGCCCAGCTCAGGTGACTGGGGAGGCTGAGCCACTGGGCCCTACAGGACACCTACCACACAAGGCCAATTTACCAAGTCTGGGAGACATAGTAGATCTACCTAATACATAGAAACAAACACAGGGAAGCAGTCAAAATGCAGAGACTACATGTCATAAATTAACAGGAGAAATATCCAGAAAAAGAACTAAATGAATTGGAAGCAAGAAAACTACCAGATACAGAGTTCAAAACAATGGTTATAAGGATGCTCAAGGGACTAGTGAGAATTTTAAGAAAATTAGTGAAACTGTCAGCAACATGAAAAAGGACCAGTCAGAAATGAAGCATACACTAACTGAAATAAAGAATAATTTACATGGGATCAACAGTAGAGGACACTGAGAATCAAATCAATAATTTGGAGTATAAGGAAACAAAAAACACCAATCAGAACAGAAAAAAGAAAAAATAATCTAAAAATAAGAAGATAGTGTAAGGAGCCTCTGGGACAACTTCAAGTGTACTAACATTCTCATTATGGGGGTGCCAAAAGGAGAAGAGAGGGAGCAATAAATTGAAAACCTATTTGAAAAAATAACAGAAAACTTCCCTTACCTTGGGAAAAAAATAGACATACAAGTCCAGGAAGTGCAGAGAATCCCAAACAAGAGGAACCCAAAGAGGCCCACACCAAGACACATAATAATTAAAATGCCAGAGGTTAAAAACAAAGAGAATTCGAAAAGCAGCAAAAGAAAAACAGTTACCTACAAGGGAATGCATATATGACTGTCAGCTAGTTTCTCAACAGAAACTTTGCAGGCCAGAAGGGAGTGGCAAGAGATATTCAATGTGATGAAAAGCAAGAACCTACAACCAAGTTTAGTCTACCCAGCAAAACTATCATTTAGAATTAAAGGTCCGATAAAGAGCTTCCCAGACAAGGAAAAGCTAAAGGAGTTCACCACCACCAAACCAGTGTTACATGGAATGTTAAAGGGTATTTTTGAAGAAAATAGAAGAAGAAGAAGAAGAAATAAACGATAAAAATATGAACAATAAAATGGCAATAAGTGCATATTTATCAACAATTGAATCTAAAAATCAAAATAAATGAACAAAATAAATTGATGAATTAAAATAGAAACAGAGGCATGGAAACATGGAACAGACTGAGGGACCTCAGAGAGAATGGAGGAGGGAGGTAAGAGAGATTAACCAAAGAATTTATATGCATATATGCATTACCTATGGACACAGTCAATAGGGTTATAAAGGCTTGGGGGAGGGTGGGAACCAGTTGGAGAGGGCAATGGAGGAAAAAGGGAGGACATCTATAATACCCTCAACAATAAAAGTTTAAAAAAATAATAAAAAGATTAAAGCTTATTTGATTTGCGGTTTTATTTCCTGTTACTGAATATTAATCTACTTGGTAAATCATAGACTAGTGTAATGCACATTTATCTTAGCCCTCAAGCATCTATCAGAGGCTTGAAATGTCCACAACAGGTGGGCTTGGTGAATGCCAGGACTTAACATAATTGAAAGGGTGTTTTGAGTCATGGCACATGGCAACATGGAAATAAAACAGATATATCACAAGTGGGTGGTAGAAATAGACTGGAAGAGAATTTTAACACCTAAAACATGACAGATTTATCCCTGCCAGCTTCTCAGGTTCCTGATACATTCATTTTCCCTTGAGATTCTGTATATGTATTATGTATTTCCTCCTAAAACTCTGTTTTCTGTTTCTTTTCTTCTATCATTTTTCTCTGTATCTTCTTTCTTAAGTGCCACTTTATTTTTGTAATAAACCTGAGATCATATAGTGGCTTGCTTTGAAAGTCATTTGTTCAGTGTTGTTCTGATGGTGATTTCTGGTTAGAGGCCCATAAACATATCTGTAGGATATGGTTGGGATAGTTCATACATCTTGGTGAGTCTCATAGCAATATAGGAAGGGTCTGACTTTGAGGACTGGAGACATTTGAAACTGTTACGAATCATCTTGGGATGAAATTTCCAAAAATCAAGTGGCAAAAGCCATAGTACACATTTAAATTCTTAATCTCTGTGTGAATATTACAAAGAAACCTTCTAAACCCTGGTTAATTGTGAAATGAACATGTCTTTACTGGAATGAATTAGCATTTTCAAGGTGCTTTGCAATTTGCAGAGTTCTCTGTTTCATGTGTCTAAGCTCATTTGTAACAGCTCTTACCCTTTCATAGCTGCCCTTTTCTTTGCTCTGAAACTCAGAGACCATTTGGGGAGGAATAATTCCAGCTTTGCTTTCATTTGGATCTTGCATGAGATTGCCCCTTGGGTGGTTCTGGCGAGGCTCCCTTGTTTTACTCTGACAGATATGCCCTGAATTGTGACATTTAAGCAGTGACTTTGCAAAATTTGATTAGTCAGTAAGAAAAAGTACTCTTCCCACCCTAAAGATTGACAGGAACATGAGATGGCAAGAGTACATAGGACAAGAAATACTTGGGAGAGCTCAGCATCGAATCCCATCATATCATAGTACATGACTAGATGCCTAATCTCGTAGTTGGAGTCACTCAGAAAAATTGTTGGCGAAGGGACTAGTAGTCTGACAAAGTTATGTTGAGAAAAAACCTGCAGTGTATTAACTTATTAATAGTAGGCATGAGGAGAAGAATAATGTAAAAAACTGGAAATCAAACCACTGATAAACCCACAAAGACTCCATTCCAGATTGTCATCAGCTTCTTGCCTTTGCCATGACCAATGACCAGTAATTGTCTGAAGAAGTTTTAAATCATTTGGAAATTTCTTTGGTAAATGAAAAATATAATGAAGAAGGGTGACCACAAGCCAACCTGTGAACTAAGAACTTTGAGGTGTGGGCCAACTAGGCCACTGAATTTGCTGCATTTCACTCTTAGATTGCACCACTTTGAACTTTGCAAGTTTGATCCTCCCTGTGGTGTTTCTGAGGTAGAGAGGCTGGGATTAGATTGCAGTGGGAGAATCTCCACAAATGTGATTCCACCATAACCTCACCAGCAGCCCTATTTCTCTCTTGACTTGACAACTTGGATCCCATTAAAAGGATTTAGTTATTGACATTTCAGAAGAACCTCATTATAAAGCACCACTCTTCCCCCCACCAGTGCCACCTCTCAAATTCCCCATTATTTCCCAGATCACCCAGAATCACCAAATAAGGGATCACCAGCTCCTTCCCCTTCAATACATCAAATCTTTCCTGTCAGTCGTGACCCACAGTGGCCCTTAAAACCCTTCTTTCCTTTCCATGCCCATTGCCATTGTTGCTCTCATTCATTCAGTCCCCCCTTACATCTCATCTGGACAACCACAATACCTTCTTGACTCTCCCTGCTACCAGACTTTCTTCTCCAGGATTCACCCTTCTTATTACTGGTTGCATTATCCTAATCTCACCCTTCCCTTCTACCAATTGCAAAAAGGCCCTTCACGCTCTGGCTTTCCCTTCCTTTGTAGCTTGGTGTACTCCTATGCTGGTCTGTGTCCTGCTTCTGGAGCAGCCCCTTTGTTCTTCTCATACCTTTGCTCACACTGTACTTTTTCTTGGAATTCTCTCTCCTCTTCTCCTTGTGCTTAAGTCTTACCCATTCTTCAAGGACCAGATCAAATATTATCACATTCACCAAGTCTTGTCTGAACCCCCCAAACCTGATGTGATTGCTGCCTGTGATAAATCTCAATACCACTTTTTATCTCATGCTCTGCCTCGCCTGACAGTTATTTGTATATTGATCTTGGTACACTTGGAAGGAAGGACTGTGTCTTACTCCCTGTGAATAGCAAAATACCCTGCACCACATAGTAGGACAACTGTTCCATAAGTATTCATCTTATAAAATACATAGATGGATGGGATGGTATCATCTACAGGTAGGGCCCAAGGGTAGGTTAAAATGTAGCTACTGAGTTGCTGGAAGACAAGAATGTGTATATAACCTCTGAAGTAAATGGTTTTCAGAGGATCATATGCAAGAGGGAGCTTAGGATTTTTGATGCCTAACACTCACTGAAAAATCATCCTGATGTACACTGGAGTGTGAAAGACTAAAAGGTCTGAAATGTGGCCTTCAGACGCTGAAGAGATTTGTTAATCAAACGCCAGCCAGCTCCACCAACAGTATACAAAGGTGCTTTGTAAACAGTACAGTGATTATTAAGGATATTATTAACATCATACTGTTAATGTGTAATGAAGTTGGCTCAGAAGCTAATGAAACCAGTGATTGTTTGGGCGTGTGCTAAATAACCAGCAAGGTTTCTGAACTACTGATCCAAGACAGGGCAAACTTACCAGCTATTCTTATTGAAAAATTGTGTTTCACCTCACAAAGGGCCTTTTGTGTTTTGGTTTTGTGAAAGTTGTGGTTTTGTGATTTGAGGACATGGGCATGGGGATAAATGTAAGAGCAGGCTGTGGTCATGCTTCAGGAATTTTTTAGGAAGGCAGACTTAACCTGGTTGAAGTAAATTGCATATAGAATAAGTGCTATTGTTGTAGGGCCAAACTCCCAGTTCACACTGACTTGTATTTGACTTAATTAATTAATGGTCAGGAAATAATGCTCTTGTTTTTGTGTTTTCTCTTGTGTTTCAGGCAAAATAGATTTATGTTGATTTGCTAACCTCATAAGGCAGTCACTGTCCATATTCAGTTGCTTTTCAAAATGATCAGATGGCTGGAACCACCACACTTGCTAAAAGAATACACCTCTTGATGCATGGCTTGAAACTAGAATTGACTTCTTAGAGGAAAGCATTTGGCACTCTACTTTTATTGTTCACAGCACTACAAGAGGGGCATAAAAATACCTTGGCTCTATCTAAAAATATACCTCAATGAAATCTAAAATTTGGGGGTCATAAAGGTTAATCATCTAATAAAATAGAGAATTTCCTCAGGGTGGAAAGTTGAAGTTTATTTTAGGGGCGTGGTATTGTTTAGACTGGCCAAGCTCCCAGCTATAATGCAATCAGCCTGGATAAGAAAGAGGCTAGAGAGTCTTGGGGGGAGAGCACAGTGTCATTTCCTTTCTTTTCCCAGGCTTATTTTTTGACATTATCATGCAATTTGCCTTTTACATATATTGGCTTTGTTATGCCATTTTTTTTTCAGCTAACTAGGAGATCCTGACAATTTCAGCTGTCTTTTAGATTAATTTTTCACTAAACGTTTGAAGAGCATAAGAATTGTGAAACACACATTCATTTATCCATGAAGCTTGTATTGCTTACCTGCTATGTGCTGGGAATAGGGAGACAAGTAAAGCATATTCCCAGCTCTCACCCTGGTAGGGGAGATGTATGAATAGGGCAAAATCAGTGACATGCACTAGACGAGACTGTCTATAAGGTACTAAGCCCAGGACCTATTGGAGAGTGAAGGGTTAGCTGCCTTCCTTGAACTTCAGTGGCCAGAGCCATTTTTAGGGTTCCAGGTGGGACTATGTTTTGATTTTATATGAGGCTTGATTAACACTTTTTGCTTCTTTTAATTAATTTTTTTTTCAACAAGTAATTATTGTGGGGAACAAATTGAGGAAGGGGGTAGGAAACACCAGGACAGGTAACATGGTTACAGTTTTAAATAAGGTGGTCAAATAAGACATCACTAAAACAGTGACTTGGAGTAAAGCCTTGAGGAAGCAGAGGAGCAACCCGGAGAGGCTTGGTGCTGAGGGAATCAGTGTTGGGACCCTGAGGTGGGGCGTGTCTGGAGGGTGCAAGGGATAGCTCGGAGGCCAATGAGGCTGTAGTTGAAGGGAGTGACAGCGTCGGGGCAGGGCAGGGATAGGGCCAGAGAAGGAACAGGGCCAGGGGGTCATCGAGGGACTTACAGCCATCCTGTGGCTTTTCCTAGAGTATGTTCCTAGTGACCAGCCTCCAGCCATCAGATGGTTTGTTGAGCTGTTACAGCATGATAGGTTGCCATTATCATTTCCATCCATATTTTTTAAAATTTCTTTGTTGATCAAGGTATTACATATGTGTCCTTGTCCCCCCCATTGCCCCCCAACTCCCCACTCATGCCTTCACCCCCTGTTGTCTGTGTCCATTGGTTAGGCTTATATGCATGCATACAAGTCCTTTGGTTGATCTCTTCCCCTTATCCCACCCTCCCCTACCTTCCCTCTGAGGTCCATCCATATTTTTACTTTTATTGTCCCTGCAGTGAAAAGCAAGATATTTCATTTGTGGGACAAAGTCTCTTCCTTGTGTACATAGGGGGTATAGGGATGTTTGTCTCTATTCTTCCTTGCTCTGTCTGACACTAAGGAGATGTGTGGCTAGAATTGTTCTTTTCAGTAATTCTGCTAACCTGGTACATTCCAAGGAGGACATAGATATGCCTGTGGTATCTATATTCATACTAATTCCTTTCAATTATACTGGTAACATAAGTCTATCTCTTATAGTTACTTTTATCATTAATGGCACAAAAATGAATTCTTCATAGGGCCAAATACAAGCTCTTTAGGCATATAAATTGGGTTAACAAGGGTGGCTCAGTGTTAAGCTATGCCAGAGTGGAGTCCAAATTTTATTCCGGTACAGGGATGACTTTCTATGTGGCCTCTCTAGCTCTGGAGCTAATTTGGATGCTGAGTAGCCCCACAGGTATTTATATGTAGTGTTTGGTATTTTTACTGGGTTCTATTCTTCTCCCTTGGATCACCTAAAATGGTTAAGAATTTTCTAGTGGGATTAAGGTTGTGATCTCTGGGGAGGGGTGGGACATCTGCTCTCGGTTATTTTTGTGTTAGCTGCTTCCCCTTAAATGTATGTTCACAAGTGAGCCAGAGCCTTATCAGCTGGGGTCCAGGGAGGACTGTCTAGGTACTGCTCCTGAACTTGGTCTCTGAGCCATGGCTTCCCATAGACACTCAGGTAAAAGCTTCATATTCTTTATCTTCTATTGAGCACAAGTTTGCTAGGGCAGTAGATCCATCATTTGCCTAAAAAATACTTTTTGGTTAAATGAATTTAGTGTTGTCTAAATAGTAAATAAGACATTGCTCATATCTGTTCTGTCCTTGCCTTCTGATGCTGTTTTAAAGACAAAATATTATTCTTATTCTAGTAAAATTGGCAGTTTGAGTGGTTTATTTTATAAAAAACTAAATGTTATACTATATTGTACATTTTTCAGGACATTTTATGAAACTGTTAGAAATTGTGTGAAGACAGAAGGTTTTTTGGTTAGAAATTTTGGGTGATATATAAGATACAAATCCTTATCTTTACAGTGCTTTAAATCAAATGTAAGGTGTTTGGGGAAAGGTCAATTGAATATGATGCTGGAAGGAGGAATATTTATAACTAAGAAATTCCATAATAACTTACCACCTATCTTCACCTTTTCTGA
Source organism: Myotis daubentonii (assembly GCF_963259705.1). Lineage (NCBI taxonomy): Eukaryota > Metazoa > Chordata > Mammalia > Chiroptera > Vespertilionidae > Myotis > Myotis daubentonii. The sequence goes on along the minus strand of NC_081861.1, from coordinate 25,940,358 downwards.
ACAGTGTTTTTAGTCTTCCTGAAGAAACAGCTATGATCCTTTTGCTATAACACTTAGGTTATTAATTGGAAAGGGGCAAAATTTCAGAACCTCCAGACTGTCATTACTCTAAGAGTCTTCCTCTTGTTTTGTAATGTGATGTTAAGGAAGCTTTTTGGCCATGGACAAGACACCACGGAATAGGGGTCAAAGGACTAAAGGACAGGCAATCTCCTCAGAATGGCCGGTTCTCTCTCGTCAGTCAGCCTGCTGCCTGTCTCTCCTCCAAAGCCTGGAATGTTGTTGTTGCTTTGTTGCCCTCTCCCTAAGTAACGGTTCCCTTTCTTAGAAACCAGGCACTTTGTCCTATCTCCCAGTTTTCAGATTAAGGAACCAAGTAATTATCAGTGGCAGTCTTTTAGAAAAATTGTTTTTGCAAACTTGTGATTACCTCTCAAAATTTAAACAATGGGAATAGTTTAGAAATGTCTCCTTTGGTGTTTTAAAACAAATGTGCTGCAATAGAACTTCCTACTTTAATGAATTAATATGCAGTGTCTTCTTTGTTCAAGAGTTCAAGAGCTATTTGTTTTTCCCCACTCCTCCCAGGAGCCATTTTACAAACATGGCACCGCATGCCTGAGATTATGGTAATCGGCCAGCATACACATTCTCTGGGTGTAGGCACACTATTCAGCTGTACCAGTTGTTCCAATGGATCTTGAATGCATGTTAATTGGTAGAGGAACTCCACATTTTATTTACTAATTACATGATAAAATAGGGATATATTGTATTTAAAAGGTGACATAATTATAGCACACTCAAGCATTGTTTTTAAATTGCACTCAACCCCAACTTGATTTTTGCTTAAATCTGGAGGCTATAACTGTGACTAAATTAGATAAACTAATTGACACCTTTTAGATGGGTTTTTAAATCAGGAACTATAGTTTTGTATTGCCTTGGGTCCTTAGGTCCATGAAAGTAAAGGAGAGAGAAGTCCTCACAGAAGGAAAATCCACATTGCCCTGAAATGGGCTTTGTGTGGACAAAACTGGATCAGAATCCATTTTTAGTGACCATCCCCATACTGAGAGATTTCAAGGACAAGAATTTATACTTTTGTTATTGAACACTTACAGTCTACAAAATTATGTAGATTGAAATCCTATACCCTTTGGCCTTTCAAGTTGAGGAGCGGGTGGGGTATGGGTGAGAGGGAAGTACTATGGTTTGCCATACTATGCAGCCATTGATTCACTTCACCAGCCACTGCCCAGTGGGTTACACAGCCCCAGCAGTCTATTCTCAGGGCAGGGATGGAAAATGAAAAGGTGAGGTGAGAGGGAATAATCAAACTGGATTGGCTTTAAATAACTGAAAAAATAGTAGTCAGAAGATATGGTTGAGGGTGAAGCTGAATGTTTTGTACTTATAATTACCACTAAATGACTGCCTACTGCTTCACCACAGCTAGAGAAACTAAAAACACATGTTTTATTGCTGTCAGGTTGGAAGTGCTTTTTTCCTATAGGGAAGACAGAACATGCTGCACATAATGTATACAACATTAAGGAAAGTTTCGCCCTGGGTAGGTGGCTCAGTTGGTTGGAGCATTGCCCTGCCCCATGCACCAAAAGCTGGTGGGTTCAATTCCTGGTTAGGGCACATACCCAAATTGCATATTTGATCCTGGGTTGGGTATGTGTGGGAAGCAACCGATCAAGGTTCCCCCCATCCCCCCCCCCTCATCAATTTAAAAAATGTTAAGGAAAGCTTCAACTATGAACAAAATAGCACTAGAATAGAATCTGACCTAGTGGAAGTTCAGTGACATGATTTTTTGTTTAATAATCTCTAACCCTCCTGATACCAGATAAAATCTAAATTGTGTTACCTGTCTATCAGTTATCCAAAAGAGATTTATATGTTTTTTTCCTAAATGCAGTGTACAAGTGAAGTTGTTAATAACATTGAATCATTCTGCACACATTCTGTTTTTAAGGGAAAAAACACTTTCTGATTTTCTATGAAATTCTATGAAAGACTACTTTTCAACCATGACTCATGAACTTCGCCTCATTCCAGCTACTTAGGCGTTTATTCCCAAATGTCTGACGACACCCCCAGGTGCGTGAGCATGTCTATTAAACAAGGGTCTTATTCATCTGCAAATGGCTCCGTTCCATTTGTTGAATGTTCTCAGGAAAGCAATATACCCTTTCTTTAGAAGCCAATATTTATACACAGAGTGACTAACATACTGGTATGTTGGACTTAGCAATTAACAGACCAGAAATAGACTGAACTTTTTTTTCCATTTGGGTTGCTGTTCACTGTTTACACTGTACATTATACCACTCAGAGAAAGTGCTTAGTTAGAAAAATGCAACCTAGTTATAATATTCACTTTTTCCCTAAATATTCTTATTTTGAGCCACTTAGGCAGGAGGGGAAAATGAACATTAGTATGAAATATGTGAGAAAATACACATAAAAATACAAGCAAGATTATTAAATACAAATATAATTTTCTCTAATGAGAGATTTATAGAAAAAAAGTTGCAATGTTATATTATTTACATATGTGCACGATTAAATAAAAACCCAAAAGTTTTTATTGATATACTGAGGTTTATGTAGGCACTTCGTAGCATGTTGGACGTTGTTCAGGAATTTTCTGAAAGAGGAAGCTTGTTTATTAAGTGAAGAATGATGTGGCTTTTGAAGCAGGCACAGCATGAAAGTCAGGCTACCACCTTGGAATAAATATCTAAAACTTGATCGTCCAGTTACATTTCCAACTGCATTCTAACCTACTAAGTCTATAAAGGACGGTAGGTTAGATGTCAGCACCTTAGGGTCACAGGAGCTGCCCCTGATTTTCCAAAACAGAAATACTTGTTATAAAATGCTTTTAATAAAAGAAGTTTTAAAAGCTTTTAATGGTGGTGACTTATCTCCGTCTGTCAGTCAATAGGCATGTACTGTGTTACTTGTGTATACAAGGCCCTGAATTAGGTTTCTGGGGCTCCTAGTATATTGGCAAACTTTTCTGTGATACAGAAACCTCCTCACCATGTCCAGATGAGGGCCACACTGTGAGGTTAAAATTAGAGAGCTACCCTAGGGCAAACATGGCCTGGACAGAGACAGGCAGGAAGGGAAGCAGAGCTGTAGTTATATGTATCCAAGTTTCATTTAATGATTGATGACATGCCCTTTCCCAGATAACAGCACGAGGTCAAGGCAAACATCTGAAGTTCGGGGAGGTTAAAAGTCTTCGGATTTCATGTACTTAGAAATTGCTAAAGGGATAAAAATTGTTCCCTCGGAGATAAACACCTCAGTATATGTCATTAATTAAGATTAAAGAGAGCCCCAAAGAAAAAAGATCAATTCCATCATTTTTCTCTATTCTCTTATTTACAACAAAGGGAAAGAAAAGAAAGTACAAAGCTTTTCTCTCATCATGAAGTCAGCGCCTAACTAGATCTCATTTCGATGGAGCCCACAAATCTGGGTATTTTCTGTCTTTTCGGAAGCTCTCAGTGTTGTCATTTATAAGCTCTTAGAGTTGTTAACCTCTTTGAAGATAAGTGGTAACAAAATATTTTGCTCTTGTACACATCGTTCATATTTTATTCAAAGTTTTGACATGGTAACTATCTCATCAGCAGGAATGTATTATTCCAGCTTCCTCCTAAGCACACTGTGTGACAGTTTGAAATAGTTTGAGACCAAATAATCATAAGGTTAGAAAAACACGAGGTAAACTAATTCGGGTTGCCGAGTTCCAATTAATTGGATTTATTGCAAAAGAGTACTAAAGTTTACGAATTTGCCATCGACATTGTTAACTTGCGTTAAGTATTTCCAGCCTGTCACTTATTAGGCAATAAAGCCAACATTCCTAGAAGTGCCTATTTTATCTTGACAAATAAGTGTTTCCACACATATGAGAAAGGTTTGCCCTGGCTGCTCAGTTGTTTGGACATCTTCCTGTGCACCAAAGGGTCATGTGCCGGGGTCCAACCCCAGCAGGTCCAGGGGTCCCCAAAGGTGTGGACGGAGTCGGCGAAGAAGGAATGACACAGGGACTTCTCCAGCCAGGTTTGGTCACCAGGTTCAAGTCAGGTTCTCCTGCCAATCTCTGTAGTCAGGTTCAGTCCAGGATCCCTTGCCATGTTCTCCCGCTAGGCTCTGTCTCTAGGCTCCGAGGCCAGTCCCTCTCCAGGATCCTCCGGCATGCTCTCGCCAGCGAAGTTCTTCTGTCTCTAGAGGACGTTCTGTGTAGGTTCTGTGCCTAGGCTCTGTCTCTCTTGGTCCTGTCTTCCAAGCCCTGTGTCCTTAGTTCTGTGTCTTTCTGTCTTGTTACATCTGTATTTATACCAGTTCATTTTAATCCTGTCAATCTCTATTACAAAGGTTAGGGCGTTTCTTATCTCCATTCCAGGGAGTAAAGATTATGTAGCTTAAGCATGATTGTTTGTAGTTAAAGTGATTAATTACCCGCCTGGCACTTAGTTAAGGGGTTTTATTCCCTCCCTAACTTCAGGGTAAAATCCCTACCTGGGGAAACAACCTTTCTCAGAGGTGACCTTGGTTAAAACACATAGTGCCAAGAAGGTGAGCAAACATATTAAGAAAAGTATGCCATATATGCCAGGTCCCTTGAAACAGCAAGCATGGACCGGCTCCCGGCAGTCATGGGTTCGATTTCTAGTCAGGGCACATACCCAGGTTGTGGGTTTGATCCCCAGTCATGGCATGTACGAGAGGGAACTGATCGATGTTTCTCTTACACATCAGTGTTTTCTCTTTCTCTCACTCCCCTCTCCCTTCTTCTCTTTTTAGAATCAATGAAAAACATATCCTCAGGTGAGGATTTTTTTAAAAAAGAAAAAAGCTTGAGTCCACTGTGGAAATCAGTTCTAAAAGGGTGACCCTGGATTTTTCACACTGCAGAAAGAAAAAAAAATAATGCCTAAAGCTAGTATCCCAAAACATCATTAACTTGGGATGGATTCTTTTAATTTGCCCTTTGCTTGGGTTAAGACCTTGTACTATAAGAATGATAAGAGTGGTGAGCAACTTCATTGAATGTGACTCCATGTACAACACACTCTGGTACTTCCATGTTCATTGGAAAACGATGGATTATTTCATCATCTTGAAGCCTAGAAGAGCGTGAGATTAAAATGAGTAATGTTCGAAGTTTTATTCTGTAAATAGGGACTTTGGTAAGGGAGAAGGGATTTTCAAATATGGTCCAAGATGATGGTCTGAAAGGCTAAACCAGCTGAGATAACTAGACAGGGTAGTCTAATCTTATAGATTCTGATTTCCTGCCAAATGGCATTTAGGAGCCACTGATAATTTAATTTCCTGGCATTTACTGTTACTGGAGATTTTAAGAAAGTAAATTTTTGTTGAGTGCACAATTTCAATATGGAAAAAGCTAGTAAGATAAAGATTTTATGTGACATGTGAAGGACCAGCAAGAATGAAATAGGAAAGTGATTTTCAACATGCTATCACTGTGACAGGCACATTTTTCTATATGTTGAGGCTAAAGGCAGTTTTAAAGCTGCCTTATGTAAACTGTATAGTTCAAGGAGATGGACCCTGGTTTCACCATGTCTCTACTTTCCATTTCTAACTCAATTGTGTAAGGGAACATCCTGCTTTCCTTTTTGGGGAAAGTACTAGTAAGAACTATTCTCTGGTCTTGATAAATATCTGCTGTGATACAGCTGTCTCGAGCAATTATCTTTGCCCAAGAATGTTTCAATCATCACTCTCTGGAGATGAGGGGTCTGTCTGTGTGCCAGCACAAACTGGATCTGGGCTGGCTCAGAACATGAAGCTTGTTCAGTGGTCTGATTCCCTCTTTTGCTGGGCTGGCTTCAGAAACTGACCCAATTCTGAGTGACAGTTCACCAGCCTTCACCGAGGCAGGGTCTGAGACACAGGGTGTGGTTTCCTTAGCTCACACTCTGCTATTTGGTTGCCTATGGCAACAAGATCCAAACAACTTGGACATGTGTTTGTATAAAAAAAAAAGGCTGGGAATGGGACCCAAAGAGGGAGTTTGGGGCTGTTCAGTTAGTGGAAGAGCTGCGGTGAGTATCGGGCAACTGCTCATTGCTTTTCCCTCATTCTTTCTAAATTATGCTGGGGATATCTGCTAGCACAATAACCATGTTTGTGGGTAGTTGGACAAATAGTCTCCATTCTCTGTTTCCTGAGCAAATTAAATACTTGCTATTTATTTGTCTGTGTAAGTTTCTTGTTCAGGGAGAGACAAACAAGTTAATATATGTTTAAGAAGCTGAGAACTTGTAGATACTCACATTTGGTACCTTTTTGATGACAGGATTAACAGGGTGCCTTAGCAGTGTTTGTAATTGCAAGTGGGTGATCTAGAGTCAGGGGTGGGTGGGGGTCAATCAGGATGGGATGAGGGGACTTGTTCATATGAAGGCAGTGGAAGAAGTTATTGGAATAATCAGCTTAACACTTTTTATAAGTTATTCCCTTCCCCCAGATTTTACTTTAAAATTGCAATTTTTCAAACAGCCAATGTCCTGAATAGTATCACTTCATTGACTATATCTATCCTCTCACTTGCTTGAACAAAGGGGGATTTAATTTTGGCATGTCCTAAAACTGCACATCACTATGACAAGTAATTTACAGTTGCAAAATTTGCCAGTACCAGTTGAGAGTGCCACTTTAATTTTCTCTTGCTTGATTGCCCAGGTCTCAGAAGTCAGTCAGTTTACCTTAGACAAAACTCTGTAGGATATAAAAGTGTTCTGCCAGATTTAAAGTTAATGCAGACATTTTAAGCAAATTTTTTTTTATTGCTTAAAGTATTACAAAGGGTATTACATATGTGTCCATTTTTCCCCCCGCCCTAGACAGTCCCCTAGCCTCCCCTATCCCCCGGTGTCTTATGTCCATGGGCACTTAGGCTGTTTCCAGATTAAGCAAATTAATAAGGATTGCTTGGGTGCCTAGCATTGTCTAGAGACAGCAGTAAGTCTTTGTTCAGATGAACTGAATTTTACAGTCAGGAGGAAAGTGAGGCTTCAGGAAGATGCTATTCCACCCCTCCACCCCTCACCCCCCACCCCACTAAGAAGTTATGGAGGAGGAGCTGGAAGCTGGCAGGGAGGTTTCTGGCTTACTGTCTTGAACAGCAGTCACCAACCTTTTGGCCCTCACGGACCCGTGGTCCTCGGACCACCGGTTGGCCACAGCTGCTCTAGAGCGTAGCCCATGAAGCAGAGGGTCTGGGCACCTCCCTCCTCCACAAGCCGGCTGAGCCAGCCAGCCAGCCTGGAATAATCAGCTTAACACTTTTTATAAGTTATTCCCTTCCCCCCAGATTTTACTTTAAAATTGCAATTTTTCAAACAGCCAATGTCCTGAATAGTATCACTCACCCCACAGCTGCTGCATGCAGACTGTGCCTAAAGCTGTGCGTCCCTTTATGTAAAACAATTCCTTCTCTCTTGGCTGCTCCGTCACACCCCCGCACTCCTTCACATCACTGCTCAGAGCCACTGCACTGCCCAGAGCCCCTGTCGGGCCAACACAAGCTCTGATCCACTTGCCCCCCTCAGTGTCCTGTGAAGCAGCACAGCGGGATATCCCAGCAGGGGTTTCTCCCAAGTCCCCAGGGACTTCCCTGACCTTTGGCCTTCTGGCCCCTGGGGAGCTACCCTCAAGGGTTCTTTCTTCCTAGGAGTCTCAGTGAAGTGTCTCTGGCCTTGGTGCCTGCAGGCCCCATGAGGCCTTGCACAGCTTCCCCCCCCCAACCCCCGGAAGCCTCTGTGGCACAGTATGCTGGTCTTTCCAGTCGTCATTTGTTTTTTCTGTTTGCCCCCATAGGTCCCTCCAGGTACAAGGTGGGCACCATGGCTGAGAAGTTTGACTGCCACTACTGCAGGGACCCTCTGCAGGGGAAGAAGTACGTGGAAAAGGATGGCCACCACTGCTGCCTGAAGTGCTTTGACAAGTTCTGCGCCAACACCTGTGTGGAATGCCGCAAGCCCATCGGTGCGGACTCCAAGGTAACATTGGGACCGGACGGGTTGGTTGTCCTGTGACTGAGACAACAAAAGCCCGCCCTCTCCTGAGTCCTCCTCATCATTGCAGCTACCCATGTGGAAGTCAGGACAGGCAGTGGCACGGAGACAAGGAAACAAGAGGCCCCGGCCCAGGAGCCAGCCACCCTTGCTTCTAGTGCTTGTTCCCTTGACAGTGTCCTGAGCTCTCTGTGTAGGACTTGGAGCGGCTGGTGCCAAGGCCCATGCCAGCTTTGTTGGTTGTACTTTCTCTTGTTTCAGGAACTGTGAGTCTTCCATCCTCACCTCAGTGTCCTTCATGTTTCTCAATTAGAACATTCACGTCAGGGCATCCCCAGGTGTAAGGGGTAGTAGTAGGCCCCTGCCCCCCTCCTAGCACCCCTGTGTCACAGCAGCCCATCCTTCTGCTTGGTTTCCAGGAGGTGCACTATAAGAACCGCTACTGGCATGACACCTGCTTCCGCTGTGCCAAGTGCCTGCACCCCTTGGCCAACGAGACTTTTATGTCCAAGGACAACAAGATCCTGTGCAACAAGTGCACCACTCGGGAGGACTCCCCCAAGTGCAAGGGCTGCTTCAAGCCAATTGTGGCAGGTACTGCCCATACTCACTCCTGGGATGGCCAGGGAGGAGGCCTATGGGCAGAGATGATGTGGGGTTGCTTGGGACGATGGGGCTAATGCTACTGGGAGCTGCTTTTAGCTTTTAGCATATATATGCACGCATATATATATATATGTATACATGCGTACACATATATGCTCGCACACACGCACACATTCGGAAACTAAAGACCACTGGAGAGAACTGTCTGTGGCAAGAGAAGGAAGTGAAAAGTATGTAGCACTTTCTCATTTGGGTAGAGTAAGTGATGGAAGCATGCTTTTTCCTTAGAATGTAACTCTGGGTCAGACCATCCCTTATAGAATCTCTAAGTCCACAAAGGGTGTGGGAGTGGGGTCTCGGGTGTCTATTCCTCAAACACTACAGCTGGGGTCCCCTCCCTGACAGATCTGGGTTGGCACACCCACAAGTAGGCCATTGTTGAGGAACCTTCCACGGGTAGGCTCATCAGAAGTGTGAGGCCAGTCACTGCAGGGCCTGCATTCCCTCACCTCTGGAGGGCCCATGGTTGGAGTTGAGTGGATGCAGCCCCCTGCAGAGCACTATCAGTGGGGCTATCCAATTGCTTCCTCCCCCTGCAGGAGATCAGAATGTGGAGTACAAGGGGACCGTCTGGCACAAAGACTGCTTCACCTGCAGCAACTGCAAGCAAGTCATCGGCTCTGGAAGCTTCTTCCCGAAAGGGGAGGACTTCTACTGCGTGACTTGCCATGAGTCCAAATTTGCCAAGCATTGCGTGAAGTGCAACAAGGTATGTTGTCAAGGGAGATCTATATGGACTATTGTTTCTAGAAGCGTTTTTGACAGTTGGCAGAGCACTTGCACACACACTATCCCATTCCATCCCCACGACGGCCCTGTGATGTGGGAATTATTATGCTCATTTTACAGATGAGGAGACTGGGAGTAGAAAACTGTATGGGGCCAACTCAGGCTGTCTGAAAGGCACTCACCCTGGAGGCACAGGCAGCCGGGGCTCTAGAGGCCTGTCTCCACCACCTAGTTCGCCTTCTCTGAGCCTCAGTATCTTCACCTGTAACCTGGGGGTAATAATAGCACCTGCCTCCCATGGCCGTTATGGTGATTAAATGAGATATTGTAGACCAAAGCGCCCAGCACAGTGCCTGGTACATAGTAGGCATTCAACAAAAGAGTTGTTGAATCTGAATTCGGTGCTACACTCCCTGGTCTAGGCCATCACATCTGGAGGAATCACTTACCAGGATCAGCCCTGGCATGCCGAGTGCTTTGTGTGTGTTACCTGCTCTAAGAAGCTGGCTGGGCAGCGTTTCACCGCTGTGGAGGACCAGTATTACTGCGTGGATTGCTACAAGAACTTTGTGGCCAAGAAGTGTGCTGGATGCAAGAACCCCATCACTGGTAGGCTAAAGAGTCCTTGCTAAGTCGGCCAGGCTAGGTTTTGCGCATGGTAACCAACTCTCATTTTCCTACTTCGGTTTCATCCATAAAGGCCCCTAAGAATGCCCCCTCCCCTTGCCATTGTGGTCCTGAAGACCCCCAAATAGTTTTGAATTCTCCCCCAGGCCAGGTTAGCCTTTGCAATACAGAACACTTCCTGACTGCTGCTGACTAACGATGCTGTGCTGCGGAGTTCACGAGCCTGAGACCCACGCCATGGGCAGGCCATGGGCAGGCACTGCGCACGCGTGGGATATTGGGGGTGGGGGTGGGGGCGGGGAGGGGAGGGGGGGAAGGGGTGGTGAGGGTGGGGTAGAGGCTAGGGGAAGGAAGGGGAGGGAGGCTGAAGAGTGATAGGCTGGGATCATAACACCCCATAGCTGAAGGCTAGCTCAGAGGTGCCTGTGGGCAGCTTTGTTGCCACCCGAGCTAATCATTTCATTCCTCATCTCGCGGCCGCGATCCACGTGCCCTGGGCCCTTTCCCCGCCTCCACTGTTCCCATCTCCCCGGGGAGCCTTGAAATGTACATTTGAGAAGACTTTTGCCATCCTCAGGGAAAAGGACTGTGTCAAGAGTGAGCCACCCAGTCTCTAAAGCTAGGAAGCCCCCAGTGTGCCACGGGAAACGCTTGCCTCTCACCCTGTTTCCCAGCGCCAACCTCCGGGGCAGGCATCCGGGTGGAGAGAGGACTTGTCCCTCGTGGGTGGTGGTTCTTTATAGAAAAAATCGAAGCTTAGCAGCTCCTCGAGGCCCGGTAAGTGCATACCCCACGAACAGCCCAAGTTTGCCTCCTGGTGGCCACTTTGATGCCATGGCCCTGACCTAAATCAAAGAAACTGGTTATGCTGGGAGGACGGTGCAAGTGTTACAGGGCGATTGAAGTGGCATGGGATTGTGGGTTCTTTAAATCACAGAAACCTTTGGCTGAGCTCTGGAATCTTCTGAGGTCCTTGAGAGCTGTAGCAGGGTCACGGCGGCATGGCGTAGGGGACAGATCACGGTGGAGAGGGGTGGCCTGGGAGCTGGGCAGATCCTGCCCTGTGCTTATTAGCTCTGTAAATGGGCAAGGCAGCCGTGTATCTCTCACCTGTATTCACTCAATTTTCTCTTTTGTTCTCTTTTGTGTTTTCCACAGGGTTTGGTAAAGGCTCCAGTGTGGTGGCCTATGAAGGACAATCCTGGCACGACTACTGCTTCCACTGCAAAAAATGCTCCGTGAATCTGGCCAACAAGCGCTTTGTTTTCCATCAGGAGCATGTGTATTGTCCCGACTGTGCCAAAAAGCTGTAAAGTGACAGGGGCTCCTGTCCTGTAAAATGGAATTGAGTATTGTTATTTGTGTCCTCACCCTCTGCCCTATACCATCCATAGGGAAAGAGCGGCCTTTCACCTCTTCAAAGTTGTTCCTGTCTTTTCTCCCATTTTACAGTATTATTCAAATAAGGGCACAGTGATCATTCTAGAATTTAGCAAAACCAACTCTGCAGCAAAGTTAATTTTGCAATGGCTGCATTAAAAAATGAACACTTAGATTGACTCTTCTGCATGTTTATCATAGAGCAGAAAAGTGCTAACCATTTAGCTGCTTAGTGATATAAGCAACAAGCCTAAGAAATAAAGCCCCCACTGAGATGCCCTCCGTGACTCAGCTGGGACCCACTTTGTCATCACACGACACACAAGAGTTGTAGCAGCTGCTTCAACTCATTGCTCACCCTGTGTTCTGTGAGCAGAAAGAGAATTTACCGAAATGCATGGTTTAACTTCATCAAAACCTTCCTTCTGTTCTTTTGTGCTTTTGATCGACTAATATGAATTTCTAGAAAATTAACATTTGAACTTAGCTGTGATGCTAAACTGACCTTTCCCCCCGTACTAACATTTGAGTTCCCCGTGTGCCGTGTTTTCTGAACGTTCCTACTTTCAAGTATGGAACATGCAGGTGATGTGGAAAGTGTAGGCAGATCTGAGAGAACGAGCCTGTTTCAGAGGAACATCGTCACAGTGAATACTTCTGGAAGCTTAACAAAACTAACCCAGCTGTTGGGTATGTTTAATTAATAATTTTTTTAAATTAATAACAGCATAGATTATGGGTTTGGAGACTTGCATGAAAACATTTTAGCCCCCTCGAATGTTCCTGCAGTTTGAAGTCATCCTATAGAAGTAACCATAAATCTCTAGAGGGGTAGCTGAGCAGCCATCAGGACGGTCATTGACATGGATGTGACATTTCCAAACAGTGGCAAGTTGAATCCCTTGTAACATAATAGTTGTTGTTCTTTTGTTGATCTGTTAAAGAGGCTCACCAATGTCTCTTGTGATTCTTAGGACTGTTCCTCAAGAGCTTAGCTCAATTTCTGGGGGAGTGGGGAGGTCACTGTCTTCACAGGCAGATTTCCATGTAGTGCTTACCTGAGATGCCGGATCACCTACTTACTGTATTCTATCTAATTGTTATATTACATAATAAAATGAGATGATATCAAAGTGAACATGTAATGACAATACATATTAACATTCTTGTAGCTATGGTTAGAGAAGCCGATGCCTCATTTCTACATTTTGTCATTAGCTAATATCATCTAACGTTTCAGTGTATCCTTACAGAAATAAAAGTAGCATATAAATAACTTGCCTCCTGTCATTTTATTCTACCCAGTGTAATTGCTATAAGGTGTTACTACTGATCCTAAAACCTGAATTTTTTTCTTTCTTCAAGGACATACTCAGTTCCATGCAATTGCATGGGACACAAATTACAAACAAGACAAAACAGACCTATAACAGTGCTTGGATCCAATTAAAAACAACAAAAACCCATTCTGACCCAAAATAGCACTTCCCAGATGTTGCCATCCCTTAAAAGGGTCAAATTGATCATCTTTGACCAGGGGGATGAGGGTAGAAAGAGCACTGTGGCTGAAGGATATCAATGGAGAAATCATCACAATCTCTATTTTGTTGGCTACCCTTATGTTGTGCCTCATAGAGCCCTGGGCCCCTGTTGAACACTGCTATGTCCTCAATGGCTGATATCCACCATTGGGCCTCCCTCCTTGGGGACAGTGCTTATTTGGAAGGCTGCACATTTGGGCCCATGGACTTCAGTGAGGGGGATGGAGTGGGCACAGGTTGCAGCTTCTAGATCATTGCTACACATCTCTGAGGCTCATGTTCTCGAGCTATTCAACCTACCCACCCACACATGGTTGTTGCAGGACAGCACTGGAGGTCCAGTGAGACAGGTTCCTTCTGCATGCTCCTACATGATGGATCACCAGAACATAAGAGCACTTAGTCAAACCATATTTCAGCTAAAGGCAGAGTTGGGAGGAGAGGGCAGTAGTCTTTGATGAGCCTTAGGCCCAGGGCAATAAAAGCAAAGGGCAGAACCCCTGGGTTATATTTACTACTAGAGGCCGGTGCATGAAAATTCATGCACTGGAAGGGGGGTCCCTCACCCTGGCCTCCCCCCTCTCACAGTCCGGGAGCCTTCAGGGGCGGGAGGTGACCCGGTGATCAGAGGAAGGTGATGTCCCCATCACACCTCTGCTGCTGCCACTGCCATCAGCACAAGCCTCGGCCGGCCCTGGTTACCTGCGCCTCGGGTGACCCTGGGCGGCTGGGCAGCCAACATCCAAGGCTTGCCTACGTCTCGGGCCAGCCCTGGGCGGCTGGGGAGCTGAGAGGACTGGAAGACTCTGGAGGCAAATGTGCAGAGCACCAGTGGGGCGAAGGGGACTGGGCGCTGACATCTTGTGGCTGTGGGCATTGCCATCTTTGAGGGCGTGGCATTCAATTAGCATATTCCTTATAGGCTGTGGGTGCCACCATCTTTGAGGGCGGGGCAGTCAATTAGTATATTCCCTCCTTATTGGCTGTGGGCGCCACCATCTTTGAGGGAAGGGCAGTCAGTCAGCATATTCCCTCCTTGGCTGTGGGCACCACCATCTTTTTGGGTGTGGCAATCAATTAGCATATTCCCTCATTGGCTGTGGGTGCTGCCATCTTTGAGGGTGTGGCAGCAATTAGGCTATTCCTTATTGGCTGTGGGCGCCTCCATCTTTGATGGTGGGGCAGTCAACTAGCATATTCCCTTCTTATTGGCTGTGGGGGCCACCATTTTGATGGTGGGGCAGTCAATTAGCATATTCCCTTCTTATTGGCTGTGGACACCACCGTCTTTGAGGGAGGGGCAGTCAATTAGCATTATTTCCTCCTTATTGTCTGTGGGTGTTGCCATCTTTCAGGGCATGGCATTCAATTATTATATTTCCTCCTCATTGGCTGTGGGTGCCACCATCTTTGAGGAAGGGGCTGTCAATTAGCATATTCCCTCCTTATTGGCTGTGGGGGGCTCCATCTTTGAAGGTGGGGCAGTCAAATAGCATTATTTCCTCCTTATTGGCTATGGGTGCTGTGATCTTTGAGGGCGTGGCATTCAATTAGCATATTTCCTCTTTATTGGCTGTGGGCACCACCATCATTGAGGGAGGGGCAGTCAACTAGCATATTCCCTCCTTATTGGCTGTGGGCGCTGCCATCTTTGAGGAAGGGGCAGTCAGTTAGCATATTCCCTCCTTATTGCCTGTGGGCGCCTCCATCTTTGAGGGAGGGGCGGTCAATTAGCATATTCCCTCCTTATTGGCTGTGGGCGCCACCATCTTTGAGTGTGGGGCAGTCAATTAGCATATTCCCTCCTATTGGCTGTGGGCACCATCTTTTGGGCATGGCAGTCAATTAGCATATTCCCTCCTTATTGGCTGTGGGTGCCTCCATCTTTGAGGAAGGGGCAGTCAGTTAGCAAATTCCCTCCTTATTGGCTGTGGGGGGCTCCATCTTTGAGTGTGGGGCAGTCAATTAGCATATTCCCTCTTTATTAGATAGGATATTAGAGGGAATCAGAACTTATCAGCAAGAAACTATGAGCACTTTAATGAATGGAGAACATCCCCTTGTGTTTCCCTGGGAAAATGAGCAACGCTTAAAACAATGAAGAGTCCACCTGGTCATCTGGCGTCCCAAGGAAGTGGGTTGGGTGGGGAATTCAGATGGCACCCTTCTGCTTCCTGAAACCTTGGGAAAGGATAGAGCCCTGAGGGGACAAGCCTCCCAATTCACTCAAGACTTGAGCACTGGCTTATATGCTTTTCTCTATACGAAGAAACTATGATACATCTCCAATACCTTCCTCCTCTGCTGTCACTTCAACCATTCTTCATCTCCATCCCCTCAATCCTGTTACCCTTTTGCTTCCTTTTTCACTTGGCCTACAAAACTCCAGCCTGTACCAGGACCAAAGAGCTCTGATGAGAAAAGCCACACAATTACAGACTGCAGCCACCAGCTGCATGAACTTCTGCCAGGCCCTCAGCCCTGTATCACCACTCCACCACTGCCGGGGTCCGACCCCAGCAGGTCCAGGGGTCCCCAAAGGTGTGGACGGAGTCGGCGAAGAAGGAATGACACGGAGACAGCGTTCAGTTGATCAGCAGCCTAGCCAGGATCTCCAGCCAAGTTCTGGTCTTGATCTCCAGAGAGGCTCTGCTGTTTATTGTCTTGTTACATCCGTATTTATACCAGTTGATTTTAATCCTGTCAATTTCTATTACAAAGGTTAGGGTGTTTCTTATCTCCATTCCAGGGAGTAAAGATTATGTAGCTTAAGCATGATTGTTTGTAGTGATTAACTACCCGCCTGGCACTTAGTTAAGGAGTTTCATCCCCTCCCTGACTTCAGGGAAAAATTCCTACCTGGGGAAACAACCTTTCTAGGAGAGGCATCCCCTCCCTGACTTCAGGGAAAAATTCCTACCTGGGGAAACAACCTTTCTCGAGAGGTGACCTTGGTTAAAACACACAGCGCTAAGGGGAGCAAACATATTAAGAACAGTATGCTATATACGCCAGGTCCCTTGAAACATATGCTGTGCAGATGTTTCTTTCCTGCAGCGACTGTGTCAAGCAGCAAGGATGGACCGGCTTCCGGCACACCACTTCCTCCACTTCCTAACAGACTTCTCCACCACCTTCCTCTCCCAGGAAACACTCATTGGAGTCAGCCTCTGGCTATTGCTTGCCACATGATGCTTGCTCTTAACACTCTTGCATCTTTAGAAGTACACTCAAACCTGGGTTCTTGAACAGCTCCTATCTCGAACAATTCATTTCTCAACCAAGTTGTTCACGAAAAATGTCTCGGCTGTCGAAAAAAACTTCAGTTCTTGACCTGACAACCCTTTCATGATGATACTTGTATGATCAGTCATGCATTTCTCAGGGGACAAAGGAAAGAATACATGCATATGAGTCAGTTTACTGCTAAACCTTGTGTTTTCAACATCTTAGGAAATTGTTTGCAAATATTTTCATGTTTATTATATTAAAGGTCTTACTGTGTACATGAATTTTCATTTTTTGCTGTACATTTCATTTCCTTTTTGTTAAATTTTCATTTACATTTCATGTCCTTTTTGTCTTTAAAGTGTTTATTTATAGATTGAACAGTACATTAAACATGTACTGTGTATAAGAAAGGTTAAAACAATCATTTGGGAGTCTGGAATGGATTAATTCAATTTACATAATTTCTGCCCTGGCCAGTGTTTCTAAGTGGTTAGAGCTTCGGCCTGTGAACCAAGGAGTTGCAGGTTGGATTCTAGTCAAGGACATGTACCTGGGTTGCAGGTTCATTCATTCCCCAGCCTCAGTTGGGGCATGTGCGGGAGGCAGCCAATTGATGTGTCTCTCTCACACAAATGTTTCTCTCTTCCCTCCCTCTCATTCTCCCTTCCAGTCTCTAAAAAAAATCAATGGAAAAAGTATCCTTGGGTGAAGATTAACAACAAAATTTACATTATTTATAATGGGAAAAAATGATTTGGTCTTTGAACAATTCACTTCAGGAAAAGCTTTCCCAAACGAATTAAGTTCGAGAACCAAGGTTCCACTGTAAGTGCCTTATACACATTACATCGGGCCCTCACACCCAACACTGGCACTCTTTTTTTAAAAATATACTTTTATTGACTTTTTACAGAGAGGAAGGGAGAGGGATAGAGAGTTAGAAACATCGATGAGAGAGAAACATCGATCAGCCGCCTCCTGCACGCCCCCTACTGGGGATCGAGCCTGCAACCAAGGTACATGCCCTTGACCGGAATCGAACCCGGGACCTTTCAGTCCATGGCCCGACGCTCTATCCCCTGAGCCAAACCAGTCAGGGCAAAACTGGCACTCTTGCCCCTATCTTCCAGATAAGAAAACTGAAGTTCAGAGAGGTTATCTGGTTTGCCTAAAGTCACACAGCTAGTAAGTCAGAAATCATCACCCTGGACACACCTGTAGCCTATCCATTATGACACTGCATTGCCAACAAAATGGTGAGCCCCTTAGGGCAGGGACAGTGTTTGACACATCACAATGAGGAAACTGCCGTGCTCAGTGACAAGCATAAGACTCAGGAGGAAGGAGGGGAAATTTTAGTTACCAAATTTCCAGAAGAAAAACCTTTTCTCCCTCATAATTAAGGGGAGCAGGATATCAATAACACATCTATTTGAGTCTCAAGCTAGTGAGCCAGCAAGGGAGCAGAGGGAGGTTCCAGAGCAGGAGTGGAGCAATGCCTAAATTAAAGGGACTTGTTTCTTCCACCTCTTCTGGCAGCAATTCTGTCAGTGAAGTTAACAAAATATGAAAGGAGAAAAAGCAAGTTATTTCAGAAAACCCTGTAAAGAAGCAAAAGACTGGTGAAATTTCAAGAGCCCTGCCATTTTTTCAAGCAGAACAGCAGCAGCAGAGATGACATGTTTCAGATTGGGAAGATGAGGTGCATCAGTGTTTGGGACTTTCAAGGAAAAGTCCTAATTTATATTAGAAAATATTGGATCGGTTCAGAAGGTGAAATGAAACCAAGAAGAAAGGGTCTTTCTTTAAATCCCGAGCAAGCAGCCATCTGAAGGAACAGATTTGTGACATTGACAATGCAGTAAGAAAACTGTAAAATCAGAGCCAAAAACTTGTACTGTTGCTTTAATTTGTCATTGTTTTCCAAGCTATTGTATATTTGGATTGTAAAACAATTTGTAAGAACACTTTCTTAAAAGAAAATGTGGATTATTTAAAATGTTCTGAGGATGCCCTAGCAGGTTTGGCTCAAGGATAAAGCATCGGCCTGTGGACTGAATGGTCTCAGGTTTGATTCTGGTCACCGCTAACTGCCCTCCCTTGCAGGCCTGGTCCCTCCCAACTGCCCTCCCCTGCTGGCCATCTTGTGGCAGCCATCTTGTGTCCACATGGGGGTGGCTATTTTGTGTTGAAGTCATGGTCAATTTGCATATCACATCTTTATTAGATAAGATTGCTTAGTCTGTACAAAATAATGATTTAGATGTCTGATTTCACTTATTAAACATCACCCATAGGATGTCTATAAAATCAGATATTGCTAAATTAGACTAGGATTTAATAAAAATTGTGAAAGCTTACTGGCCAAAAATTTTATTTTATAACATTAAGTATGGATTATATATAACCAGAGATATCACTATGCTTTACTGTTATAGTAGGTAATGTGGTCAGTTTTTAGGCCAGTGGTTCTCAACCTTCTGGCCCTTTAAATACAGTTCCTCATGTTGTGACCCAACCATAAAATTATTTTCATTGCTACTTCATAACTGTAATGTTGCTACTGTTATGGATTGTAATGTAAATATCTGATATGCAGGATGGTCTTAGGTGACCCCTGTGAAAGGGTCGTTCGACCGCCAAAGGGGTCGCAACCCACAGGTTGAGAACTGCTGGTTTAGGGGAAAGAGCATATACTTGGGTTTTTCGGCCTAAGCTTGGGTCTTTTACAGTTAATCTACTGGACTTAAATGTTACTAAGTTTTTAGCAGGCATTCTGATATGATTTTCATTGAGCCATGATGACAAAGACACAGATTGAGGCACAAGTTTCAGGGACTTGGCAGCAATAGACAGGGCATGGTGTGCCTTAGGGAAAAAAATGTAAAGGAACTATTAGCAGTTAAAGAAGGCAGGGATTCTCTTCAAACTAAATTATATTTTGATCACATGGATAGGACACAATTCTACATAGAAGAGTAAAAAGAAAGGATTAAAAATATGTAAATAATCCTTGTTGACAAATTATTTTTGATAGCTAAAATAAAAATAAAAATGGCTACTGCCATATCAGAGTTGCACTATTATACTAAGTTGGATTGCTAACTATATCTAAAACATTTTATGGAATTGCAAAGACTTGATTTCAGAACCATCTGCTAGGCCATATATAGTTATCAATTTATCTGGCAGCTATTCTACCTTATTTTTTTACATTTTAGATTTTAGTGCTTTTAGCAGTAACCCTAATCAGTGCGTAATTGGGGAAATAAAGAAATCCTCTTCCGTATTTTAGCCTTCATCAACTAATAGATACCAAAGTGTTCAAATAATGTTTTAGACAAATCATACTTGTTAACTTTCCCTTTTTTGTAAACATTTTTGTCCTGTTAACTTAATTGGGGAGATTTTTAAAGTATTCCTTATATATACAGAAAGGGTAGTTAGAACACAGAATTTTGATTTTGGTTTAGATGGAGAGGGGATAATGGTTGCATTTCCTAGGTTTATATGAATTTAAGAAGTGTATGTATTTTGAAACATCTGCTAATAGAGAGATGGTGCTGAAATCTATTATTACCTAGGCATTTTCTAGCTATTTAGCTTATTTCATAAGTTAAACCTTCATATAAGGAAGGCAAATTTGTTGACTGCTAAATTCATTTAAATAATGTTACTAGAGCCCTAACCGGTTTGGCTCAGTGGATAGAGCATCGGCCTGCGGACTGAAGGGTCCCAGGTTCGATTCTGATCAAGGGTATGTACCTTGGTTGCGGGAACATCCCCAGTAGGGGCGTGAAGGAGGCAGCTGAGCGATGTTTCTCTCATCGATGTGTTAACTCTCTATCCCTCTCCCTTCCTCTCTGTAAAAAAATCAATAAAATATATTAAAAAATAAATAATGTTACTAGATATGCAGTATATAGAATTTTTGTGTGTGTGTGTGTGTGTGTGTGTGTGTGTGTGTGTGTGTAGGAAAGGATGAAAACTGGGTTAAAATAAGAGCCAAATTAACTTGTACTGAAAGGGCACTTTTGTTTTCTGTTTAAACTTTATCTTAAGATTTCTTCCGGAAGAAAGCTTGGCATTTGGGTGCAGCCATTTCTTCCAGTGTAATGCCAAAGTGAATTTAATTAATACCAGCCCTTGAATGTACTCAGCAGCAGGGCTTTTCTAATTGGGTTTTACTCTTTGTCTTTTAAAGTACAAGCAGCTTCTGACCTATGTCCAATGCTCTTGGCATTTTATTAAAAGAACCACTAAAAAACTATATATAATTTGATTTTTCTCTTTTGTTTTGCTTCATAAATGCTTAAGAATGTCTTTTGAAGACAGTTCCTACCTCATTAGCTAGTCAAGATCCTGTGATGATCAACCTATTCCAAATAATGCTTTTTGAAAAAAAAAAAGACTTGAAAACAAAAAGTATGTACATCTTGGGCCTTGGCTATTGAGGAGAAAAGAAAAAGAATTGAGAATTAAGTGTTCCTGACATGGGCATGTTAGAAGAGTACTATAAAAGTTTGAAATATTCAAAAAGTTCTAGCTAGCCTTGGCTGGTGTGGCTAAGTTGGCTGGGCGTTATCCTGTGTGCCAGGAGGTTGCTGGTTTGATTCCTGGTCGGAGCAGATGCCCATGTTGTGGGCTAAATTCCCAGTAGGGGGTGTGCAAGAGGCAGCCAATCAATGTTGTACTCTCACATTGATGTTTCTATCACTTTTCCCCTCTCCCTTCCTCTCTCTCTAAAAAAATAAACTATTATTTTAAAAAATTTAAAAAAATTAGAAGTGCTAGCTAGTATTTAGGTATCTCTTCTGATACTCTTTGCTATTCACTTTTTATGGAAATTAATTCAGTAAAACACTCAAAACTTTTTAGTATTTTTTAGTGGTGTTTTTCCAGATAAATTCTACGGGTAAATATTTCCAGCCACAAGTATGTAATTCTGTAACTGTGGAATACCTGTATGCTTTGTTTGGTGTATCTTCCATGGAGATTATCAATGAATATACTACTCCATCTGTGAACATTTTAAATGTTGAAGTAAAAGAAAAATAAGAAATGTACAAAAAAATGAACAGCCGTAACCGGTTTGGCTCAGTGGATAGAGCATCGGCCTGCGGACTGAAAGGTCCCAGGTTCGATTCCGGTCAAGGGCATGTACCTTGGTTGCGGGCACATCCCCAGTAAGAGGTGTGCAGGAGGCAGCTGATCGATGTTTCTCTCTCATCGATGTTTCTAACTATCTCTCTCCCTTCCTCTCTGTAAAATCAATAAAATATATTTTAAAAAAAAGAACATATCTACTTGTTAACAGAGTGGGTTGTAGAGCCCAACTTCTGGGGTTCAAATCCTGGCCACCCTGCTGTTTTAAAGTTATGAGCCCTTTGGCCAGTTACTTAACCTATCTGAGCTTTTTTCCTCACCTGTAAAATGAGACTTAGAATTCCTACCTTGCAGAATTACATGCAGATTTCATAATGCAAGTGCTCAGCAGGGTGACGGATAACCAGTATAAGCACTCAATAAACTTTAAGCATTTATTTTATCTCCATCACCAGAGATAGTTTATTAACTACCATGCAAGCCATAGGACACTGTTCACTCCCCAAGCAGTATGGGTGTTGGCTTTATAATCAGACAGACTTAGGATTGATCAGCTCTGCCTTTCTGGTTGAATGTACCAATATCCACAAACCTGTGTCATCCCAGGTAAAAATGAATAACCACACCTTATAAGACTGTTGTAAGGGTTTGAAGTGATGCCTATAAAGTACCTGGCATATAGATGTGCAAACTTTAGTTATTACGACACTAGAGGCCCCATGCATGAAATTCGGGTAAGAGTAGGCCTTCCTTCTCCTGGCTGCCGGCACCAGCTTCCCTCTGGCACCCGGGACCTGGGCTTCCCTTGCAAGCCCGGCTTCGTCCAGAAGGACTCTGGTCTAATTAGCATATTACGCTTTTATTATTATAGATAGTTGAGGAAATTATTAAACACTGGAATTGGATTGGTGGGGAGACCAAGGACAAAATAGCCTTTCTGGGGCCTGCTTCAACAAACCAGACCTAGGGGTGGGGGGCACTGAAAGTGACACAGGGAATTGACCTGATAAAATGTGACAGTATGCCTCCAGGCTTTTGCTTCTTGACACTTGCTACTGTTTTATTAGTCCCAAACCTCCAGCTGTTGCCAAAATGAGTTAGTGACTGTTCAGTATGAGAATGAAAGGGTCTACAGATATTGTACTGCAGCCCCCCTCTCTTGCCAGATTAAAGGGCTCAGAAGGGCCATAACATACACAATCACGTGGCCATAACTTATGCACACACACAGGCGTCTTGGCTAAGATTCAGGTCTTCAGATTCCGTTCTAGTGTCCCTTACCGCACTTTGTGGTTGTCAGGGATTAGAGAGAGCCTTTAAAAGGCTTTACAGTGTTCACGACATAGGTGGAAGAAATGTGGTCATCCTCAGAATCCACACGGGAAAGGACACCAAGATAATATCCAGAGAGAAAGGGAAACTGGAGGCAACAAATGTGTCCCCTAACATGTTCAAGGGCACCAGCCCAGGGCAGGAGGGGGAATCTAGATCATGTCCATCACTTCACAGCTGTAAAGCAAGGTGATGTGACTGCATTTCATGTTGTGTGCACACCAGGGGATATCCTAGTTCAACAGCTCCAACAGAAAGACCAACAGAATGGAATGCCAAGTGGGGAATGGCTGCTACCATTCTCATAAGCACCAGACCACAAAGACTGAGGATAAACAGGACCTTACCTTACAGAATACAATAGCGAGTGGAGTAGAACATGTTTCAAGATTACAAGCAACCTTTATAGGCAGATCAGAACACTGGTCTCACCACGCATAGTAAGTGATGTCATGGAGAGATGGGTATATAACAGTATAATCACTGCCTGAGCACACTCACAAGGGCTAGGAGAGGAGGAATGGGGAATGACTATGTAAAGGGCCTAGGGTTTCTTTGTAGGGCGATGAAAATGTTCTGGAACTAGATGGTGGTGATGGCTGCCCAACACTGAAAGTACTAAATGCCACTAAATAGTGACTTATGTGAATTTCACCACAGTAAAAAGAAAGGTACTTTAATCACTGGCTTCAAGTATAAGTCAGATCATCACCAGGAAGAGTAACACAGGAAAGAGTAACAAGCATTGGAATAGGTGCAGGAAGACCAGTGTTTTGAAATTCACATCTTGATGTCCCACAAGGGGAACTCTGCCAAATCTCTGATTAGCTGGAGAGAAGCATCAGAGGATTTGCTTACTGAACTTGTTGGTTGCCTGTGTTCATGGCTTGGTTAACAACTGGTGTCACCTCTATACTTCCACCAGTACATTTTGTGTTATTATAATGAAAAGAAAACTTGACTTTATCTGCAAAGTTTATTTCACAGAGCACACATTTATATGGAGGTATAACAGAGTGTTTCAATATGTAACATTCGTGCGGAAAAATATCAGAAATATTGTTAGGATGATTGTCTGCCTCCTATATAAAAGAACTAGCATTTGAAAATCGTTTTAAAATCTAATGGATCAAGCTCTAATCTGTAACAAAAGATATAGTACTCTGAATAGCAAAGAACTAAGAAACAAGAAAGAATAATTACTTCCTTTTACTAATCCAAGACTGGTGACTACAAAGAAACATGGGCCTATTTCAAATTATTTGTGATAAGCCAGAAAACTCACTAGCATTAGGACAACTAAATTGCACTCAAGTTTTAGTCAATAGTTTTTTGTTGTTTCTTTTTTAATCCTCACCTGAGGATATTTTTTCCATTGCTTGAGAGAGGGAGGGAGAGATTGAGAAACATTGATGTGAGAGAGATATATCAACTGGTTACTTCCTGCAGGTGTCCCGACCAGGGATGGGGTTCCAACTTGCAACCCAGGCATATGCCCTTGACCGGGAATCGAGTCTGCGATCCCTCTGGTGCTTGGGCTGATGCCCTAACCACTGAGCACCAGGCAGGGCAAGTTTTAGTCAATACTTTTAATCAGGACTCAATGCATTCCAGCAAATATACATCCTGTGTGTGTGCATGCATGTGTGCCTTTCTATCACAAGGACTAAAGAATAACACTGCTCCTGTACTCACTTGCAGCCACTGGTTAGAGAAAGGCAAGCAAATTTTGGTTCCATATCCCAAGTGTGGGTGTATACTGAAGGGCAGGACTGGAGGGTATAAACAGAAAAAGATTATATACACAGTAAACATTTAGAGGTATTAAACATATCCCACCAGACAACAGCCAAATACTGCTTTATGTACACAATAAAAATAATACATGTTTTTGCAGATAAACCCTAGTACGTACTCCAAAAGGAAATACTGATAAGAGAACAAAATATCCTAATTGTTCCAAGATCAGACCTTCTAGGACTCCTAGCATTTGGGGGCATCACTGCTTGTGTACTTAGCTGGCAAGGTTAAAAATAGACATATATAATGTTAACATATGCTTTACTCTATTTTGCAACCTTTGGTATTGGTATATTAGAAATAATCCAACATAGCTCTTGTGAGCAATCTTGAGTCCTTCACATAACCTATTATGTTCTCTACAAGATCAAACAGGATTTTTTGTTAAACAGAACAAATATTAATTTAAGATTTCAAACATGTACTGAGAGAATATTATTCTTTCAGTAGAGATTCTTTTAGAAATATAAGAGTTACTAGTTTATGAACACAGCTTCAATGCACACTCAAACACGTGTTGGCTGGAAAATACAATGAGATACGATGGAGATTTTTACAGGAAAACAACAACTTTTTACTAAGAACGCTTTCTTGTGGATTTCAAGATGACATAAGTGAGCGAGGATCTTCTTAGACTTGTTAAAATGACTTTTTGTTGTTTTCCCGTTTAGTTTTTTTCTTTGCTTGGTTCAAGTTGGAGGTGGAGTAATTTGGGGAGATGAGCCTAGAAGTTGAAACCCAGGGTGAAGGATTAATTCTCTTCTAGGCTGCATGAGGTTTACATGTCTGACCAGAGGGAAAAAGAAAAGAAAGAAAATTAGTAGAGAAGGTGCTGGTCTCACAGCAATTGGGCCCTGGCCTGCCTTCCTTCAGGGTGGGTCTAGTACCCTCAGTAGCCCCTTTGGAGTTGCTCTCAACATCCCCAACCCCCAAACAAGCCCATGCTGCCTCTCAACTTCAAAGAGAGCTTCTCAAGGAAAGGAAAACGAAGGTCTTTTGGTTTTGGAAACACAGGTTGAGAGGCAAATTCCACAGACCTCATAAATACTCTGCCCTAAATCATCTGCGTGCTGTAAAAGAGCCAGTGTGAAAAGAACCTACTTTGCATTATCTGGCAGGAAATGCAGGACATTAAATTAGAATCAAGTCATTTAATTTACTCTAAAAACTAACTCGATGGAAGAGTCTTCGGCATCAATGTAACTTTTAGATCCACCACTGTCTTCTCCCTCACCTCCCAAGTTACATGGTGCCAAAGTGGCCCTGGAACAGCATGAAGCAGGATTGCTCAAGGTCAATGGTCTTGGAAACAAAATGAAGATGGGATTAAAAAAAAAAAAAGCCTTACCTAATCAAGCAGAATCAGATTTTTCTATTTTTGCTTGGAGACTTTGGTGGAATGTTGTGGAACCTTTCAGATGGTGTTTTTGGCTATTAAGAAGGTTACTAGAAATGAGTGGATCTATCTTGCGAGTGCTATCTAGTATCTGGTCACAGAGACATTCCTGTGACACTGAATGTAAACTTTCGGATGGTACCATGGTATTGCTGGTTTCAACTATCTTTTCAGTTTCTGTTACTTGGCTGGTCATTCTTTTGATGGACAGCCTGGAAAGAAATGTTTTGGTTAGAATCTTGATTATCCCCAAGCCAGAGCTTCATCCTGAAAGCAACTTTATATTTTAATAAACTTTTAAGAAATGCCTTGGAAGTAAATGAACTTTCAGAATGATAAAATGGGAAGGCTGGAAGGGGCCCTGGAGATCGCAGAACACCCTGGTTTTCAAATTGTGTCCTTCAAAGTCCTAGGTTCCATGGGCATGCTAATGGAACAGTTAAGTGTGAAGGCTGCAGGAACCCTGTCCCTACTTCAAGATGATCCCGGACATGGCCAGTAAGATGAAGTGAGGACTAACGTGGGTTTTGTAGCTCCAGTGCTCTTTCCAAACCATCACTGTGTCTCTTAGCAGAGTGTTTCCATGGGCCTTGTAGGTTAATGTCTTTCAAGTAATCGCCCAAAGATCCTTCCTTTCTTGACTCTGTTCCCACTCTTCTGACCTAATCTGTGACCCTCAGTTTCCCCATATGTAAAATGAGGTCATTAATATCGAACTTAGAAGTGAAATGATAATTAAAACAGGTTATGTAAAATAACTGGCATACAGCAGTCACTCAATCCATGACTCCTTCCCTGATTTTATGAGACAACATTAACCAGTGTGAACAAATCACAGTTTGGAGTCAGATGTATCTGAGTGTGAATTTGGGCTCTGCCCTGGAACAGTGGGATGTTGGGCAAATAAGACCCATAATCTTTCCATGCCTCAGTTTCCTGATCTGTAAAGACGGGAATGCTAACACTACCCTACAAGACTGCTGTGCGGATTAGTTTGTTTCTGTAAGGTAAGTGCTTAAAATAGTGTTTGGTACAAGTTAAGAGCTCAGTCAATAATCTCATGTATCATTCTAAGAATGTCAATCATAATAACACCAAGTTTATTCTGAAAAGCTCGCTGAGTGACTAACCTGATACCCTTGGCCTGAGCCAAAGGGTCTTTCACTTTTTGTCTGACGTTTTTTATGTCATTTTTTAAAGATGCTCTTGTATTTGTACAGACTTCGTCAGAACTGACTTCTAAAGGCAGCAGCCTGGGGGTTCTCTTCACATTTCTAGAACTTTTCTTGAGTTTTATGGATGAATTCATGCCATTTGTAAAGGCTAGAAAAAAAAGAATAAGATTAAAACTAAAGCTTCAACAACAAAGACAAGAACAAAGGCTGTGATGTTGATAGGCTGGGGGAAGGGCCGACCATGTCTGATGGCAGGAAGAATCATGGGAGTATGCTGGAGAGGCAGGCCCAGCAGCCACCAAACTACTCTACTTTTCTCAAACATGATCCAGGCTGCTGCCCAGCACACCTGTCGGCACTGCCCTTAGAGCACAAAGGGGCCACCTTTAAGGAACTTGCCCTTTCTCCTTTGGCAGGAAACAATGCCAGGCCAGAGGATAGGACTTAACCATGCTTCTTACCCCTCCTTCTGATTACCCACCTACCCAATTCTGCCTCCATCTCTTATTTCAGTCTCACTTCCAATGCCACCTCCTGCCCTTTCCAGTGTCCTAAAGCAGACCCTATACCTACTTTGCTCCTACTGCTATGTCCTCATGCATTTTGCCAAACTTCTTTTAATGCAACCAGCTTGTGGCAGAATCGTTATTTGCTCATATGTCTGCCTCCCATTGGCTATGGTTCCTCAAGGTTAAGGGCCCTGCTCTTCATCTCTGTATCCCTGTACCTAGTAGAGGGCCTGACTTCTGGGATAAAGGGTGGACAGTGTTTTCTCAGATGCCAATTACTGTTGCCATAAAGTGGTTCCTACTCATAAGGGAACCAATAATACATTTTAGAGGGCACTCATAATCATGACATGATTTTAATTTTTCGCAATGACTTAGAAAGTAGTATTCCACCTGTGGTCAATCATAGATGCCGGCCGGAGGAGGCCCTGAGCTATGAAATGTTAGTAAACCTCATATTCAGCTGAGAAAGAGATGCCATCTACAGTCTTTTAGCACAACCTATAAAATAACAACAGACGCTGCAGCAGGAGCTAATATTTATTGAGAATTTACTATGTGTCAGGCATTATTCTCTTAGCATTACACGGATTATCTCATTGTAATCTCATGCTAACCCTAGAAGGACAATAGCTTCTCCTTTTTCAGACAGGAAAACTGAGCACACAGAGAGATTAAGTAACTTGCCCTTAGCCAAACAGCTCAGAAGCAGAGGAGTCCCTGGATGAACCTATGCAGTCTACCTCTTAAATAGTGACTAACAAAACTCAAAAGGTGCCCAGCGGTGTGGCTCAGTGGTTGAGCGGCCACCCATGAACAAGGAGGTCATGCCAGGGTTGTGGGCTTGATACCCAGCAGGGGACGTGAAGGATGCAGCCAATTGATATTTCTCTCTCATCCATGTTTCTCTCTCTCTCTCCCTCTTCCTTCTCCCCTCTCTCTAAAATCAATAAAAACATATACAAAAACAACAACAACAACTGCCCAACCATTGTGGCTCAGTGATTGAGCATCAACCTATGAACCAGGAGGTCACAGTTTGATTCCTGGTCAGGGCACATGGCTGGGTTGTGGGCTTGATCCCCAGTGTGAGGTATGCAGGAGGAAGCCAATCAATGATTCTCTCTCAACATTGATGCTTCTATCACTCTTTCATTCTCCCTTCCTCTCTGAAATCAATAAAAATACTAAAAAAATAACAACTCAAAAGCAACCAAACCTGATGGATGCAAGACATTAGAAGAATGTAAATCATCACTTTCTGGCTCATCCTCATCATCTGCCTCATCCTCATCATCTGCCTCATGCTCCTCGTATGTGTCACTGCTGGATGTTTGTGCATCCTATGATGAAAAAAGAAAATTATGGTTATATCTAAATATTCAATCATCCTGACATAGTTATTTCAAAGAAGACAGATTTCAAGGCTGGATTGATGGTTAATTTTCATCATTTCAAAGTAAAGATTTAAAAAATCTAAACTCTTTGGTCCCGAGAATCTACAGGAAATAGGACAGATGGCCCTAGTTTTGTCTTTAAGTTAGGGGAGGACACTCAAGAATGAAAGACTTCCCTGAGTGAGAGCCAACAGCCAAGGGCTTTGGGTTAGCATGCGGTGTCTTCCTGCTCTGAGTCCGAACTAAGCCAAGGTGGGGGCAACTGGTGAGTAGCTAAAAAAAGTTCTTGGCTGCTGCTGGAGGTAAAATTCTCAGACAAATGGGCTAAATGATCTTTGAGATGGTGACCCCCAGAACTTTTCAGAAATGATATTTCTATTCTAAGCTTTCATAATTATATCAACTGGTCAAATATAAAGAGACAAAACATTACTTTTATAGCACAGAGGGTAAACAGTATAGAATCTGGAAGCAAAAGGCCTTGAATGCATGTGATCCATCAAAAGACAGGACACTGAGGTAGGCAAATACTTGAGAGAGACCCCCAAAGCAGTAACCATACAGGAAGAAACTGGTAAATTTGAGTTCGTTCAAATTAATTTCTGTTGATCACAGGACATTATGAGAGTGCGAAGTAAACTACACCATGGGGGCTGATATCTGCAATACATTATATTCAAAGGGTTCATAACTAAGAGTAAAAAACTCTTAAAATCAAAAGGCAGGCAACCCAATAAAAACACGGGCAAAGGACTTGAAAAGGCAGTTCTCGCCCTGCCTAATGTGGTTCAGATGGTTGGAGCATTGTCCCATACACCAAAGAGTTGCAGGTTAGATTCCTGATTGGGGCAGGTATGGGGAGCAGTGGATCAATGTTTATCTCTTCTCTCTCTCTCTCTCTCTCTCTCTCTCTCTCTCTCTCTCTCTCCCTCTCTCTAGAAATATCAATAAAAAAAGAAAAAGGCACTTCACAAAACCAAATATCCAAATGGCCAATAAGCATATGTAAACCCATTAGTCATCAAAAAAATATTGATAAATTCAACAATGTAAAAATGAAGACATTAAGAAAAGACAGCCATAAAGTGAGAGAAGTTATCTGTAATACATATAACCAAGAAAGAAGTAGAATCTAGAACATTTACAGAACTATAAATTAGTAAGAAAAAGACAAATTAGCCCAAAAGTTCTGGGCAAAAGACCTAAATAAGCATTTTCACACAAGAAAAAAAAACATGGAAGATAACTAAAGATCTAAGAAATATGCTCAATTGTTTTAATATCAAGAAAAATGCAATGTGATGCTTTATTTCATTACCACCAAAATGGCAAAACTTAAAAAGAATGTGAGCTCTACCAATGTGGCACATTGAGCATCAACCTATGAACCAGGAGCTCATGGTTCGATTCCCACTCAGGGCACATGCCTGGGTTGCGGGCTCAATCCCCAGTAGGGGGCATGCAGGAGGCAGACGATCAATGATTCTTCCTCATCATTGATGTTTCTATCTCTCTCCATCTCCCTTCCTCTCTCATAAATCAATAAAAAACATTAAAAAAAGAATGTGAAGCAACAGGAATTTGTATATACTGCCAGTAGGAGCATGGAGACTACCTTTGAGGTGTCCGAATCTGTCTTTCTTGTCCGCTTCATAATTTCCTCAATTCTCTATTTAAAGGAAAATAAAATTTCAAACATGAAAACAGATTAAATGCAAAAGAGTGGTGATTACTCCCATTTTCCAGAAGTGGGTAATATCAATGACTGCTCCAAAGCCACACACTTAACCAACACAAGACGTTGGATGGCAGTTGATTCCTTCCTCCAGTCCTGGTCTCAGTGGCCTTGAGTGGTGATAACTGTACTTGTTTTGGCAACACAGAAATCCAAATGATTCCTCACTCCTAATTTTGCAGACTTTGAAATGCATTACTTAGATTGAGCACATACTACTACAAACCAATTAGAACTTTTAAACACAACTGTAATCTGAACAGGCCCTGACTGAGGCCGATGTTAATGACAAGAATGTACCCCAACGATGCGACACTGTCAGAGCTTTTGTTACTAGAAAGAGAACACACATAGGAGAGCTAAGATTTTTTTCCCCAGTATACACTTCTTTTCCTGTAAGTGAGGAGAGATGCAGCTCTCTGGCCTCCTCAAGGTGATGGATCTGACAGAGGCTTGCAGCACCTCAGCCAGGACTGTAGCCCTTCCTTGCTCCCAGATGTGGCACATGAGTTACACAAAGTGAGCTCCTACTATACAAAAAGCCTGCACCTTGGCCTCTCAGAGACCTGCACTTTCTAGCCCAGGTAGAAGAAAACCTTATTTCTACCAACCCATACCATGACCTGAGTAATTCTGTTTAAAGGAGCTTTGTTCCCAAAGGTTTGCTGTAATGGCCACCACTGGTCAATGAGGGATGGGTGTGGTCAATAAAAGGAGACCCTTGTAGGTAGGAGAGGTCAGATCCTTGGCTAAGGAAGAAAAGAGTAGAATGGGAAAACAACCATTGTCACTAATTTGTGATTTTCATATCATGTGCCCAACACTGTTTTCTAAACAAAGAATCAAACCCTCAAAACAAAGACAGAGAGAGAGAGAGAGAGAGAGAGAGAGAGAGAGAGAGAGAGAGAGATTACCTTTTTTCTTTCTAATCTTTCTTGTAAATTCGGCAACATAATTTTTTCCTGCTCCTTCTTGAATTTGTCGGCCTCCTCCTTAGCTTTTATTTCAGCGTCTCCTTTCTAGGAAAGTTATATAAAAATGTTTCACCTCAATATATCTGAATTACACCAGAAAACACTAGTTTAAAAAGTTAAATGTTATCCAGCTAAAATAACGTAATCTTTTGATTGAGAGTACCTATAACATATACGGAATGGCTGTTTCTAAAGCATTAGCTAAAATGTATAAAACTAGGCTATTATCTTGAAGATTTAGAAGACATGTATTACCCCCCTCCAGGACCTCAGGGCTATCATTAGTAGTGGTTATCAAACCACTACAGTTTCAAAGTATGTAATTGTGCAGCTATTAACATTAACACAGCAACAGGAATCATGTGCTACCTTCTCCAGGAATGCAAGTGCATATAATCATTTATGTGACATCTAACTGATTTTGATGACTGATACACTAAAAGTGGAATGTAAAATAGGTTATTGAAACTGAGCTGAGTTTGGGGAATTATTTACCTGGTAATTTGAATTTACATGGGTGAGGCATTCTTATTGGTAAATTTGATGACTTTAAACTTTTAGAGGTATTCATAATTTTTATCTTTTCTGTTGGGGGGATGTGGAGTACAATCGTGTCACCACAGAATGCAGGATTGGGAAAATTCACATAGGACGTTTAATCTGTTTGGATTCCTGAAACCAAGCTGCAATATTGTTTACGTAGACAAACTAAAGGACTGTTAATCTTTAATTTGCTGCTTTCTGCTTTTGTTACTTTTGGTAAACATTCTTGGATTTTGCCAAGGGTGGCTGAGAATGACTTATAGCGATGTGGGATGTTAGCTAGACTGTAATGTAAAAATGCAGCCAAAGGAGGTGGCATCCTTGGAGAAGCAGGTTTTTGCTTTGGGTTTCAACTGAATTTTATAACCTAGTTCTCATCCCCTGATAAAGTGCAGACCTGTAATAAAACTTGCTGGCTTTCTCGATGCTGACGTCCGTTTTTCTTTTTTATTGCCTTTTGTTGCTGACCATGGTCAAATTTGGAGAATCTTTCTTGGCCGTCAAATGCTTTCTTTTTCACATCTTTCTCTTTCCTGATGACACAAATATTTAAATAACTCTTAGTATTTATCTTGGTCTCTATCATACATGGCTTGCAGTAGGTATAATTTACATTTATAACAGATTCACTACATTTTGTGTGTTGTTACTCCACAAGATATGCACAATTTCAACCTTTTAAAATGGAGAAAACTAGCCCTTGGGAGTAGAACTATCAAGTGGTGGGCTACTTTTCATCTTAAAACATGGGGAGGGGGGGAGAAGGGAGAATATCACTTCTTATACATGGGACTCTCCACTTATACATGCTCGTACCCAATATCACATGGGGATGTGATTGGGATAATTTACAGGAAGGTCTGGTGGTGCCTAGAGGAAGAAAACCCAATCAACAAAGACCAGTACTGAGTGCTTTTAAAATGCGAAATCAGCCTTGGCAAGTTTGGCTAAATTGGTTGGGCATCATCAGTGTATTAAAAGGTTGCCTGTTGTTTGCCAAAACAGGTTTGGCTCAGTGGATAGAGCGTCGGCCTTCGGACTGAGGGGTCCCAGGTTCGATTCCGGTCAAGGGCATGTACCTGGGTTGCGGGCACATCCCCAGTGGGAGATGTGCAGGAGGCGGCTGATCGATGTTTCTCTCCCATCGATGTTTCTAACTCTCTATCTCTCTCCCTTCCTCTCTGTAAAAAATCAATAAAATATATTTAAAAAAATAAATAAAATAAAAGGTTGCCTGTTTGGATTCCAAGTCACGACATATGCCCAGATTTCAGGCTAGATCCCCAGTAGGGCAAGTGCAAGAGGCAGCCAATCAATGTTTTACTCTCACATCAGTGTTTCTCTCCCCCCCCCCCTCAAAAAAAAAATCAATTAAAAAGCCCTGGCCAGTTTTGCTCAGTGGATAGAGCATCGGTCTGTGGACTGAAGGGTCCCGAGTTCAATTCCATTCAAGGGCATGTACCTCGGTTGCAGGCTCGATCCCTGGCCCCTAGTGATTGTATTAAAAAACACTTAATACATAAAACCAGTCAGGCAGTGACATTTCAGGGCCCTAACTGGAATGTCCTTAAGGTGGAGGATCAAGAAACCTTTCGATCAAATTAGAATGCACACAACTTACATGAGATCTACTAATCACAGGAAATCCTTCCAGCAATGACTAATGAAATTGAGATGTCCCAAAGTCACTGGAAACCACCCTTAATAAAACACAAAAAAGTATACTTTCTAGGTTTACAAATTCTAAAGTTGCAAGACCTCTGAAAAAAGATAGGGGCTGACACAAGTGGATGCCAACAGAAACTGCTGAGATCTGGGATCCTGACATGAGTTTTAGTCTCTCTTTTAAAAAAAATGTATTTTATTGATTTAGAAAGGAAGGGAGAGGGAGTGAGAGATAGAAACACTAATAATGAGAGAGAATCCTTGATCAGCTGCCTCCTGCACGTCCCACACTGGGTATTGAACCCGCAACCTGGGCATGTGCCCTGACCAGGAATTGAACTGTGACCTCCAGGTTATAGGTTGCCGCTCAACCACTGAGCAACGCTGGCCGGATGAGTTTTGGTTTCTTTATGCATCTCCATACCACACCTTCAAGGTTCATGATGCATGAAGACGAAAGAGGCCTATACCATTCATCTACACATCAGTGTCCTCTCTCTGCTTGACATGCTTCCCACAGTCATTTCTGATTCATGTCGAAGAAAAAGTCAATCACTCTTTGAGAATTTATAATACATCTAACTTGATAAGTTTTGACTTTCAAACTTTAGGCCCAGGCAAGATTATAGCACAGAAAGGATGATATTGTACTTACCTTTGCTCCATTTGTTTTTGTAGTTTTTCTTCTTTTTCTTTGTGTTCACGAGCAGGGCGTTGTTTCGTTGACAAAATTTTTGTTTTCTCCTCAGCATTCATAATCCCTTGTGTGCTTTTATTACCAGACTCTAAATTAACATGTGAAACAGTTAGTTTAGGGAAGTTACTGCCTCTCATTCCAATAAAGAGATGCAAGACAACCAATAATATAAAAAATGAACAATATGTATATAGTCTAAAATGTATAAAAAGCAATCTATAATTGACTATAGAACAGATTTTGTTCAAAATCCCACTCCTCCAATAACACAAGTAGCATTTTGTTTCTTTTTAACAACTACTTGTTCCAAAATGAAATAATGAGCTGCTCCCTCCTACTTTGGTTTAGCTGTTTTGAGGTAACTTACTAAGTTGATCCTATGGAAAAAAGATTTGTACTTAATATAGATGTACACAAGATTATATTCAATCTAAATGAAGTATATAAATATTAAATACTTGACTTAACAAAAATATATCCAGCATACATTTTAAAATTTGTTCATCATTTTTACTAAATAATTACTGTGAAGCTAACCATTGATACTAGTGTGTTATGATAGTTGGTTGATCATAAACTGGCTAACTGTAGATAACCAAAGAAACCAAGACTATCAGTAACAAAGCGACTGCATGAAGGCATATGATAATATTTTAGACCATGTGACTAATTTCTTCATTTTAAATAAACGTATGAAAATGAGGGTCATAAGACATCTAGCACAAATAATTTATAATAAAAAGTTTATTCCTGTTCTAAATAATTCACTGTGGAATTCCTTCATAAAGCAAAATTCCCCAGTATATTTAAAAGTAAGCAATATCCTTGAATATTAAGAACACATGTGACAGGTAAAAATACCAATTTGGTACTTTTAGGAACCCAACTACATCCCAGACACCTTATGGCCTATGCACAGCAACTGACCTACAGCTTCTAATAGAAACCCATTCAGCCATTCATAGAACCATCCACTACCAGAGCTGGAAGGGACTGCAGGGATTACCTAGAAATACACTCATCCAAGAAGTACTTTTAACATCAGTTCTAAAAATAGATTTTCCAAAACAATTAAAGGGTGGGTAAAGTAGCTCTCACAAAAAAAGTAAGCAGTGTGCCAGTGATTGGCAAGATTCTCTTTATCTAAAAGAAAGCTCGCTCCTTAAATTTCTCTGAATTGGAAAATAAAATAGAGCTGACCATTCCCATACCTGCCAAAATATAAACTCAGTGAAGAAACTTACCGCCAGAGGTCATATGCTTTTGGTTCATGGCCTCAGAGCTTTTAGTGGTTTTTTTAGAAGCCCGTTTTTTTTTCCTTCTGATCGTACCTGATACCTTTTTTGTATGTTGGGTATGCTTAACAGGAATTATTTTACAGGGAACAGAAGATTGTTCTGATTGTTTTGACACAACCGGTGAAACCGATGGTGGGCAATTCTTTTGGATTTGCCTAATAAGAAAAATCAATAGTTAATGGGGGAAGTCTGATATGATTTTGTAATTAACATGTGCCAATTAATTCTTAGTGTACTATTTCATAAAATATATTATGAGATCATGTTATTTTATAATAGATGAAGGTAAGCCCTTTGTCTATTAAAACGTTTTTCTAAATATTTATATTACCATGTATACTACATTATTTCAATTATGAAATACTGATGTAAAATTTATCCTGGTAAAACACATATCAGGAACAGTTGCAAATAGCTACTTACTTAACACTTATGGGAGAGGGTGAACCCCATACGCTTGCAGAAGATGGCCATTTAGACAATGGCGTATGTGTCGATGTGCGCTTCTTGTTTACAAGGTTTGATTTCTGAACAGATCAATATAATCAGATAAGAAATTATTAGCAATAACTTTCTTCAGCTGGCTTTTCTTTTTAAGAGAAAAATATTCTGAATAATACACAATGTTAGCTCCAAAAATGCCTAATTTTCCTTACATGCATAAGAATTAGCTATAGAGATACGTTCTTCCAGAATAACAATACACAATTCAAGTCCATAGAAATAATTAATTTAAAAGAAATATTTTACTTCAAAACCCAATTCTATTTCTAAATCCTAATTGAAAGTTTACAATATTTCTCAAAAAATTTTTCTTCAGAGTTTAGAAGCATAGTTCATATAAATTCATACATCTTTCCCCTTCTACTGAAAACTAGTATTTCAGCTTTGGGATATACTGGTACAATGAATATCAGAATTTTAAATCATTAAACAAAGTTATCCTATTTTATTAATTTTATTGCTGAATGTTATAAATAAGTTGTTTTTATTGGGAAACCTGACCTATCAAATAATCTATACAATTAAATAAACAGATTTTTAATAGATTAGTCAGTAAAGGTACTTGACAAACCTGTGGAGTGTCTCTCACGTTCATCTCAGGGCATGACTTGGACTCGGGGGATGCTTCCACATTGGCTTTAGGGGGCACGTCCATGCTCTCTTCGAGGACGGTTTCCAAGCTTTCTTCAGGAATCATTTCCATGTTCACCTTGTGGAACATTTCCATGCGTGCCTCAGATTTTTCTAAGCTCACCTCTGGGGATGAGTCCAAGCTCACCTCAGAGGACGAGTCCATGCTCACCTCAGGAGATGGATCCACGCTCATGAGGGACATGTCCTCGCTTCCCTCAGGTGATGTTTCCAAGCTCTCAAAAAGTGGTTTCTCATTCATCCTGGGGAATGCTCCCATGCTCACGGCAGGGGCTGCTTCCATGCTCACCCTGAATGGTGCTTCCACACTCACCTCAGGAGCCACTTCCACACTCACCTCAGGAGCCACTTCCACACTCACCTCCGGGGCTGCTTCCATACTCCTCTTGGGGGCTGCTTCCACACTCACCTCGGGGGGTGTTTCCAGGTTCACCCTGAGGAATGTTTCTACTTTCTCCTGGAAGGGTACTGCCACTGTTGACTTGCAAAGTACCATGGTATTCTTCAATTCATCATTGCTATGGCTAAGCAAGGGCATGTTTGTAGACCGTACTACAGGGCTGTGGATGTCTATGGGTGAATGAGAGAAAATGAAATTCCAGTTAGAAATATGACAAGACAGAAATGTACCATGAAACAGTATAAGAGCAGGAAAAGAGAAGAGAGAGACTGTGTTTATTAGGAAATGACAAGGATTACACATAACACAGAAGTGTTTAGTGAAATTAATCACAGGACAAAAGCATGGCAAAATTGGTCAACTTCATAAGCACCACCACCAATAGAATCACTGTGAAAGCAATAATCTGCTACAGATAAATATAAGATGCTTCTCCAAAGTTGATGTTTGCAAGAGCCATTTTAATCACACTATAATTCAGAATGATTTTCATAGAAAATTATAAGATTTTCAACACTTTTTAAAAGTAATCTAAACAATTTCACCAGGGCCAGAGAACTGTTTCAAATGATTATGTAAGACATACATGATTGTTTTAGAATAGAATAAAAAAAGAGCATTTTTTCTCTTCCATATTAAAAATTGTACATTTGCAACAACATGGATGGATCCTGAGTATCATGCTAAGCGAAATAAGTCAGACATAAAAGAACAAAAACCATATGCTTTCACTTACATGTGGAATGTAAAACAAAATGCAACAAATGAACAAACACGCAAACGAAAAAACTCATTGACACGGACAACAGTATGGTGGTGGTTACTAGAGGGGAAGGGAAGTTGAGGAGGGTAAAGGGGGTCAAATATATGGTGACCGAAGGAGACTAAACTTTGGGTGGTCAGCACACAATGCAATGTACAGATGATGTTTTAATAGAATTGTATATTTGAAACTTATTAACCAATGTCACCCCAATAAATTTAATTTTTAAAAACTGTAATAATATATTAATCAGAATGGGCTGGACCTCCAAGGTCTCTTCCAGTTTGTTTTCTTTTCCCCTTTTTTGTTTATCTTTTTTTTCTCTTCCAGTTTTAACAATCTAAATATTTTTTGCCTAATAAATGGACAAAAATGATAATACTTGTTACCAATTTTGGGAATGGGGCCACTTCATAAACTGCTGGTGGGAGTATGGCTTTGCATATGTTCCATGAAGGGCACATATCATTTTGGCAATAATATATCAAAAGCCATTTTTAAAAGTACACATTCTTTGTCCCAGCAAGTTCACTTCTAGGTTTATCCTTAGGAAAAAAATCAAATAAGTGAAAATGCATTTACAAGATTATTTATAATAGCATTTGTTATAATGCTGAAACTACTTAAAATATAATCCAAATATTCAACAGGAAATTTGGACTATACTAAGACAGTCATTAACAGTAATAATATGCTATTTTTGGACATAAAAACAACATATATTGAATTTAAACAAAAACAAGTTATGCCCTGGACAGTGTGGCTCAGTTGGTTGGAACATCGTCCTGTGGACCACAGGGTTGCAGGTTCTATTCCTGGATAGGGTACATGCCCAGGTTGTGGGTGCATACGGGAGGTGACTGATTGATGTTTTTCTCTCCCCTTCTCCCTTCCTCTCTCTCTCAAAAAAATAAAGCAGGTTATGATCCCATTTTGTGGGGGGGAAAAAACAAACACAAAGAAAAATATGCAGTAAACATTTTTTAAAAAGATATTTGATGGTGGCTTTCTTAAGACATGATAAATTTGTCACATTATTTTTAAATATGGGCAGAAAATTTTTATGTGATCTTATCCTATATAATAAAAGCCTAATATGCAAATCGGCTGAACAGTAGAATGACCAGTCGCTATGATACATACTGACCACCAGGGGAAAGATGCTCAACACAGGAGCTGCCCCCAGCCTGCAGGCCCCAGGCCAGCCAAGGTGGGTGCCAGCAGGGGCCCCCCAATCGCCTCGCCAGTTGCCCTGCAGAGGGAGGTGACTGGCAGCAGTAGTGGGGGGGCAGGGCCAGTGAGCGGGCGGCGCCAGGCCAGCCAAGGCGGGTGCCAGTGGGGGCCCCCAATCGCCTCGCCAATCACCTCAAAGATCAGCCCTGATCGCCAGCCAGGCCTAGGGACCCTACCCATGCACGAATTTTGCGCACTGGGCCTCTAGTCAAATAATAAAAATAGAACAAATTACTGAAGATTAACTTAGTCCCTCACTTTTGCTAAAGAAAGCATTAAATTTTTTAAAAATTGATTTTTAGAGAGAGAGAAGTCGATTGGTTGCCTCCCATATATGCCCTGACCAGGGATTGAACCCACAACCTGGGTATATGTGCCCTGACCAGAATCGAACCTCCCACCTTTTGGTGTACTGGAGGATGTCCCAACCAAGAGAGCCACCTGGCCAGGCAGGGCTGGTGGAGCAAGCATTTTATTTACATATCCACATGCGCCAACAGTTTGTGTTACATAACATATAGTAAGTATAATAACTTAATTTCTATTAGCTATAGAAATTTAAGACAAAATGTTGAATTTTTTTGATGGGAATAATATATTAAACAATGTGGTTCAGTGGTTGGGCGTGGACCTATGAACTGGGAGGTTGTGGTTCGATTCCAGATCAGGGCACGTGCTCGGGTTGGGCAGGAGGCACGGACGAGTGGTGATACTTTCTCATCATTGATGTTTCTACCTCTCTCCTTCTCCCTTCCTCTCTAAAATCAAAAGAATTATTTAAAAAAATGAAATTAGAAATAGCTTACAACAGATTGAAGGGAGAATGGCAGAAAATAATCTGACAGACATATAAATAGATATAAACAAAGTCAGGAATTCAAAACTAAAGAAGTAAATATGCAGTACTAGAAAGTGAGAGCATTTTGATTTTATGAATCAAATGAATATTGACTGAAAAATATCAAAGGGGTGGGATATATTCTGGAAATTTAAAAATGGAGAAAAAGGGGAAAACAAATGATGGGAACAATGTGTTAGAGCTCTCCATTACTGAGGATGTCTAACTACCCACAGGCATATCTAACACTATATGTGACCTATAAATGAGAAAATTCCCATAACCCTGAAGACTTATTTTAGCAACAATCTTTATGTTCTTAGTTAAAAGCCAAAGAGCAGGTCAATATTATTATTTCATATTTTAGGAATAAAAGGAGGGTAGAGTAGGAAACTTCCTACCTTCATATTAAGTTTTTCTATACTACCACTTCTAGGAATATATCCCAAGAAAACAGAAACACCAATCACCCTTATGTTCATAGCAGCACAATTTACCATAGCTAAGATTTGCAAACAGCCTAAATGTCCATCAGCAGATGGATGGATTAGAAAACTGTGATACATCTACACAATGGAATACTGTGCTGCTGTAAAAAAGAAGGAATTCTTACCATTTGCAACAGCATGGATGGAACTGGAGAGCATTATGCTAAGTGAAATAAGCCAGTCAGTGAAAGATAAATACCATATGATCTCACTCATTTATGGAATACAAAGAACATTATAAACTGTTGAACAAAAATAGATGGAGGCAAAGAAGCATCGAACAGACTCATAAAAGCACAACCAATAGATGCAAGACACTGGGAGAGGAATGAGGGCAAGTGCCAGGGGATAGGGGAGGCTGGGGGGAGGTCAGTGGGGGAAAAAAGTAGACATATGTACTACTATTTGTAATACCTTAAACAATAAAAAAAATAAAATCCAGTACTTTTTATAGTATTGTGACACATTTAAGCAAGGTCAAGAAAACCATAGAGCTTTGTAATTTATTCACCAACAAAATTACCTATCTCATCCTATAAATTACCTATTATCCAGATAACTACTCTACAATGCTAGATGTCATAAAATAAATAGGCAATATAAACTGTTGGGTAAAATCACTCATTTGGAAACTACTGATTCAAATTATTTTCATGCCTTATTGCAACAAATTAAGTGATAAAACCTACTCTTTAAGTGCAAATATTAACACTTTCCAGCTTTCTACCCTATACCTGTTACCTAGAGTATCTTTTCCAGGGATTGATAATGAAGCAACACTTTTGCTCCTGGCTAGTGATGCTTTGGTTGGGGCCATCAGGCGCATGATTAAATCATTCTCCCAAAGATTGGTGTACAGTTGCTGAACTAAATG
This sequence comes from Myotis daubentonii, assembly GCF_963259705.1. NCBI lineage: Eukaryota > Metazoa > Chordata > Mammalia > Chiroptera > Vespertilionidae > Myotis > Myotis daubentonii. The sequence goes on along the minus strand of NC_081861.1, from coordinate 25,898,725 downwards.
ATGAGAACAAATAAAAAGGATTCAATTTGAAGCCTCACAAACAAATGCCAAGCAAAAAAGAACAATGTGAACTGCTGCAAACAACTTTTTTAGCCAAAAAGTAGAGGCAATGAGAACACACACATAAGAGTGAAACACTCCACCTGACCAGACTACACTGTTAGGGAAGAGAGTACCTGAATAAAGGGGCAAAGGCCCCAGCATACCACAGCAATGCCAATGAAGGAATCCAGGCAATGTATTTAACAGACTACAACAGATGGAGTCTTTATGGAGAAACTCACATATGGAGAAAAATGTTGTACATGACAAAACAACTTTGCTAATAATCATACTACTCAAGTCCATTGGCAAAAGCTCCAAGGTATTAACAGAATTATTCTGCAATAAATTTTTATTCTCATAAGGATCGCTGTGACAATGGCATTTGACCTGAATCAATGAAGTGAATAGTGTTCAGTAAGTGAATGGTTCGGTATGAAACAAAAAGCAACAATCATGTTGGACAGGAAAAAGTTAGAGGGAAAAGTATGAGAAAGAAACTACTTTAAATAAAGAAGTATTTCGGTAATAACTGTGATATCTTGCATGCAATAATCAGTGGGGAAAACATTCACAAAGGAAGGACGTGGGATAACAGAACAAAGCTTTGAAGTTCAAAATATGGCTGGTAATTTAGAACTTCTAAATGCAAATTGATGAAATGCTTAAAGAAAATCAAGTTCTCCAGTACAAAAGTACCTCTTCCAACATCTGACATCTACTTTGTCAGCTTCATTAAAGACATCTTGCTCAGATAATGGCAGAATTATGTATTTCATTTAAAGACAGGTTCTCCTAGCTTCGGCCAAATGAACATGGCACCACAGTACATTTTTCAGTTGAAGAAGGGAAATTTTGACTTCTACTTTTAGGAATGACTTTGCAAGCAACTGAATATTGCCACAAATATATCTCTTTTAAACCACTAAGATTGGTACTTAGAAATAACTACTTACCTGATTTTCTTTCTACTTGTTCAGCTTCTGTAGGGTAATGTAGTTTGCTACATTTTTTATTTAAAGACTAGAGGCCTGGTGCACGAAATTCATGCACTGGGAGCAGGGGGCCTGCACCCCCTCGCAGTCCGGGAGCCTTGACAGACATCCCTCTCACAGTCTGGGAGCCCTCACACCTTACCGCCTGCCTGCTCACTGCTCCTTACCGACAGCTTGCTGCTCCTTTGTGCTGCCTCGGAGGCCAGGAGCGGCTAGTGTCACCACCTCTGCGCTTGCCAGCCGTGAGCCCAGCTTCTGGTGGAGCAGTGCTCCCCCTGTGGTAGCATACTGACCACCAGCGGGCAGCTCCTGCGTTAAGAGTCTGCTCCCTGGTGGTCAGTGCGCATCATAGCGACCAGTCATTCTGCCATAACAGTCGCTGGGCTTTTATTATATAGATAAGCACCCTTTCTTCTGGAGATCAAGGGCAAAGCAATATTATATTTTACAAGCTGTTTAAATATATTTTGATAGTGAGTCACTCCTTTTTTTCAAACATTTTCTATCGTCTCTGCACTTGTTTGTAAGAATTTAAATTTCAAATATGATGTAGAGATTCTACATCCCAAAACTTAAAAGTTTACTCTTTAAGTTATCTAAAATGAAATAAAATTTTTTAGAAAATAGTAAAATTTAAGAGGGTAAATATCTCATACTACCTGACCAAATCAAAGTTCCCAAATTAGGAATATACAACCTTTACTTTTGGACATAATCCATAACATCTATTACTAAAGTAACTTATACTTCAGTTATAACTAGTATTTTTAAACAAAAATGACCATTAATATAGATGTACAATTTTAGCAACCCAAACCACTCATAGGGAAAATAATCTATTTTGTGTAGACACTTTTCCATTTCACTTGAAGTATTCTGGCTCAGAATATTTAGGAATGTCTGTTTAATAATTTCTCTTTGGGGGACCTTCCAATTAAAGTACATATTGACAATATAGCATAATTTGAAAATTCTTGAATAGATAATATAATTGAACATTATGAATCAAAGAGGTGTAATTGATTCATTCAGGTAATTAAATCATGTGTCCTTTATCATTATACTGCAAAAAATGACAAAATGATATAAATAATTATTATGAGGCAGCAATGAGCAGAAGAAAAATAGACTATTTGAATCAGCCAAGATTTAAAACAGGACTATTTAAAATATTACAGGCTAGCTTATGAACTTCATTTGAATTTGAAATGTTCATCTCTCCAAACTGAAGAGGTTTCACTTAAATTTGAAGGGATTTTATAAATGTAAGCCACTGTCAATATTGATTTTGTTTTCCCTAGAATCATTTTACAACATTTATCATTTCAGGGTGTGCAATATACTGTACCTTTAAACAAGTTATTTCACAAATTATCTTCCACACGTACCTTCTTGCATTAAAAACTGATAAAAATCATTTAAAATTTACTTGGAATTGCTTCTTTAGTGCAATTTAACTAATTATTAACTTCAAAATCATCACCTGTCCAATCTCTTTTCATGTCTCAAGTAGACAAATCAATGAAACCATATTAGTGTTTGCTCAGTATACTGAAAATGTAATAAATATCTCTGGAGGAAATCTTTGGTAATTCCTCAAAGCAATTAGACCAGCCTTGGGCAAACTACGGCCTGCGGGGTAGATCCTAGATCCGGCCCGTTTCAAATGAATAAAACTAAAAAAAAAAAAAAAAGAAAAGACCATACCCTTTTATGTAATGATGTTTACTTTGAATTTATATTAGTTCACACAAACACTCCATCCATGCTTTTGTTCCGGCCCTCCGGTCTAGTTTAAGAACCCATTGTGGCCCTCAAGTCAAAAAGTTTGCCCACCCCTGAATTAGACAGTGAAACATAGTCAGTGCTTATGAAACAAGATACATTAAAATAAAAGTACATAAACATGCCATTGCAATGGATGTTATCTAATTTTGTAAAAGGACTGAGTTAGTGAAAAGTAAATTAAATTTATTATATGACCAGCAAGCTGCTACAAAAAAATCTTCCCACATTCATTTATGAATGGACCTGGGCTAAAATAATTAAAGTGCTTTGGGAAAGCATACTGAGGGTGGTAAGAGGATCAACTTTTGTTAGACCAATATAAGAAAAAATGTGATGCACGCAAACTGACACATGAAATACCTCATAAGCAATCTTTGGAAACTGTACAAGTCCTAAAAGTACAAATAGCATAATGTAAGTATGAACAAAACAAATATCACTGTCAACATATCAAAACTATAATATTTAGACAAATTGGAAATCTTTCTGACTAAGTTAATCACTGCTACAATTAATTATACTACTTTAAATTAGATCCAGAATCTTTTTTTTTTTTTTGTACTGGAATTTTATAGCAATCACCATTGTTCCCAAAACTGTCAAGGCACCTAATAATACAAAAAAGCACTTTTTAATTCAAATTACAATTACACCTATTTCTCAATTCATAAGGTATAAAAGAGGTATTTCTTCTTGTTAATGGCTAAGTTTGAAGGAATGTTATAGAATGTTTACCATGTGTTTTTTTTCCTGCCAAGACCATTTCTATTTTTATTTCCAGAAATAAAAAGGACTTTTTAAATTGATGGGTATGCTTACCTAATCCATTTCAATTATCAGTGAGTAGCACCATGTGTTAGAAGCCAGAAATGGTCATTGACACACACTCAGATATTGAAAATAAGGAATACTAATTAAAAGGGCAAACACCAGGAGCAAAGGGTATTTGAAGTAGTCATAGTAGATAAATTCATTGGGGTTTTAACTATAAAAGCAGAACGGGAATTACACGTGCCTGTCAACTTTACAAGGCTGTTGTGAATAACATATATAAAGAAGATCAATTTGTCGACTGCTATATATAAATATATTTCCTTAAATGAGGTAATATTCATGAAACTTAATGAAAATTGAATGACGAGCTTAACTAGTCCCTAGAAAAAAATCATTTCATTTATAGGTTAGAAAGAATAAGAATTAATTTTAAAATAAATTATTGTGTCACTTAACAGTGATGACTTTTGGTCAAAATGTTTCACATTCTCAATGTCAATAATCAGAGAAATGCAAATTAAAACTACAATGAGATATCACCTCACACCTGTCAGAATGGTTATCATCAATAAATCAACGAACGTGTTAGTGAAGATTTGGAGAAAGGGAACACTAGTACATTGTTGGTGGGAATGCAGACTGGTGCAACCACTATAGAAAGCAGTATGGAGTTTCCTCAAAAAACTGAAAATGGCCAAAACCGGTTTGGCTCAGTGGCTAGAGCGTCGGCCTGCGGACTGAGGGGTCCCAGGTTCGATTCCAGTCAAGGGCATGTACCTGGGTTGCGGGCATATCCCCAGTAGGAGATGTGCAGGAGGCAGCTGATCGATGTTTCTCTCTCATCGATGTTTCTAGCTCTCTATCTCTCTCCCTTCCTCTCTGTAAAAAATCAATAAAATATATTTAAAAAAAAAACAACAAAAAAAAACAAAACTGAAAATGGGACTGCCACTTGATCCAATGATCCCACTTCTAGGAATATATCCTAAGAACCCTGAAACACCAATTAAGAAGAATATATGCATCATTATGTTCATAGAAGCATTATTTACCAGAGCTAAGATTTGGAAACAGGCCAAGTGCCCACCAACAGATAAATGGGTAAAAAAGCTGTGGTACATCTACACCAGGAGTCCTCAAACTTTTTAAACAGGGGGCCAGTTCACTGTCCCTCAGACCGTTGGAGGGCCAGACTATAGTTTAAAAAAAAACTATAAACAAATTCCTATGCACACTGCACATACCTTATTTTGAAGTAAAAAAACAAAACGGGAACAAATACAATATTTGTATTTGCATGTAGCCCGCGGGCCGTAGTTTGAGGACCCCTGATCTACACAATGGAATACTATGCAGCTGTAAAAAAAAAAAAAAAAAAAAAAAAAAAAAAAAAAGGTCTCTTACCCTTTGAGATAGCATAGATGGACCTGGATATTATTAAGATAAGTGAAATAAGCCAGTCAGATAAAGACAAATATCACATGATCTCACTTATTTGAACAAATAATGAACAAAATAAATGAACCAACAAAATAAGTCAAGAGGCATGAAACAGACTGACATATCTCAGGAAGGAGGAGGTGATGAGGAGATAAACTGAAGAACTTATATACTTATATGCATAGCCCATGGACACAGAAAATAGTGTGGTGAAGGCCTGGGGGTGGGTGGGGACTGGGTAGAGGAGGGTAAAGGGTGGAGGGGATATAGGGGACATCCGTAATACTGTCAATAATAAATTATATATATATATTTAAAAAAAATTTCAAGTAATAAAAAGAAAAACAAAATATATTTTACATTAGGCTACCTGAGCCCAACAAACCCTTCTGATATGATTAACACACAAATCAGCCCAGCCGGCATGGCTCAGGTTATAACCTCCTGGTTATGTTCCCGATTAGGGCACATGCCCAGGTTGTGGGCTCGATCACCAGTGTGGGCATGCAAGAGGCAGCAGATCAATGTTTCTCTCTCATCATTGATGTTTCTAGCTCTCTCCTTTCCTCTTTGAAATCAATAAAAATATATATATTTTAAAAATACACAAATCACAAAAAGAATTTATACTAATATTTATATGATATGTTAATTTTATATATACATACATTGATAGTTATATTGATATATTGATGAAAATACAAAATAGTAATGACCATCTCTATTGTAAAACAATGTGGTACTCTTCTGTAATAAATCTAAATGTGGCACAATCTAAAGAAGTGGTACTGTAAAAATACATATAAAGAATTGATTTCGTTGATTTGAAATTCAGTGGAGTACATGAAATAACTACTTACTCTTGGCAACAGAACTCTGAACACCAGGAGATGACAGTGTCATTTGTTTGTGTGATCCAGAAGTATCCTGTTCTAGTTTTTCAGTAGATACAGACAGTTTCTTGACTGAGAAAAGACAGAATTTTTACTGCACTCATATTTTTAAAAAGCATCATTAGTTGAAACAGAATGAGTTCGTGATGTAGTTCTATGGAGCCTAAGCAGGCATTAATTAAGTACACAATGTGAGTCATTCCTTAAAAGCTATGGAATTTAACTTACGTTTTATGAAATTGTGTAGAGTTATGTCACATGTAGCATAATTTACAGTATGTTAATAGTAAACAGGGCAGAACTAGTTTATTTTAAAACTATCATTGGAAAAAGTGTGTCAAGCTTGTTTGTTATTAATCATTTTATACTAACTGTAAGTTTAACTGGGTAAGACTTTGAATATACTGGATAAAATAAAGTTACAAAATTTGCGCCTTTTTCTCTTGCAATCTCACAACACAGGTGAAATAGTATGCATGTCAAAAAGTACATTGGGGCATTTTCATTTAAGATACAAAACTCAAAACCTTGTGGTAAATGCAACCTTATACTAATAGACAATATTTAAACATCAGCATGAATGAACTTAAAGTTTAATTGTTGTATTAATTACCCGTTTTACTTCCAGAGTTCACTGTCATAGAGGCTTCCCATGACCATCTTTTTTGACATTCAATACGATTGGTCCGCTCCAATGTACGAGAGACAACAGCTTTGAATTTCTCCTATTTGAAATAAATGCAATAGTATGGTAGTTCCCAGAGGGAAGGAGGTGGAGGGTAATAAAGAGTAAAGGGTAAATATATGGTAACAGAAGATTAATAGAGTTTGGGTGGTGACACTCAATGCAATATACAGGTAGATCATGTATCATAGAAATGTACACTTGAAACCTACATGACTCTATTAACCAATGTCATTCCAATAAATTTAATAAAATAAAATTTTAAAAAATTAAATGCCAAGCCGAAACCGGTTTGGCTCAGTGGATAGAGCATCGGCCTGCGGACTGAAAGGTCCCAGGTTCGATTCCGGTCAAAGGCATGTACCTGGGTTGCGCGCACATCCCCAGTAGGAGATGTGCAGGAGGCGGCTGATCGATGTTTCTCTCTCATCGATGTTTCTAACTCTCTATCTCTCTCCCTTTCTCTCTGTAAAAAATCAATAAAATATATATAAAAAATTAAATGCCAAATTAATTATTAAATGCCAACAATTTTTACATATTCTTTTTAGTGGTTAGTATACTTTTGATCTGTGGGTTATAAAACAACACCATCATCAAATTTTTCTATCAGGAAAATTTCTTTTGTATCAGGTAAAAGTTTTAAAAATAGAGACATGTCTCACCTGTCCGGTGTGGCTCAGTGGATGAGTGTTGACCCATGAACTAAGAGGTCACTGGATCAATTCCTGGTCAGGGCACATGTCCCGGTTGCGGGCTCCATCTCCAGTAGGAGGCGGGCAGAAGGCAGCCAATCTATGTTTCTATCCCTCTATCCCTCTCCCTTCCTCTTTCTCTCTCAAATCAATTTAAAAAGAAACATTTAAAAATAGAGACATGTCTCTGGTATCAATCAATATCAGTGCTTCTACTGAATAATTAGGTTTTAATCTTATAAATCTGAATCGAAGAACTGTGCTTCCCTCTGCTTATATCATTAGGAAAATTAGAACCAAAATTTGTAGCCTATTTCTACCAACTATACAAAGACTGAGGGTCCAATTTTGTGTTTACTAATCATACATTATGTTCTATTATTTTCCCCTTTGCTTGATTCCCTCAAGTACCCATCACATGGTTGTGGCATGTATATTTTTTTAAATATACCCATTTATAACATTTTAAATTCTGGTGTTAACTAATCTAGTTTTTTAAAAAATAATAAGTGTGTTTGTCTTGAGCTCAACTTCAATTTAAACTTCTCAGGATAACAGCTACACAAATGTCAATGTCAGAGGGTAGCAAAACAACTCCACTGTCAGAAATGAGATGGTTTTCTTTACTCAGATATTTTTCAATATCTGTGCTGAAATATACCAGATGAAAAAAATCAACTTCAGGACCAGGTTTTCTATTTTTCCCTGACAACCACTGTTTCTTAGCAACACCATCCTTACAATGTCCCCACCGTTTCTGAGGGCAAAGAGGGTAAACATAACAGGAAAATGGAGAATCATCTGTATCCTTTGAGAGTAGCAATCACAATTCTTGAAATAAAATTTATTTAAAAATGCATCTACAAGCAGTATTTTAAAATTATATTTCTACCAGAAAATTGTCCTAAATTACTTGGAAACCAGAATTTCTAAAAGCAGAAATTCATCTTGTATTAGTTGAGAACATTACTGATTTCTAAGAATTCTATCCTGCTATTTCCAAATGCATTGATTTCCAAATGAACCTGTGCTCTCAGGTTCCTTCCTGCATCTGTGGCTCAGAAATATCTATCATCCCTCCTCAACACCACCGAGTTTGGGGTTTTCCCCTGATCTACCTGCAGCCTACTTATAGTGTCCCATGTCCCTGCTCTACTCCCTTACATTAGCTCGCTGGTGTTGAATCTTTTGGCCTTGTCTCGTCTTTCTGTCTCTTTTCCTGCCATGTTTCTGGCTTCCTTTCTGTCTACAGTTTCATTTTCTTCTCTTCTGTGTTTTCTCTGATTCTTCTTTCTCTAAGATGTTTTTTTTTTCTCAGTCCCTGAGATTGCCTCTCCCCTCCAGGGTCCCTCCCCAACTCTGCAGTTTTCTGTTTTACTTTATTTGGTTCTATGTCTCTACTTAGTTCATGTTAATTCTCATTCATTCTCTCTCTCTCCTTTCTCTTTAACATAGATAAGTAAATTAAGGAGTCATCTCACAGAGGAAAAGGAAATGACCGAAATTCTAAATGAGAGTCCATCAAATACTGGAATGTGAAAAAAGACAGGATAAGAAACAACAGAAAAGGCTCAGAAAGACAGAGAAAGTGATAGTGGATCACAGATGGGGAAGAAATGGCACAAGGACAGTCCTAGAATAAGAAAGATCCACAGCCCTGGCCGGTTTGGCTCAGTGGATAGAGTGTCAGCCTGCAGATGGAAAGGTTCTGGGTTCGATTCCTGTCAAGGGCATATGCCCAGGTTGCAGGCTCCATCCCCAGTAGGGGGCGTGCAGGAGGCACCCAATCAATGGTTCTCTGTCATCATTGTTGTTTCTGTCTCTCTCCCTCTTTCTTCCTCCCTGAAATCAATAAAAGTATATTTTTAAAAAAAGATCCAAAGATGGAGGTAGGTGTTGGGAGTGAGGCACATGCAAGAGCAACTGTGTGCACAAGGAAGGAGGAAAAGTGAGCACCAGAAAAAGACACAGAGAATAAGACTCATGGGGGAGAAATAGAACCAAAGAAAAAAGAAAAAGAAATGTAAAAATTAGAGCAAGAGAAAAAGAGAGGAATATAAAAACACACATACTGAGAGAACAACAGGCAGAAAGTGCAAAGATGAGCAGAGAAAAAGAGAGAAACTAAAACAAAGAAAAGTGAGGCACTTCAGACAGAGAACCAGAAGACAGACTACGACTTGCTTAGGGACACTTGAGAATCACTGGAATAAAGAAAAGAGAGTATGCCCGCAAGAAAAAGAAGGGTATCACAGAGAATTTGCTGGATTCAGAAGAAAGAGTCAATTTACTCAGAGTAAAGTAGTGGAATGACCTACAGGAGAAAAATTTGGTGTCAGAGAGAATCATACAGAATGAGACAGGAGCCAGATGTCCATGTATAAGTAAGTAATAAAGGACAAACTGAGTAAAGAGGGACAGAAGGGAAAAACAGAGGGTATCACAAAGGCAGTGACTCATGCCAAGAGAGTGCCAAAGACACTAACAAAGAGTCCAGAAAGGAAAATAGAGCAGGTGGCCACAAAACAGACAGAAAGAAGGGAATGTGACAAATGAACTAGAGGGAGGGAGGAGACACAGAGAGAGAGTGTACACACAAGAGGGAATCAGGTGAATGCATAACAGTAGATTTGGCTAGGACTCAGTCATGCAATTAGAGTTGTAAGAAGTAAGCCCATCAGATGGGGCCTTGTCAGGGAGGGCCAGACTGTGGGTCTGTGCATAATAGGAACTGGGCCAACACTGAAAGCTTTCTGGTAGGAGAGAGAGCCTCTCAGAGTAAACCCCAGGCCACAGGCACCCCGTGTGCCATGTTCTGAAGGTGGACAGGGTTCTTGTCCTGGATCTGCAAGGCTCCTCTTTACCTAGGCCAGTGGATCTCAATTCTCGGATCTGATTGGGACAGGAGCAAGAGTCTCTAATATTGAGGGGAAGAAATGAAGAAATGGGATTGGTTCCCACAGGTTGGCCCAGTAAAGGCAGAGACAGGCTTTAAAAAAAGTATTCCGCCCAGTCAGCATAGCTCAGTGGTTGAGCATTGACCTATGAACCAAGAGGTAGCAGTTCATTGACGTTTCTATCTCTATCTCTCTCTTCCTTGCTCTCTTAAATCAATAAAAATATATTTTAAACAAAAAGTATTGCAGACCCAGACAACACAGTATATCATCTGATTAATAGGCTAGAAAAATATGTACCCTGTCTTCCTGTAATTTTTGTTTTCTCTTTTCTTCAACGGATAGTCTTCGCTGTTCATCTTTCTGTTTTTGTTCACGCAGCTTTCGTTGTTTTTCTTCCATGTGTTTTTCATACTGGATCCTGGACTTTCTTTCTTTTTCAAGTATATGTATTTCTTTAGTAACTGAAATATTCCAAATACAAGGTATAAGATCCAGAAAATATTAGTTTTCCACATTACACACAATAAATAAACATTTATTGTATAAGTGTGGCCACCAAACAAAGACACCAAAGAACTAAATTAGCTTAGATGACTCTCATCCTGTCTGAATTTAAATTTAAATTCCAAATTAAAGAAATGTAGTTGCCATAGACCAATTCCAGCATGTCATAATTTTAAGAGTTTCATCAAAAGGTTGATGAAACTTGGGGACTCAACAGGGTTGAGTCACAGATGTAGTCACCATCTGGGAATGGCTAACGGCATTTTCCCATACCCGAATAGGAAACTGATTGCGGCTGCCAGACAGTTAAAGGGCATCTTAATCTACATGTTATTGCCTCCTACTGGCCAAACACCTGAACAGCCATAGGCTATTCCCCCATTCTGACAATGGACTCTGTACCCTTTGAAACCTTAGCCATTGAAGTGTATTATCTCCACCTTGTGTTAATAAAAGCAAGGGTCCTAGACAAGGAGGCACTCTTCAGTTCCTTTAGCTGAAGGTTCTCTGACCCCCAATGCCTTTCAAAATTATATCTCGTCTCTGGACTCTTTATTAGTCTCTGGATTTCTATGTCATCTACCCGCAGCCCCTTTTCCAGATTCCTGAACACTTCTTGATGCTGGGACATGAACCCCGGCATGTAGTTTCATACATTTGACATTTCTGCTGATTTGAGCTAAAGTTAAGCATTAAAACAATAATTTTTAAAGACTACATGGCCAGAATGGATTTTTTTCCCTTCAACTAGGAAACTTCTTTTAAAAGCCTCCTGATCTATACAGGCCATATTAAGCATGCCAATCATGGGCTTTGTCACATACTACATTTTGATGTTTTCCTATATTCAAATTTTCCCTAGTTTAAGCTTGGAGAGCATCTAGCAGTTATAAAATAGTCTCCAGCTTAGAGCTAGGAAGAAACAGCTCCTTATCAAAACAGTGGTAATTGATATTCCATTTGAATACTAGTAAAGTTGGGCAATAGTATTGTCAGTGGATTTGTAAGACCAGAGGAGAAAAATACACAGTTGAAAAAGTATTTTTTTCAAGGTGTAAAAGATTATACTTTTAGATCTCAATTGATCCACAGTTACACTTGAGAAGCATAGCAATCAGTGAAAGATTCTGTTAGGATTCTTAGCAGCTCCATTTTCATGTTTAGTATTATTTTATTGAAATCCCATTCTGCTGTTGCTACAAATGTTTAAGAGATATTCATACCTCAGTTTTCAGAAAATTAAAGCTTAACAGAAATTACTTCAAAAACTAAACAACCGCAGTTAAATTTTTTTCATGGGCCTTCTTTATCTGATTTAATACAAACATTTAACCCAATATAATACATACCGTAAAAAGTAAGATCTATCATATAATCAGACTAGGAAAAGTAAGTAAAACCCAATTTGGAAATATATGACCTTAACATAAAATTCATTCATTAATTTTTTAAAAAAAGTCTAAAATATACCATCCTGTAGTCTTCTGTTTTCTTCTCTGCGCTCCTTGGCTAATTTTTGTTTTAGATCATTTTTAAGCACAGATCCATCTAGCACTAAAAAAGAAAAGAATATAGACATTAATAGGATATCAAATTTTAATGATATGATACTTTGACATCTTCCAAAGCATTCTAGGAATTATACCTGGTTTATATATTGATGTACTTGAGGACTGGCGTAGAAGGGAGTTTAATGCACGCTGATTGCGTCTTTCTTGAGCGATGGCATTAACAGTATCTACTAAAATACAGGGAGATAAATAAAAGGGATTGGATATTAAGATTACAAACAGCTAATACAGGGGGCTGCAAAGCACAGCCAATTGTGCCTCTGATGATAAAATGTAGCAGATCTTCCATAAAGGGAAGTCATAAGACATACTGAGTTCATGATGTTCAACAATAATTTCACAAAAAATTAAAAGTGTGTGCTGTGGATGTGACAGCATAACTGTGACATAAAGAGAATTGTTAGTGGAAGTAGCAAGACAAATTTGTGGATGAGTAGTAGCTAGTGATTAATAGCTGTCAGAAATGCATCAGACAAAGACATTCTGCCAAGTGGTAGAAAAACTGAGCTGGCAAGGAATTGGAAAAAATGTTTCGCCATAACCTGGGACTTTAGAAAACATTTGGAGTTTATGGATATTAGTTTGGAAGCAAAAGTGTCAACAGTGATATCCTCAGAGATCGGCCCAATATTAAGGAGTACATTTATAAATGACCTAGATCAGGGGCTTTCTACACTGGCTGCAGCCACCTAAACTGCTTTAAAAAAATTAGCAATGCCTGCCCCTCCCAGCCCCCACTCTCTGGTGGGTGGGACCCAGGCCTTTGCAGTTGCAAAAAGCTCTATTCTGATGCATAGTGAAGGTGATGAACCACTCAAGGAATTTCCAGTGATGGCATTACTCTAGGTAGAAAAATGTCAAGCAAACAAATGCAAATTATACAATACAAATTTACATATGTCTTGAGTAAATAGGTAGAAAATTGAGAAATAAACTTCAGTAAGAGGGATGGGGGATGGGTGGAAAAGGTGAAGGGGAATATAGTCAATAATAGTGTGATAAGTTTATAGGGTGACACATGATTACTAGATTTAGTGTGATCCCATTGTAAAGGTGTATAAATATCAAATCACTATATTGTACACCTGAAACTAATATAATATTACATATCAACTATTTTTAAATTTAAAAAATAAATAAAATAAACTTCAATAGGGGTATAAGATAAGGGGAGCACAATTTGAGAGAAAGTAAGAAAAACTACAATTCTAGCGTGATACACAGATAATTTATTATAAAGGATTTCCTGAAACCTTTAATTCCATGTATGGCTGTTTCTAAAATGCCCCCTAATACTGGGCATCTTCAGGAAGAATAACAATGAAAATTCTTTTCTACCTTTGAATGAAAGCATAAGAAATATGGCCCTGTGATACTGCATACAACTCTGATTTCTATATATCAAGGAAAATATAACAGCTGAAGATGGGCAATGAAAACAATTAAGGTAACAGAGGTGCTGGCCTTGTACTCATAGAATGAATGGACTCTGAGATGTTAGTTGCCACTGAAGAAAGATATCTGGGAGTCATTTTACAGAGTAACCTTGAAAAGTGACATCATAATGGCTGCCATAGGGATCACCATTTCAAAAAGGAAAAAGGATTTTTTTTACCCCAGAGACCTAACAGCTCAGATAATACATGACCTAGCTAAATTTGAAAATTAGACTCTTCTCACCTTCCTTAATAATTCAACTACTGGCAATTTTGTAGACCACAATTACCCTTTCAATTTGAGTACTAGTGTATTAAGAAAAAATTTAAAGTCTAGAAATTAATCCCTCTATATACTCCCTCCAACTTTTTGCACATTCGGTATTCTTAGAAGTCTCAAGGAAAGTCCATATTTTGGCACAATTTAGCTAACCAAAAGGACAATTTCCCTCAAAATGTAGAATTTTATCAGGTTTATAGATTTCATTAAACAGAAGTAAACTTAGAATTAACTATGGAGGGAATAATGAACCAAATCATATAAAGGTTAATGTGGTAATATAACATCAACCTTGATTTTTCGATCTTTATATCCAAATTCCTACTGGCAATAAATATATTCACCAAAAGGTAAATAAAGCATTTACCTTAAAAAAAAGAAAAGAAAAAAGAAAGCACTATTATGCTGGGGCTAAGACAGGACTACATTAAAAGAAAAAGTGTAAAAGACATTACAAGAAGAAAACCAATCTCCTGTGGGGAAAATTTACAATTAATCATGCTATCTAGCCCAATATAAGCCTCAGAATTAAATGAAAAAAATATATAGGTGCCACTAGGATGCCCAAGTTAAAGAATGCTTACACTTACTAGGTTTTTACAAGATGTCATTGAGATTCTGAAGCCCCCTTTGCACATAAAACATTTTAGCTCATTACTGACTTCATGTAGAAAATTTCTGCTTCTCTCTGGCCCTCTTCCTCAACACATACACATACACACACAATCACATACATAAATACATACACACACACAATCTGTGTCACTAGAGTTCTGCTCCATTAGGGCAAACTAAATGCAAGAAAGAAGACAACATGACTAGTAAAGAATGGTCATCTTCCTAAGACTGCACACAAGCACAGCCAACCCCAAATGCTAAATCCCATGAGATGTCAATGATACACACCCCATACTTATTCAGCAATTCTATATTGATTGCCACAGAGGTTGCTCTTGAATCCCTCTCAGAATTCAACAGAAAATCTGAAGCCCTACCTGCCCATGACCTTTCCTCCCCATGATCCTTTCTTCTGTACTCATCAGAAATATTAGATCACAAAAACTACTATTTTATTAGGTAGGAAAGGGCATAGATTGCAAAAAATGATTGAACCGGGTTTTTTATTTTTATAAAAGGGCTATGGTTGTGGCAGAGAACCATACTATGAAACTGGTACAGATGAACAGATTTAGTGCTAGTCACTGTTATTTGGGCAACAGAATAAAAAGAAGCAACTCCTACCAAGTGCCAAAACATCTCATTGACTCTGTCCCCATCAAGAAATGCTGAGACCAGGAAGGCAGTTCTGGTTAAGCATGTGATGCTCTCAATTTCTATCATAAAATGGGCAGCAAGGATGTTGGTCAACTAAGATTCTGTGTTAAGCCTTTTTTGCATGGCTTTCTGTAAGTTTTTCGTTTGAAATACTGTCAATTCAAGCAACTGTCCTATACCAGATTTTCAGATACTTTTCAAAGTTCAATACACAAATGTTTTGGGGGATTATCCGAAATGCTGGTTATTTTAAATCAATGATATAAAGCAATGTGAGAGAGCTTTAGGTGTCCTTAAGCAATAACACAAATGTGAATTTATTGCAAACTGTCTCTTGAGAGACAGAAAAGTTTTCTCCCGATGGAAAGTGTATTTGCTTCTGACATTCTTTGGGGAGTTCATTCACAGCGTTCTGAAATAACATAAATCTAAATTAATTTTTCAATTGCAAATGAAAAAAACTCCCTAAGGATTTCAGTAAAAATCAATAAGATAGTTTTATTCAAGCTCATACAGGAGGAAACCACCCTGAGAACTGGCGAAAAGCAACCTGCTACAATGTAGCAAGAAATACTACCTCCCTCAGGTAGTGAAACAGTCTCGTGGGCTAAGAAATGCGCTGCCAAATTTTTCAAAATTAACGATTTGGGGGGGGGGGCTCTTTTTGGCGTTGGGGTAAGTTTAGGAGAAGTAATCAGTTCAGCCTAGGGTCTGCAAGATGTCCCAGGAAAGGTGACATCTTGGCGGAATCCTGTGAATCAGGAGGTAGAGAGAGCCACGTTTCACCCCAACTTAGGCTTCCTCTCATCCGACCTTGACCAGGAGAGAGGTAAGCTTTTGGAGAGGCATGGATTGCGACCGTGGGAAAGAATCAGAGCGCGAGCGTCCTGGGCAGAAGGATAACTCCAACCGCTGATGCCTGGGAGGGCTGTGCCCGGCCGCGGAGGCGGTCCCGGTGCAAGGGGTCCTTCGGGGCGCTCACGCATCCTCAGCAGCCCAGCGTCAGTTCCGCCAGTTGCGGGGGCGCACGCCTACCCCTCCCCCCCCACACACACACCCCAACAACAGGCGGGGCTCGGAACGTCCGCGTAGTCCGGGTTTTCAGGCCACCCCCCGCCCAGCAGCGCCCGTTACTTCCCTCGCTCCCGGGGTTCGGCCGTTGGCGGCGCTGGCCCGCAGTTGCCCCATCCGTCCCTGTCCCATCACAACTCCCCGTCCCATTTCAGAGGACTTCTGCGGGGATAAGAGCGGGACCAGACGGCAAGAGGCAACTCCAGGGTAAAGTTTTCTGGCGCCCACCGCTCAGCTCCAACGGTCTCCGGTCTCCGGGCCGCGGGAACCCCGCCTCCCGCGCAGTCCGAGCCCCCGCACCCTCCCCCCAGGAAGCCGCCGCCGCCCGCTCACCCATGCGTTTCCGAATCTCCATCCAGGATGATCTGCCTCTAGTGATGGCGGGTTTCTCCATCTTCCAGCAATTGATCCCTAAGCCTCTACTGTCGTTGTCGCCACAGTGCGCAGGCTCCCGGCGCGGCCACCGCTCGGGCCAGGATTCAGCCGCCAGAAGGCGTGGTGGGGCGGCTCCGCCCTCTCCCCGCCCGCCTGGGACCCCCAAGTGGGCAGCGCTGCTTTCCACCCACCAGGTGGTGACCTGCCTGGCCGAGACCACCTAGGCTAATGAAACCCTCCGCTACGTTCTGAGCTCTCCCACCCCCATTGTGAGGGCCAGCCAGTCAGCAAGCGGCTTGGCCATCCAACATTCCTTTTCCCCTTTCGTCACTTTTACCTGGCAACTCAGTAACATTCCTTCCTTCATTTGTTCGCTTAGGGAGCTTGTACTGAGTATCTCCTGGATGCGCTTGTATCACGAGTTTGCTAGTCTTTGGAACACTACACAAAGAAAGTCCCAATTTGGAGGAAGAGGCCCAGGGAGAGGTAGTAAGGAGAGAGGTTTCTATGAGGTGCCAGGGGCCCGATCATGAGCAGAGATGTTAAGTTGTTGCAAAATAAATCATGACACTGTTAAGTCTCAAAGTTGTGCGAATTATCTACAGGGTGCTCATGGGTCTTTTAAGTGAAGGAGAGTATTCACTGGCATTAATCTCTCCAGATATTGGAGGAGACCCTTGGAGTTTGCAGAATGTTTTTCCCACCCACAAAGAAAAACTTCCTTGGCTGGATGTGCCTTTGAAAATACGTCACTTTTATGGGTGTTTGCCTGTGCAAAGTGGAGTCACCTCCTTTATTAGTATGGTGTGGCACACGGTTTTAAGGAGCAGTTTATCAAAAGGGTAGGAGACTACCAAATGGGGCAGGAGAGCACTTGTGAGATAAACACTTTTATGAGTCCACTGTGTCTCAAAATTACATAGGAGCTGTAAAATGGGAGAACCTAACAACAGCAAACACTTATTGACTCTTACTATGTACCAGGTACTGTTCTAACTGCATTGCATTTAATAATTCATGTGATCCCCTACTATCCTATTAGGTAGGTACCATTAACACTCCATTTTATAGATAAGAAAACTAAAGCAGAGAGAGGTTAAATAATTTTCCAGAATCACACAATTATACGTAAGGGAAGTAGAATTTGAACTCAAAATGTCTGAACACAGTATCCATAAGTTTAGCCTTGTGCCATAATGTTTCATGAGATTTCAGATCTATGGTATATAATTCATAAATGACTAGTATCCAGAATATATAAAGATCTAAAAACACATAAGTAAAAGACAACCTCCAAAAAGTGAGTAGAAAACACAAACAGGCCCTTTACAGGAGAGAAAACACAAAATGGTCAATTAACATAAGATACTCAAGCTTTAGCAGTCCAGAGAATACAAAAGTATCTTTATATACCTACAGATTTAGCAAAAATTAAAGAGCAGACAATAAATAAGTGTTGGTGAGGCTATAGATTAATACTAGTAAGGCGGGGGAAGTTTGGCATTACGGCAAAACCGCTGCTCCTATGCATATACAGAGAACAATGCTTTGCCTGACCTCAATGTTTATTAATATGGTACACATGTGATTAGGGTGCCAGCAAAGCGTATGTTCTGTACACACACACAAACACACACAAATTCAGCTTTGATGAATTTATCTGGAACTTCACGAATAAAAAACCTGGAAAAATGCAACATCACCTTTGGAGTTTCTTGGAAAAATATTGAAATTGTTGAACCCATTCAGACAAATACAAAATACTGTGGCATTTTCTACAAAACACTTGGCCAGGATGCTTCAAAATGTTAATGTCATGAAAGATTAAAAACAGACACCCAGGAAGTGATCCAAATCACAGGAAGAGACCAAGTGTAATATAGTACAGGATCCTTGATTAAAACCTAGATTAAAAAAAATCTGGGGCACTTATAATTGAGACAAGTAGGGAAATTTGAATAAACTATATATTAGATGATCTTATTGGATCAAGGTCAAATTTCTTAGGTGTAAAAATGATACTGTGGTCATCTAAGAAAATGCCCTTTTTCTTAAGAAATAAATACTGAAGAATTTAAGGGTAAAACATCATAATGTCTGAAACATTAAATAGTTCAAAGGAAAAAAACAGCAAATATAAAAAAGTGTTAAAAATTTGTGACTCGATGATTACAGAAATGTTGATTTTACTAGTCTTTCAACTCTTCTGTGGGCTTGAAATTTTTCAAAATAAGAAGTTGGAGAATTTTCATTTAAATCTAGAAATTTTGTCTTCCGTTTACTTGTACATACCACCACTTCGAAAAATGAAATCTGATTTGGAATTACATATGGAGAGTCACCCTTCATATTGTTTTCAGTATTCAAAGCCTCTAAAGTCCTTAATCCTACCCAGGTGTGGGGTGATGTCTACAAAAAAACAAAACAAACACAGGCAGCATATGCTGGGAACTGGGTGAGAAATTAAACCGTGTTCTAAGAACTCAGCAGGATGAGAAAGCAATCCTAGTTGGGGTGATCAGGGAAGCCTTCGTGGAAGAATTGGCACTTGTTCTGAACCTGAGGCCCAAAAGAAAGCAAGCTCTCCTTAATTCCAGCCTTGATAGCCAAGTGAAGAGATGGGCCCATCTGTGGCCAGATATTCCCATTTTTTTCAAAATAAGCTGAAAATCTGGATTTTAATGTCAAATCTCTCTCTTTTTTAAATGACAACATTAAAAGTTTTGCAAAAACACGATGCAGGGCAAACAAAAATGATCAAAATACCTGATCAGTGTTCAAGTTTCCCAATTGTCTCAATTTTTGTGTTTAAATAAAAATCGATTCAAGGTCGCCATATGACATTAATTGATAGGTTTTTTAGGTGTCTTTTATTCTGTAGATAAACCCTGCTTTCTCTCTAACATCTCTGATAGATCACTGTGAAGTTTAGCACTCATTCATTCATTCGGTAGGTAAGTCATTCAATGTAATTTTTACTGACCACCCACTCTGTGCCCAGCAGAGTGGGGAGAAAGAGACAGGGAAGGAACCCTGCCCTCCACTGATTCTAAGTTAATGATTAGACGTGAGGGCCCCCTTAGACAGATGTTTCCTTGGGGTTAGAGCAACTCTCTAAGGAGCTCCCTTGAGATTGTCTGTACATTTCTCAGAAAAATATTTGAACTAAAGGCTGCCAGTTTGGGGAGAGTGAATCTATACGGAGCCAACTGAGACTCAGAGCTGGGAAAGAACCCAGGCAGCTCCTCCCCTCTCCTCCCTTATTTGGAAAGCATATGTTCCCCAGTGAGCAAAAAATAACTGGAATCTTCCTTTTTTTTCTTTTTCTTATTTGGCTTCCTCCCCCTTAAACCTGACACCAGCAGGAAAAATATTCAGAAATCACAATCATAATAGGTCTAGGAACTTCCAGGGTTTTTTTTCTATTAGATGTTTTTAAAAATTAAATTCACATGTAATAAACACTTCCTGGGCTTAACAAATTTGCATTTAAACTGCCACCACCACAGCACTGTACTAGAAATTTTTTGTTTTTATAAATTTACTTTTTTTTGTTGAGAGTGTTACAGATGTCCTCCATTTTCCCCCATTGCCCCCCTCCACCCGGTTCCCACCTCACCCCAGGACTTCACACACTATTGTCTGTGTCCAAGGGCTATGCATATATGCATATAAATTCTTTGGTTAATCTCTTCCTGTCCCCTCATTCCTCTCTTCCCTTCCCCCTTCCTCCTTTCCCTTTGAGATTTGATAGTCAATGCCATGCTTCTATGCCTCTGGACCTATTTTGTCTATCAGTTTATTTTGTTCATTAGATTCCACATATAAGTGAGATCATGTGATACTTGTCTTTCTCTCACTGGTTTAGTTCACTTAGATAACACTCTCCAAGTTCTTCCATGCTGTCTCAAAGGGTACTATGAGTTTTAAGCGTCACAGCCATGAGCTGGATCATCCTCTCCATCCTGAACTATCTGTAAGATTAATCCCTCAAGCACACAGTGGACACAGGGCTCTGGTTTTTTGTTCCTTCTCTCATTTCTGACTTTTGCCTTGCTTCTATTGCAACATGGCTGTGATACAGGGGGAAGAGTGATGTTTCATTTTGGACTCATCTCTTGCCAAATCTACTCACATTATACATTCTTTTCCTGAATCTGCACCTTTCTTCTCTCCTAAGTTACATACTTACCTGAGTCTCTGCTCATTTCTCGATTGGTTGATGGCAGCCTTCCCAAATCCCCCAGTGCAGCATCATGCTCTCCACCCTCACCCCTCACCATCCTCTATGACCCTTCAGTACTCCTTGCTTCCCTTCACCTTCCCATTTGGATGGAGGACCAGGGTGACCTTTCTTTCTGTACCCTATCCTTTCAGGGAGACCCTGTTCTTTGGTGGGGTGTTTGAGGGATGATTCTCATGGCCTGAGCTATCAGGGTGTGTGCAGTGAGCTTCTGAGGAGTGGAAGAAGAGGCCATCACTCCCAGTTTGGAGGGCATTTCCCTCCAAATTGTAAATTCAGACAAAGCTCAGAGGGTGTGATGGCAGCCATGGTGATATGCTTGGAGCAGTGCGTGACTCTTGGATACTTATGGGTAGATAGTAAGAGCTGTCATTTGTCCAGTGCCTACTCAATGGCAGGCACAGTGCTAAAGATTTTACACAGATCACTTCACATAATCCTCACCACAACTTTATAAGGGATCATCTATTATCATCTCATAAGGATGTGGAAACAAGCACATGGAGGTAAACTAACCTGTCTTGGTTTAGCAAAGCTAGGAAATAGCAGAGCCAGGATTCAAGCCCATGCATATCTAGTGCTCCTTCTATGCTGTCCGCAGATTTAACTGGTGCTGAGCCCTAGTCCTCTCTGAATTCCTAACCCATGTCTTCCTCTTCTTAATTGACCCAGTCTCCACACTGAGGCTACTGAGCCTTTTCATACTTGCACTTTCTATAATTGGTAAGGTCTTCCTACAACTACATCTAACCCAAGAATCTGTAAAGCTGTCTCTTAAGCCTTTAATAGAATTGACTCAAATGATTCAATAAGAAAACATTGAGCCCTAGCTGGTTTGGCTAAGTGGATAGAGCATCCGCCTGCGGACTGAAGGGTCCCAGGATTGATTCTGGCCAAGGGCACATGCCTGGGTTGGGAGCTCAATCCCCAGTAGGGGTCGTGCAGGAGGCAACTGATCAATGATTCTCTCTCATCATTGATGTTTCTCTCTTTCTTCCCTTTCTCTCTGAAATCAATGAAAATGTATATTAAAAAATAAACCATTGAAATGTGCATTTAACATATGTCTTGCAATGGAGATAAATGTGACTTTGCTTAAGCAGCCTTCCTTCTAGAAAGGCTCAGCAGAGTCAATTAATGCTGAGTACTAGGGACTGCCTTCAAAATGCATATGTATGGGAAAATGTGCCACTGCTATTGCACTGTTTATTCTGCAATGAATATTCATGAATGAATGAAAGAGAATAATAAAAACATCCAAATTACTGAAGGAAGAAGAAATGAAAATATTTTGAATGGCTACCGGATTGTTGAAAAGATCTAGACAATAAATAGGGCAAGAAAATGTCCTCATTTTGTTTTCCCCTTGACTTCAAATAAAGTAGAGCAAACATGGGCTGTGCCTTCTCATTCTAAATACAGGCCTGCAATATACAAGAAGTTTCAGAGGATGCCAAAAAGCATAAAATACCAAGGAATGCCCTTTAAGGACTGATAGATCCTTCCTTCCCCCAACTGGTGGGTGGAGTATGACGTAACCTGCAGCCCAGAAATACCTGAGTGACTAACCATGTACCTTTATGGGCTATACATTGAACCACCAATCAACACCTACCAAATACCCTAAACCCTTGTTCCTATATGGACCATACATTAAGCCAACAATCAGCGTGTGCCGAGTACCCTAAGCCCCCATTCCTTCCCACTCCTCCCCTCAAATGGAGTGCTCACCTCTGCACGGGTTGCTGTTTTCCCATTGCGAGACAGCCCGGCAGGTCTTTTCCCCCTAATAAAGCCTGTAATCCTGGTTTTCAGCTCCCGATTGGTCTTTCAAAGAAATTTTGAAATTTCTAATAAACTTAACGATTGGTAAAATCCAGATGGGGAAAAATGAGAATAACATCTGGATGGTTTGTTAAAATACAGATTGCTGGGGCCCATTCCCAGAGTTTCTGATTCTCTAAGTGATATTAATTGTATGACATACCTCTAAGGAAATGTCTAGTGCGATGTCAATTACAGCTAAGTATTTAATATCATTCCATTTTGCTGATAATAAATATTAAATATTCTAATATAGATGGAGGTCTGGTACATGAGAATTAACTTTTTTTTTTACTAAGGGCAGGCAGATGCTTTGCCCTTGGTATTGCTAGTGAGCATTACATAAGGGGAGGGCCATCACATACAGGGAGTTGCCTGAGGAGGTTTTTTACAACAATTTCTTGCAACAGAGTCTGATACAACACACTACAAACATGGTTTTCCTCCCCTCACCCCCACCACGTGCACACACACACACACAGGACAGTGCATGCTCATTCACACCTACGTTTTAAAAGGAGCTAGTTAGCCCAGCCGGTGTGGCTTAGTGGTTGAACATCCACCTATGAACCAGGAGATCATGGTTTGATTCCTGGTCAGGGCACATGCCTGGGTTGAGACGATCTCCAGTAGGGGGCATGCAGGACGCAGCCGATCAATGATTCTCCCTCATCATTGATTGCTGGGAGCCCGTCCATGCTTGCTGTTTCAAGGGACCTGGCATATATGGCATACTTTTCTTAATATGTTTGCTCACCTTCTTGGCGCTGTGTTTTAACCAAGGTCACCTCTCCGAGAAAGGTTGAATCCCCAGGTAGGGATTTCCCCCTGAAGTTAGGGAGGGAATAAAACCCCTCAACTAAGTGCCAGGCGGGTAATTAATCACTTTAACTATGAACAATCATGCTTAAGCTACATAATCTTTACTCCCTGGAATGGAGATAAGAAACGCCCTAACCTTTGTGATAGAGATTGATAGGATTGAATCAACTGGTATAAATACAGATGTAACAAGACAGCAAGAGACAGAACTTAGAACACAGAACTCAGGAGACAGAACTGAGAACACAGGGCTTGGAAGACAGGACCAAGAGAGACAGAGCCTAGGCACAGAACCTACACAGAACGTTCTCTAGATACAGAAGAACTTCGCTGGAGAGAGCATGCCGGAGGATCCTGGATAGGGACTGGCCTCGGAGCCTGGAGGCGGAGCCTGGCGAGAGAGCATGGCAGGGGATCCTGGACTGAACCTGACTGCAGAGATTGGCAGGAGAGCCTGACTAGAACCTGGTGACTGAACCTGACTGGAGAACCTGGACAGAACCTCTCTGGAGATCCTAAGCAGAACCTCTCTGGAGATCGAGACCAGAACTTGGCTGGAGATCCTGGCTAGGCTGCTGATCAACTGAACACTGTCTCCGAGTCTTTCCTTCTTCGCTGACTCCGTCCACGCCTTGGGGACCCCTGGACCCGCTGGGGCTGGACCCCGGCAATTGATGCTTCTATCTATCTCTCCCTCTCCCTTCCTCTCTGAAATCAATAAAAAATACATAATAAATAAATAAATAAATAAATAAATAAATAAATAAGTGGAACTAGTTTGGTGGACGAGGGGAAAGTAGAGACATCTAGATCACACACAGGAAGTGAAATGCAGAAGAAACCTCTCTCCTCCTGCCTCAAGAAAGCTGTTTCCCAGGAAATTCTGGTCAGATTTAGGGCATACCACTGCCTCTTGACCCACTATACTCAGCCTCTAGTTTATTATACTGCAAACTCAGATGCCTCTGCAGCACAGGGAATAGTTCGTTGCTTTGGGTATTGATCCTAGATGTTTGAAAGTTGTACAGATGGAAGGAATTTCATCTATATTTATATACTGCACTTCATTAATCAAGTTCTATCAGGGACTACATGATGTTTTACAAGTCTTGTGTCTTTAAGATTTTGAGACTCAAACTGAAACTGTTCTTAGTGGTTAAAAATATCTGTCCTTGTCCTCCCTGGCCAGTGTGGCTCTGTTGGTTGGAGCATCATCCCAAACACTGAAAAGTCTCCAGTTGGATTTCTAGTCAGGGCACATACCCAAATTTTGGGTTCAATCCACGGGGAGGCAACTGATTCATGTTTCTCTCTCTTGAATCAATGTTTCCCTCCTTTCTTTCTTTCTTTCTTTCTTTCTTTCTTTCTTTCTTTCTTTCTTTCTTTCTTTCTTTCTTTCTTTCTTTCTTTCTTTCTTTCTCTCTTTCTCTCTCTCTCTCTCTCTCTCTCTCCCTCTCTTTCTCTCTCTCTCTCTCTCTCTCTCTCTCTCTCCCTTCCTCTCTAAAATCAATAAAAATCATATCCTCAGGTGAGGATTTTAAAAAAATATATGTCCTTACTGGGGCTTTTCTTGGGAATTTCCCCTTGACAAACTCAATTGTTTGTCAATGGGCAATACAGTTGTGTAGTTGAAAAACTGCACTGTAAAACTCATTGTTGCCCTAACCGGTTTGGCTCAGTGGATAAAGCGTTGGCCTGAGGACTCAAGGGTCCCAGGGTCCCAGGTTCAATTCTGGTCAAGGGCATGTACCTTGGTTTCAGGCACATCCCCAGTAGGGAGTGTGCAGGAGGCAGCTGATCACTGTTTCTCTCTCATTGATGTTTCTTACTCTCTATCTCTCTCCCTTCCACTCTGTAAAAAATCAATAAAATATTTTTTAAAAAACCTCAAAAAAACCCCCCCAAAAACAACAACTCCTTGTTTCTTCATGGCTAGCTCACAGATATATTTACAGAATGTGTATTTTAAGTGAAAAAAAGGCTCAGGTGAACAAAGAGACCTGTATGCATACTTCTTGGGGCATGTGATATATCAGAATGCATACAGGGGCAGCCAAATAAGTTTTAGCCTATAGGTTCTCATCATGTCTGCATGCATCTGGGGTGAAGGACTCAGCAACACAGAGCAAACTTCTAAGGGTCAGGTTAGCCACACAGGCAACCCTGCCAGGCCCCCAAGGAAAGTTTTCAGAGAAGACTTTGGGGATGGATGGGGAGGAAAAGAGAAAAAGGACAGGATATCCCTGTGGCCAGTGGGCCAGTGGTTCTCTGCTGGGGTCCAACCCCAGCGGGTCCAGGGGTCCCCAAAGGCATGGACGGAGTCGGCGAAGAAGGAAGGACATGGAGACAGCGTTCAGTTGATCAGCAACCTAGCCAGGATCTCTAGCCCGGATCTCCAGCGAGGTTCTGTAGCCATGTTCCCTCGCTAGGTTCTCCAGCCAGGTTCTGTCCAGGCTCTCCAGTCAGGTTCAGTGTCCAGGTTCCAGTCAGGTTCTCCTGCCAATCTCTGTAGTCAGGTTCAGTCCAGGATCCCTTGCCATGTTTTCCCGCTAGGCTCTGTCTCTAGGCTCCGAGGCCAGTCCCTGTCCAGGATCCTCCGGCATGCTCTCGCCAGCGAAGTTCTTCTGTCCCTAGAGAACGTTCTGTGTAGGTTCTGTGCCTAGGCTCTGTCTCTCTTGGTCCTGTCTTCCAAGCCCTGTGTCCTTAGTTCTGTGTTCTGAGTTCTGTGTCTTGCTGTCTTCTGAATTCTGTCTGTTGTTGTCTTGTTGCATCTGTATTTATACCAGTTGATTCCAATCCTATCAATCTCTATTCCAAAGGTTAGGGCGTTTCTTATCTCCATTCCAGGGAGTAAAGATTATGTAGTTTAAGCATGATTGTTCGTAGTTAAAGGGATTAATTACCCGCCTGGCACTTAGTTGAGGCGTTTTATTCCCTCCCTAACTTCAGGGGAAAATCCCTACCTGGGGAAAACAACCTTTCTCAGAGACCTTGGTTAAAACACATAGTGCCAAGAAGGTGAGCAAACATATTAAGAACAGTATGCCATATATGCCAGGTCCCTTGAAACAGCAAGCATGGACCGGCTCCCGGCAAATTCCCCCTTTTTTATTTTTTAAAAGCAGGCATTAAAAAGAAAAACCTCAAACGCTCTCTTGTATCCATTTTAAGAGTAGGATTGGCGCTTTCTGCTATTACCTGAGTCCTGATCTATCACCCCAGGGAGAGCTTGCCAATCCTGCACTTTCCCGGGGTGGAAAGGCTGCAGTGGGGTTAAGGATAAGGCTCCTTGGGCCTACCTTCTCCCATGCCTCTACATTTACCTTTCCGGCACCTTTCCTTCCTCAGAAAAGCATGGACGTATTTCTTGTATAAAATGTTCTGTCTGACTGGGAGTAACCTTAATTCCTCTGCTAACAAGCATATATGTTAAAAGATCAATATGGAGTCTTTTTTCTTTAGACTCAGTATGGCACATCTTCTTAATCTAAAGATCAATACAGAGTCTTCTTTCTTTGGACTCAGTATGGCACATCTTCTCAATCTAAGTTCTGTACTATCCACCTTCTTACCCTACTTATCCTCTATAGGGGGGTCTGTAGCACCCTGGTGGAGTCCTATCCATCCCGTGTGGGGTTCTCAATGGGGGGGCTTACCTAAGGGAATCCTTTTCCAGGGGTTCCCAAAGGTGTGGACGGAGTCGGCGAAGACTATCCACCCTCTTCCTACGGTGGAGTCCTATCCGTCCTGAGTGCGGGGCGCTTGCCTAGGGGAATGGGGGGCTTACCTAAGGGTCCCTGTTCGGGCACCATATGCTGGGGTCCAACCCCAGCGGGTCCAGGGGTCCCCAAAGGCATGGACGGAGTCGGCGAAGAAGGAAGGACACGCAGACAGCGTTCAGTTGATCAGCAACCTAGCCAGGATCTCTAGCCCGGATCTCCAGCGAGGTTCTGTAGCCATGTTCCCTCGCTAGGTTCTCCAGCCAGGTTCTGTCCAGGCTCTCCAGTCAGGTTCAGTGTCCAGGTTCCAGTCAGGTTCTCCTGCCAATCTCTGTAGTCAGGTTCAGTCCAGGATCCCTTGCCATGTTCTCCCGCTAGGCTCTGTCTCTAGGCTCCGAGGCCAGTCCCTGTCCAGGATCCTCCGGCATGCTCTCGCCAGCGAAGTTCTTCTGTCCCTAGAGAACGTTCTGTGTAGGTTCTGTGCCTAGGCTCTGTCTCTCTTGGTCCTGTCTTCCAAGCCCTGTGTCCTTAGTTCTGTGTTCTGAGTTCTGTGTCTTGCTGTCTTCTGAATTCTGTCTGTTGTTGTCTTGTTGCATCTGTATTTATACCAGTTGATTCCAATCCTATCAATCTCTATTCCAAAGGTTAGGGCGTTTCTTATCTCCATTCCAGGGAGTAAAGATTATGTAGTTTAAGCATGATTGTTCGTAGTTAAAGGGATTAATTACCCGCCTGGCACTTAGTTGAGGCGTTTTATTCCCTCCCTAACTTCAGGGGAAAATCCCTACCTGGGGAAAACAACCTTTCTCAGAGACCTTGGTTAAAACACATAGTGCCAAGAAGGTGAGCAAACATATTAAGAACAGTATGCCATATATGCCAGGTCCCTTGAAACAGCAAGCATGGACCGGCTCCCGGCAGTTCTCAACCTTCCTAATGTCACAACCCTTTAATATAGTACCTCATGTGGTGACCCCCAACCATAAAATTATTTTCGTTGCTGCTTCATAACTGTAATTTTGCTATTGTTATGAATCGTAATATAAATATCTGATATGCTATATGTATTTTCCGATGGTCACGACCCACAGGTTGAGAACCACTGGAAACTGATCATATTTCTCTATTCTCATGAGAGACATATACCTTGACTTTGCTTTTCTTTAGTTTCTAGATTTTATTATTGAGGACAGATCACAGAATGTGAAAGCTAGGAAGAACCATCAGGGCCACTTGGTTTAGTTCTCTCATTTTCCCCTGAAGCTCAAAGAGAGGTGTTGTCTCAAGTTCCCACAGCTGGAACCCAGGTCTCCTGACATCTCATTGAATGCTCTTTTCTCTACACACATGTGAAAGGCTGTTCAAACAATCTTTTGGAGGAAGGAAAAAAAAAAGGAAGAATTGCTGATCCAGTGCTAGGAACCATTATGTAATCCAGCTGGAATTTGACCTATATCCTCCCAATGAAACAGAAACAGAGATGGAAGGGAAATAGAAGGAGATACCACTAAATTGGGAAAGGCACACTTGAATGTTTAACAGTTACTTTTGTGAAAGCTCCAATTAGTCGGCCCCTACCTGCTGCTCCAGCCCCATTTCCCTCTACTTCCTCCCAGGAACCCTTTTTTGCATCAACAAAATAGGCAAATGTCTTGACTCACAAGTGCCTCTTGATCTTTACTCTTCCGCCACCCCACAGGGGTACAATTAAAATTCAGAAGAACCTGACTCCAGAGTACTGGAGCTTTCCAGAGGTATGAAGAATCAGAGCAGAGAGTTTTGTTAGAAACAGTGCCTGGTAGTCTATGTCACGGGATAAGAGTGACAAAATCAAATTACTATTTAAATCTGGGAGTAGAGGTGGGAATAGGGGAGATGGGCAAGTGCTAGCATAGCCTGAGAGGCTTCATGGAAGGAATGGCTCCTAAAACCAGGCTGTTAAAATAGTCTCTATTTTTTGGATGGGAAATTCTTATTATCCCCAGAACCATGCACAGTATTCTGTAGAAGGTTTATGTTCAATACATTCTTGTTGTTGCTCATGATATTGATTATTATGCCTGGGAATAATCAATTCAACTGAAACATACCCAGAGGGAACTGTTCAGTCTTCTGGAACTCACCAGTTCTTTTTTCCTTCTGGTAGGAGGAATGTGTATGCCAAATCTGGTACCTTCTGGATGTGTGTACACTGGGAAACCATGGATGAGGCTGACTTCAGAAGGAAGGTGTGAGAAATAAAACACTGATTTCAATTTTAGTTCTGTAGAAATATTTGGGAAGCCTGCTTGGTGATGTTTTCATGATTAAAAATGACCCAGTGCATATGTGCTTGACAGGAACATGGGCCACAGCAGGCTTGACATATGCTTTCTCCCATCTCCTTATGTCTCAGTCTGCTGGGAAATAGCCCTGTAAGATAGCACTTTGGGGACTGTTCTCAGTTGGTCTCATGCTATTTTCTTAGCCTATGGTATTCACACATCCTCCACTGAGCTGGAATCTGGCCCTGGGTCTATGGAATTGCCATTGAATGACTGTAGGGGAAAGAAAATTTAAAATGTGAAATGACTTGTTCAAATGTGAGTCAGGGATGTATTAGGTCTGTTTATAGAAGGAGGAAATGACATTCAAAGAAAATTGGTTCAGGGAGAAATTCTGTCATTATATAAGCATTTGGAAATTAGTAACGGACTGCCTATGAGAGTAACAGATCGGCTTAATTGTGAAGTCCCCCAATGTGCCCTTTACCCATTGCAGTGTGGTAAAAAGAGTGTGGGCTTTGGAGCTCAATACATCTGGGCAGGGGTTCCAGGCCTGCCACTTAACAACTATTCAACCATCTGAGTCTTACTTTACTATCTGTAAAATGAGGTAATAACAGTAGCTTAAAACTGTTTTATTGACCTTCAAATCAGTTGATATAAAGGATTGAGTATAGTACTCAATATACTGTATGAGTGCAATAAAAATAGAATAACAATAGCGAATATTTTAGAGGCACCTACTATGTGCTAGACATTTTTGTCACTGCCTCACTTAGTCCTGATAATAATGCTATGAGGTCAGTAGAATTATCCCCTAAAATATCTAACACTATTAACAATAATAATATAACAGCTTAGACAGGAATAGATAATTCCGGGCTTTCTAAACCCACCTTTTCTTCCTCATTTTGCCCAAAGGCTGTAGATGTTTCACCAGGTGACAGGAGAATAAAGACAGGAGGTGAAGAAAACAAGCATTTGCAATCTAAATGCTGGTAGAGAGATTTGCAGTGAGAGAGTGAGAGATAAGAGAACAAGTTTTCATGCAAAGAATAATAATAGTGTCTGACTATCTAACAAAGAGGCTTCTGGGGGGGGGGGGGTCGTGGGGAAACAACCCAGGAGCCTTTACATATGGAAATCTTTTAAAACCAGAATACTGGAGCTTCACAAGTGTCTGTACTCCTTGTGTTTCTGCTCTCCCCTTCCTTCTCTATTTCCCTCAGCTGCAGCAGAGAAGGCTTGTTTCAGAAGGGGACAAGGTAGGGTCTATTCCCTTGAGGTGGCGGTAAAGCAAGTCCTGCAGGCACAAATCCACTCCCTCCACCCTCCACGCCAGGCACATCTCTCCTGTGGGTAAGCCAGAAGGTAGGCTCAGATAAAGTCAAACATAGATGCAGCCACTAGGATGCTTGCATTCCCCTCATTTCTTACAAATGGAAATGGCTTTATTGGAAGATAGATTTTACAAGAAGAGAACATCTCTCTGAAGAGTAAAGCCAAAGTTGAAGCCGCATCAAATGAGAATCCCAACAGAAGACCATAGCTTCAGCACTTTATGGCAAAGAGGGAAATACAGGGCCTGGAAGAACACCAGGTCTAAAAGGGGTTATCCCAGGTCACGTGGCCAAACACATTGCTCCACCCACCTCCCAAGGACAGCTGCATTTGGGGGTAAATAGTGACTCCTCCAAGACTGTGACAAGGTTATTTTACTGCAAACTGAATTCAAGTTTTCTTTTGGCCTCTGAATGCCAAAGCACAAATTTCATGTGTTTTTCACTTAACACTATCTGTGCATAGTTCCAAATTATTTCTGAGTATGCTTCCCCCTTCCTCCCTCTCTGCCAATGTTCTGGGTGTGGTAGAAAGGAAGCACTTTCAGTCTGGCCTTCAAAATTCATGGAAATGTGAGCAAAATAATATAATATTTTGAATTATGTATTGTTTTAAAATAGGAAAGTTAGTTATATTATCCCACCGTGGTATTTTGCACCATTCCTTTCAAAACAACATGTTGTTATCGGATACAACATATTATAGGAGCAAGGGTTCCCAGAAGCACCAGATACAGAAAAACTCAAATTATGACTTATTTGGTATCTCAAAGACACTCAATTTTGAGAGTTAGAGATTTAGAAGTATCAGCTTTCTCTTCATTTCACAAAGGAAGCAACTTAGAGGGAGTGACTTGTCCAAGGTCACACAACTAGTTAATGGCAGAGCCATTTATTTTAAAGTTCCATTTTCAAAATGCTGTTCTACACAACCAAATTAGAATCCCAGAGGGGCATTTTTGTGTGTAGAAGTTGACAAAATGATCAGTTGTCATGAGGATTAAATCAGATAACATCTGTAAAGTGGCATGTGCAATAACTAAATAGAACTAAATTAAAATGTTCTATCTACTATACATTTTTTCTTTATATTCATGTCCACATATATTTAAGGTTTACAGAGTTGTAATGTTTCTCTATACCACATTGTGATCTCCTTTTTTCATTTAGCACAGCCTGTCTACTTACCATTTTCATGCCTAAAGAACATTCCATCTGGTTGTTAGGCTCTACTTTTTTTAGACACTGTACATTATTGAACATTTGGATTGTTTCCAGTTTTTCACTATTATAAATAGTGGGGCTTGGAACAATTTTACATAGTTTGCCACCCTCCCACCCCCTGTGTTCTTTTGGGGGGTGTTTCTTTGGAATATGTTCTCAAAAGTGGAATGAGACATAGAAAGCTTTCAAACCAGATTGCTTTCCAGAGAAATACCACAGTTTACTGTGTTTGTGTGTCACCAGTGATGGGAGACTCTATCATGGGCGGGAGCAAGGGCAGGGAGTGGTTTAACTATCCTCTCTAGGCATAGAAAAGGAACTTGGGGATTCTTGGCTGAAACTTCCTTCCTCACCAACCCCCACACCCCACCCCATCCCTCACCACCCCTCTATTCTTGGTAGTGTTAGTGCTTCCCTGGCCTTTTCTAACTTCCTCCTTCTGCTCAGAGTCTTGGAGCAGAAGTGACCATACTAATACAGAACAGGATGAACAGTTTCTTTATCAATACAAAAGCAGCACAAGAAGTGTGACTATCTCAAGTGCTTTACCAAATAAAATGTTGGAGATTGCCCAGGTTGTGTGGCTCAGTGGTTGAGCCTCAACCTGTGAACCAGGAGGTCACGGTTGATTCCTGGTTGGGGCACATGCCCTGGTTGGGGCTTGATCCCCAGTAGGGGGTCGTGCAGGAGGCAGCTGATAAATAATCCTCTCTCATCATTGATGTTTCTGTCTCTCTCTCCCTCTCCCTTCCTTGTGAGCTTCCATCATAGTCTAAAGATGATTTTGATTTCAAAGATCATCTGATAAGAAAAGCCAACCATTTCAGAAAGAAAAGTCTAAATCTATATCTATATCTATATCTCCACGTGCTTGAAATTGAACATTTAGCCCACTGGACTTGGGATTCCTGTTCTGATTTCTGTCACTTACAAATTGCCAATGATTTCATAATAATAAGTCATATTTTAAAGTGTTAAGGCCCCTTGTTTTATTTCAATTACAGTTGACATTCAATATCATTTTATATTAGTTTTAGGTGTACAGCACAGTGGTTAGACATTTGTATAATTTACAAAGTTATCCTCCCATAAGTCTAGTACCCAACTCACATCAAGGCTCTTTGTTTCCATGCATCATATCATTTAATCCTCTCAACAACCTTAGGAGTGGACACTATTATAATCTTCCTTTTACAGAAGAAGAAATGGAGACTTAAAAAGATTATTAACTTACCCAGAGCCACACAGCTAGGCAGTGTCAGAGCTATGATATGAACTTTGATTCAAAGGCCTTTGTGCTTGAACTGTCCTGCTTTCCTTATTCTCATTTATGAGATGGTGACTTATCTGCCACAGTGCTGTACCATGATGAAATCAGAAAAGAAATCCCAAAGTGCGGCCTTGCCCTAAGCTTTCTGGAGAGACTCTGTAATATTTATCCTACAAACAATTTCTGAGAAGTAGATCCCCAATTATAGTTACCCTATGAAATTTGCAAACACAGTGCTCCCCAAAAATAGAGTTGTAAGGAGAAAGACAAGGCTCACCTTCGTTATTGTTGGTTTTTCTGGTGGTCTTATGCATGTTTCAAAAGGAGTATGATGAACTAGATTTGGTGGTTGTACTCAGATATCCCTTTGGGGCAAGCTCATCTTTTCTATCTCAGGTTTTATTGCTGTGGTGAATGATGAAGCTGGGGGGTGGATAGTAATTGAAGGAATCTCTCACTTCCTTTCCTAAGGGAGAAACTTGGAGTTAGACACAGTTCACCTCAATACCCGAATCAGAGAGTATTAGGAGACTGTTAGCATTGAGAGAACTTAGATATCTTCTCATTAGATACTGACCCTTCCCATTTTTATTTCCCGAATAAAGCTTTATTTTTTTTTGTTAAAAAATGCATGCATTCTATTCTTATGGGGAAAAAGAAGGAAAACCATGTGCCTATTATGTTGTATTACATTTTGTTATGGGAGATTGTGCAACAAAATGCCTTCAGGCATACCTGTGTGTGGTGCACCTGCCTGTCTGTGACACACCTCTCTGAGTGTGAGGTGCCGCTCTGTCTCTTACTGCATGGTCTCTAATTCTAGTAAAACCCTATGAGGTAGAGGGTATTATTATGCCCATATTACAGATGAAGAACTCAAGGCTCAGAGAGGTTAACTAGTCTGCCTCAGAGTACAGTCACTAAATGAAACTATTGAGCATATTCACATCCCAAAAGAAGGCAAGGGGAAATGTTTGAGAGTTAAGAGACTTGAGTTCTAGTTCCAATTCTGTCACTAGCTAAGTGTATGACCTTGGGCAGGTCACTTCAGTTTTATTCTCTGCAAATAAAAAGGTCATACTCAGTTATTGCTTTAGTTATTTTCTGGCTTTACATTCTATGCCTTTTCCTGAAATTTGTACCATTATCTGTGATTACTTGTATATGGGGGAAAAAATGGTTCAGTTGTTCAGGAAAATAGAAATAAAAAGTATTGAGATGCTCACAAATCAAACGTAGAGATGATAGAAATGATCATAGAAATGACAGTAGAAAGGACTTTTTGTTTTTTGCAAAGCTAAGTTTTGCTGCCACCTAGTGTGGAAAAGGAATATGGCTTCTGGTCCTGTGGTGGCCAAGGCAAAAAACTACCAGAAATCATCCACTTGACCAGGTAAATAATTTATGGTATTTCGCAGATATGTCAAATCTTATAGTGTTTTTGCAAGCCAATTTCTTTCCCATAGACTAAAATGAGGTTTTGAGAAGAGCTTCTCTGGGTAGTATTATTAAATAGCTATGACTCTTTTTTGGCCTCCTCCAAATGTGTATATACTGTGTCTTTTTCCATGGTGTATATACTGTGTCCCCCTGAGACCATTAGAAAGTCTGAGCAGGAAGGAACCATTCTCAGAGAATTTCTAGGGCAACCCATCTCATAGTACTGAGGGAAAATGTTTTGACCAAAGTCACACAGGTAGTTAACATAGGCAGGGGTGACAGTAGACTGGTCCCAGAACTCTAAAAGCTGGTCTGATCAAACCTACCCAGAATGGATAAGATATTTGCAAAATCATCTTCAGAAGCAAATAGATCTCCTGGGCCTGTATGTAAATTGATGGTATTTACATATTTAAAGGAAGCCTTAGTCTTTCCTGTGGGGAGGACTGGCTGGTCTGGCTGGAAACCCAGAGAAACTGATGCTGTGGGGATTTTTAAATATATTTTATTGATTTTTTACAGAGAGGAAGGGAGAGGGATAGAGAGTTAGAAACATCGATCAGCTGCCTCCTGCATACTCCCCACTGGGGATGTGCCCACAACCCAGGTACATGTCCTTGACCAGAATCGAACCTGGGACCTTTCAGTCTGCAGGCCGACGCTCTATCCACTGAGCCAAACCAGTTTCGGCACTGTGGGGAGTTTTAAGCACTAGAAGAAGGCTCTCTGTGCTGGGTTGAAGAAAGGGCTCACTCACTGGGACTCCTGGAGGTCTCCAGCTAGGAAATCTTAATCTTCTGGAGAGACATTCCCACCCTTGGGGGAGCTTCCATGGCTCTCAGTGCACCAGGTATAATCTTACTTTTTCCTCTGCCAGCAGGAAAGACTATCAGACTTGAGAGTGAAAACAAAGGTATTGTGGCATAACTTACATCTGCTAGAATGTATTTTTAAAAATCAAAAGCTTTTACTATTATAATAAATCACGTGTAACAAACTCACTGCCACTAGTTAAGGTGATCCATTCATTCTTGTAATGATTCTTTGTACAGTCAACAGCAATAATAATTTCCGACATCACCAAGAGCATCCATTGAATCAGTGGCCTTGCATTTATTATCTGATTTACATCTGACAAAAACCCAATGAGGTAATAATGATTATGATCTTCATTTTATAGCTGAGAAAACTGAGGCTCAGACATCAGTTTGCCCAGAGTCCCACAGCTCTCCTATCTCAGCCCTTAATCACTACCCTGTACCACCTCCTCCATGAGAGCTTGGCCTCCAGATTCGCAAATACCAGGGAGCAGGAGGTGCAAGTGAACAGCTCAACAAGTGGACAGGTACATTTCAATCTCTAGGAAAGGATTCCTGCTTTGCCACCATAGATTTCATAGTAGAAGCGTGCAGAGACATTCTAGTAATATGACTTCTCCTTAGGGATTTGATCCGTCAGTTTGGTATGCTAGTTGCCTCTAGGGGGAGAGATTACCTCGGGGAAAACATTTTTCGTAATTTACAACAAATTGTTTGCTGGGCAGGGGGTGGAGGGGGAGACCGACTGTAGGAAAACAGGTGACTAATTAAGGGGAAGAATCTTTGATTATCTGTTATTTCAGCTTATTGGAGCAATTGCTTCGCTCTATTAACATGGATAATTAAGAATTGACTATGTAGTTGTGATTCAAACCTTCCTCTCTTGAACACATAATTCTCTTCAGTAATAAACAAGCATGTGCAGAATTAGTCACTGAAAGGAATAAACTTCTTTCCAATGTTTGTTGTCAAATATGATCCCCTCTCTCTCCCTAATTATCAATTAGGTGAAAAGTATCCTTAAATAAGAATCTATCAATCAATCTATCTATCTAAAAATCTAATCTAATACAACCTAACATCTACTACATATATATTTGTGTGGTATGAACAGAATATACAACAATACTAATTTTACTCTTGTCTCACCCCTCCCCACTTTTGACTTTTTGTTTTGTTTTGTTCCTGAGCCTAAGAACACATTTTGTGCATTGTCTCTCTATAGTTTTTTTTTTTTTAAAGGCAGGGAATAATAAACAAGGGCATTTAGAAAATGTGACCAGGAGATACTTGAATATATGCCGAGAATGGTGTTTAAAAAAAGAGGAAGTGAGTCAGGGACTAAAAGAAGCTTTGTGTTCAGAGGATCATCAAAAAATAAAAGATCGCCTGGCCAGTGTCACAGGCTCCCAGTCAGGGCACATGCCCAGGTTGTGGGCTCTATTTTTTAAAGAGAGAGAGAGCCCTAGTCAGTGGCTCAATTGATTGGAGTGTCCTCCCATACACCAAAAGGTTGTGGGTTCGACTGCCAGTCTGGGTGGATGCAGAAGACGATGAAGACAACTGATCATGTGTGTGTTCTCTCTCTCTCTCTCTCTCTCTCTCTCTCTCTCTCTCTCTCTCTCTCTCTCTCCTCCTTTCCCTCTCCCTCTCTCCCTCTCTCTTTCAATAAACATATCCTCCAGTGAGAATAAAAAAATAGTAAAAAAATTTTTGAAAACAATTTTCAGCTATGTCCCCAAATAAGCCCAAATTGTAAGTATATCACAAGTTGCCCTCCAAGGATTGAGATTATGTTTTATATATCATTAAATCGCCCAGGTTGTCTTGCCTCATTTTAGCATGTTTTAGCTGCTCAATATTTAGTGAGTCAAATGGACATTGTAATCAGGTTCTAGATTTCAAGAATCAAGTTGGGCCTTTTGTTGTTGTTGTTTTTGTTAAATGTCAAAAGAAATGAGAAACTAGAGATTTTATTTCAGAGTGTGAAGGGGAGACTGTAAAGATAGTAAATGTTCTCATCTCATTTTATATGAATCATAACTGTAATAATGCAGCCAGCAGCACAGATGCACAGTTCTTTAGTAACTTGGTACAGCCGCCTTCTAATCTAGCTGTACAATTCACTGAAACAATTTTTTAATGAAAAAAAAGAAAACTGCCTCTTGCTCCCTCTCTCTTTTGCATGTGCATATGCATGTGTGTATATGTGTATGTGTTTAATCTAGAAAAGCTAGTATTGAATATAATTTTATAATTAGGGCAATTCTAACTACCAGAAGTCTGTTGTCACATGTTGTGGTGTGTGTGAAGTTCCCACAGACACCCCTGTTGTTTCCCTAGCTCCCTCTCCATGCCTTTCTCCTCAAGCAGATGAATGCTACTTCAAATCCTGAGGAGGGAGGTAAGGTTGTGTTTTTCAATGTCCTCTGTTAAAATCATACATTTTGGAAGAAGGGAGAAGAAAACATCTGAAAACTTTGAAGGGAACAGTTATGGGTTAGGCATAATTCTGGCAAAGACATATGAAAAGATGTCCAACCTCATTAGTCATTAGGAAAATGCAAATGAAAGCCAGGTGAGACACCGCTGCATACCAACCAGGATGGCTAAAACAAAAACAAAGCAAAGCCAAAACCGATGCTCTCAAATGCTGGCAAAGATGCAGAGTATTTAGACCTGTGGTATATTGCTGATGAGATGAGAACTCTTCAAGGAAAGCGTATAAAAATGTGTAATGATTTGGTCTCTTGTCTAGAAAGGAGCTTTTCTTGTCTGGTGCTAAAATATTACTGTGGTAGATAGTTATAAGCAGATCCTGACAGGGGCAGTAGCTAAAAGCAATAGTGGCCATGTGTTAGGTGGTGACCAAATCACTCCAGAATAAAATGGAGAACTCTGGAGAAAGACTATGTTCATGATCTCAAACCAAAGCCTGCTTCAAAGAAGGCCATTTATTTGAACTCTTTCTATTAAAATTACATACTGCTGGAAACCTACTTTCCACCATTGAGACAGTACAAATCTTTCAATTTTAAGAAATGTATTACTGCTCTAGATCCACTCTAATAGAAAGGAGTTTGTACAATTAGAGAAAGAGAGAGAGAGAGCACCTTGGTGACTATGTGGTGCAACTCTTCTTTTGCAGATGGACCTAATGAGGCCCAGAGGAGAAGAGAAATGGTCCTGGGTCTCATTCAGAGCTCCCTGTAATGACTGTATCATGCTGCCTTTTAGTCTGGTTTGTGTACAAATTTGCTGTGTTCCAAATTGGTCCCAGCAACTTGAGCTTCCCAGGATTTCCGACTCTTGGAGAACACCACCTGATAAGGGGATGCATGTGGTCATAGGATTTACTGTACCTTTCACAATCAATTCTGATTACTTCCCTCCATTAATGGCTTCTGCTTGCAGCAAGAGTAGGGCACCGCCCCAGTTTTATCATTTTCCTGACAATTATGAATTGCAGTCAAGATTACCGTCTTATCTCCACCTGACTCAAATCACCTTCCTGGCTTGGGAGCCCTGGGCAGCTTACCAGACAGATATTGCTATGATTGTGTTTGCCTTAATACTTGCCAATTTGGTTAATTGTAGGCAAGTACAATGCTCTCTGCCTTTTACCTCTGGAGGGACCCTGTCTGGAGGTATTTGAAAGAGAGAGCATCCAAATAATCTGAATAAATATACCTTGTGTTACATAGGGTAACTAAATCAAGCTGCAGAATAATCTAAAGTAATGATTATCATGTATAAGCAAGAGTCCATGTTATTACATACTAGAATTGCTCATGTAGTGGTTATTTTTTACTAGAAAATTGCCAGTGATTGTACAATTAATGGGATTGCCATCTGGTTGATTTTATTCTGGTTAGTTTGGCTGAATACACCATGGACCAGAAAACAATCCAGCTGACTGTAGTCATTTCTACAGCATTGTTCTGACAGAAGTGATTGATTGAGAACTTTTTCACTCATGGAAACAGACTTTTCCTTTTTGGTATGTCTTTTGGATTCCTTTCCCTGGATAAATGATTCAAAAGTTCATTTTTTTCTTAAATAAAACACACATCTGCCTGAAGGCTGAAAGCTTATATCACATACTTATATAATTAAATCATGAAACACTCTACAAATGATCTTCCTCTTCACCTCAAGTCTTGCATCATCTGGGGGGTGACTTTAATATTTATATCCCTTCACATCAAGAATACTCTAGAACTCCCAGCAAATCCTACTATTTACAGGAGCCTACCCAAATGAGGGGCCCTGAAGTTTACCCAAAGCTTCATTAGCTTCTTTAGCTTCCTTTACAGAGCACCTATCTTAGTTTTGAGTTATTGAATCATTAATGCCTCTATTTTATTGATATCATACTCTCCTAGTAGACTAAGTTCTATGACAGTGATGGCGAGGTGACACGCAAACTCATTTTTTTGGTTGATTTTTCTTTGTTAAATGGCATTTAAATATATAAAATAAATATCAAAAATATAAGTCTTTGTTTAACTATGGTTGCAAATATCAAAAAATTTCTATATGTGACACGGCACCAGAGTTAAGTTAGGGTTTTTCAAAATGCTGACATGCCGAGCTCAAAAGGTTTGCCATCACTGTTCTATGACAACAGGGACCATGTCTAATTTTGTTCATTATTAAATCTTTAGTATTTAGTGTGGTGCCTGGAATAGAACAGGCGCTCAATAAATACATCTTTGCTTAGCACAGTGCCTGATGGGACTCAGTCCTGGACTGAATGAAACAGTTAAAGAGAATAAAGAGAAGCCCTAACTTTTCTAAATTTTCTGTAGGCAGAATGCCAACCTCCAAATAGTTGATGTAAACAAAGATGTCTGGGCATATTTATGAGAGTGGGGGAATGGGGAAGGAAGCAAATAGCATACTTAGGCTGGCCTAGACTGGCCGAGACTGACCTAGACTGGGAAGTTAGGGATATTAATATGAGTGGGACTAGACTCGTGGTCATACTTTAGTGTCTGTCATTATCCCCTTAAGCCTCTCGTTGGGGATGGGCTGGAGGCTGTGCATAATAGCAAATCAAAGGGGAAAAATGCAAGGAATCAGAAAGCAGTCAGTGCGCATCATTAGACTGAGCTAGTAATGATCATAATAACTGCCATTTACCACGTTTCAGGCCCCATGCTCAATACTTTCCCATATATTATCTCATGCCTTCCTCATAATGTGTCTGTGAGAGAGTTATTATCTCCATTTCATGCTGTGGAAACTAGAACTCAAGTTGGAACAGAATTTGGCAGTGTTCCCACTAAAGTCCCTGGCATTTTAGCCCTGGTCTTCCTGGTTTCAGAGCCAGAACTCCCTTTTAACCACTATACTGTTAGCTTAAAGAAGACTCTAGAAAGATGCAGACTCCTGTGAGTAGAGGTCAAAGTAGCTTACAGGGTGTACTTGATCAGTTAGTTGCAAGAGAACCAGACAGGAAAGATATCTTGTCCATTTGGGTAGGGGAATTCTGGGAGTTAAATTTGGCTTGAGTCATGACTATGGCTGGAAGCAGGGTGGCACCAGGAAAGGACAAGACCAACAATAATGAAAGGGAAATATTTAGCACCTAGGAGAGCTCCACGTTTGCTTCCCAGTGGAGCAAAGCTGGACTTGGCAATGCTATTGGTCCTCTATTTTGCCTAGAGAGCTTCCCCATCTATTCAGAGATGTGGCTGGGTGGCACACACTGCTGCTGCAGGAAGCTTAAAATGGGAGCTGTGTATTAAGATCAGTTGTGGGCCATACTTCTAAGGTATAGCCCAGCTAAGCTGAACATAGCCCTTGCCCTGAATTCTTGATTAGGAGGAACAGCAGTGACAGCTGTGGGAACAAGCAGCCCTGCTCACCTTGGCATTTAGCTATAGAGCAGGCCATCATTGGAGAGGGAACCAGTAACATCTGCTTTTCCTGGCACTTATTTAACTCATTCTAGTTAAGCAGCTTCTCCATGTTCTCACGCTTTAACTACTGTAAATGATACAGAGGAAGAGAGAGAGATCGAGAGTGAAAGAGTGAATTTGAATTAATTTACCACTGGGTGAAATGAAAATGCACTGAAGTATAATGGAATTTCATTAACTTTGGAAATGATGATGAATGCTGTCCAAATAATTCTTACTAATGCATAATTCATAGGTGAAAATGGAGCCAAACTCTCCTAAAAAGCACATCCATTTATGCCCCCAAATTAATTTGGTATGTTATTCAGTATGTTTGACAGGATAAAAGATCTACTATGAAATGTAATCATCTATTAAGATTGGGAATCTATGGGTCTTTTTAGTTTAGTAGATGATGGTAGCTGATAAAAAGTGGCATCTTCAGAGGCAGACACCCACAGTCCTCATTCTCATAATTTGAATTTCCCCAAATACATCATTTCAGACATAACTACAGAGAAGTTAGGATGATCTTTGAGATCTCCATAGTAACCATGGCTCAATTCATATATATATCCCAAGAGCAAATTAAAATCAGTTTAACAATATTCAAATGGGGTCAGGAAAAGGCCCATACATTTTCTGACAGGCTATGCTTTTACATTATATATTTATGTAGTATGTAAATTCTCTCTCTCTCTCTCTCTCTCTCTCTCTCTCTATATATATATATATATACACACACATATATATTTATGAAGAAAGATGTAAAAATTTCTTTCCCACTTAGTGTAATACTGTCTATCCTATTCCACAAACTTTTCATCACTTAATGTCTTAAGACATAATCTCTGCATTAAAAGCTGCTATGCTTTTTGTATACTCAGGAGAGTTGTAGTGGCAGAAAGACCTTTTAACCTTTAGATCTAACATGAACCCCTACTGTGCTTTGGAGAGAGACACTATCCTATCTTATAAAGAGGGAATATGCTAATTGACCCTCATGCCATCACAAAGATGGTGGCGCCCACAACCAATAAGGAGGGAATATGCTAATTGACTGCCCAGCCCTCAAAGATGGTGGCGCCCACAGCCACAAGATGGCGGTGCCCAGTCCCCTCAGCCCCACTGGGGCGGTAGGTGCACGGAAAGGCCAGGCCCGCTCCTAGGTGGGCCCGGTCACTCCGCGTGCCTGCCTCCAGAGACCCCTAGTCCCCTTAGCCCCCCAGCTGTCCAGGGCCAGCCTGAGGCACAGGCAAGCCTCAGATGGCAGCTGTCCAGCTGCCCAAAGCCGACTCGAGGCTCAGGTAATCAGGGCCAGCCGAGGCTTGTGCTACTGGCAGTGGCAGCAGCAGAGGTGCGATGGGGGCATCACCTTTCCCTGATCGCTGGGTCACCTCCCACCCCTGAAGGCTCTTGGACTGTAAGAGGGGGCAGACTGTGCTGAGGGACCCCCATGCATGAATTTCATGCACCAGGTCCCTAGTTATTAAGTAAAAGGGTAGCTATTGGCCCAGTTTCCACAAGTGGGACTATAAAGCTTCAGAGGATAGTCAGCACCTCACAATGGAGACATAATGACTCTTTTGCCCATGGGTCCCTTCAGCCAATTAGAGAACACCTTGGTCTGACATGTAAATAGTAGTCAGGAAGACTTCTGGGACACACTGAACTCTTTCCCCAAGATGGACTGCACTGTGTGGAGATGGAGGTGTCATAGGGTGCTGGAGTGGTAAATAAGTACACTGGCTTCTAATACTGTGAATGTGACTAAGTTGGAGGCAGCCATTGACCAGTTTCCACCAATGGGAGATCTTACGTTCCCAGGCCATCAGTGGCTCACAATGGAGGCTCCTCCCTCCCATGGAATCCTTCAGGCACTTAGAACCTTACACTTACACATGAATAGTTACGTCAGGGACTGTATCTCTCTGAATAGCTTCCATGAGCAGAAATGCAAACATGTTATTAACTAGAAGGTCCATGATGTCTCTTTTGATCCCATTTCCTCCCCCCTGTCCCCTTGTATTCAAACTCAGTCTCCCTGATGCTACTTTGTGGTATAATCAATTCCTTACACCATACTACCCAGGTAACCCTTGTTAAAAGACTTGTTTCTATTATGCTTATACCTAGGGATATATGTGCAGTCACACCAAGTCACATTTAACTTATTATCCAATATATTTTCTAAACATATATCTAAGTTTTCCACACTCCAGAACTTTTGTAATTTGCTTAGTGATTGCAAA
The DNA here is from genome assembly GCF_963259705.1 of Myotis daubentonii. Taxonomy (NCBI): domain Eukaryota; kingdom Metazoa; phylum Chordata; class Mammalia; order Chiroptera; family Vespertilionidae; genus Myotis; species Myotis daubentonii. Next base: position 25,854,879 of record NC_081861.1, on the reverse strand, counting down.
GGAGTCCCATTCTGCTCATGAGCAGGCATTCAGGACCCCATATGAGTTGTTGCTTGTTAGCGATCAGTTTCATTTATTTCCCAAGGCTCCTACCCATAATCTCCATGCTAGGTAGTTTACCTAGGCCTAGTGTAGGTATCAATGCTTCAATGCTTTCTCTTGGTCTAAAACACATGTTACTTAATCTCCACTCATACAAATGCCACTTACCTTTTAAAGTCCAGATCCATTATCTCCTTTGAAGCCTTCTAACCCTTAGTTAATGCTTCCCCTTTGCTGCTAGTTTGAATTGAGACCCATTGTCAGAACTGTATCTTTATCTTGCTCCTGGAGTAGCTTACCTACTTAGTACCATTATCCCTTTACCCTCTATTTCTTACTTTATTTAAAACCAGTGGCCCAGTGTATGAAATTCGTGCACATTAAAAGGGGATTAATTAGAGGAAATATTTTATTTTATTTATTTATTTTTTTAATATATTTTATTGATTTTTTACAGAGAGGAAGGGAGAGGGATAGAGAGTTAGAAACATTGATGAGAGAGAAACATCGATTAGCTGCCTCCTGCACACCCCGTACTGGGGTTGTGCCCACAACCAAGGTACATGCCCTTGACCAGAATTGAACCTGGGACCTTTCAGTCCACAGGCCGACGCTCTATCCACTGAGCCAAACCAGTTAGGGCAGAGGAAATATTTAATATTGCTATTTGCCCTTTCTCTATAATAGAAGTGTCAGAGATGAAAGAAAATTAGTAAAATGTATATGAAAATATTCCTCCTGTCAGAGTCTGGGGTGCACCACGGGACCCAGAGTCAAGTCCCTGCCCACCCATGTGAGCCTCAAAATCATGCAAGACCCAGACCCGGCCAGCCCCCCTCCCCTTATTGAGCTAGATCCAGATCTGGCCGGTCCCACCCTTGTCAAGTCCTGCCAGGCGGGGGGGGAGCAGCCTCTGGTCCCTTTGCCTGGCGCCGGGGTGGGGGGTGCGGCCTGAGGTCCCCCAGCCAAGGCCTTGAGGTCCCCCGTCAAGCCCCACCAGGTGGGGGACACAGCCTGAGATCCCCTATCAAGCCCCACTAGGTGGGGGGCATGCCTTGAGGTCCCCTGGTAAGCCCTGCTGGGTGGGGGCCGCAGCCTCAGGTCCCCCAACCCAAAGCCAGGAGTGGGGCACAGCCTCAGGTCCCTTGTCAAACCCCACTGGAAGAGGGGGTGCAGCCTCAGGTCCCCCGTCAAGGCCCACTGGGTTGGGGGCTTGGCCTGAGGTTCCCTGGCCCAGGGCAATGGGAGCAGCCTGAGTCCCCTGGCCCAGCATTGGGGCAGGGGGGTGCACCTTGAGGTCCCCCGTCAAGCCCCACCAGGCAGGGAGTGTGACCTCAGGTTCCCTGGCCCGGTGCTGGGGCGAGGGGCGCGGCCTCAGGTCCCCCATCAAGCCCCTCCGGGCGGAGGGCATGGCCTGAGGTTCCCCATCAAGCTTCGCTGGGCAGAGGGCATGACTTGAGGTCCCCCATCAAGCCCTGCTGGGAGGGGGGTGCAGCCTCAGGTCTCCCATCAAGCCCTGTTGGATGGGGGGCGCGGCCTGAGGTCCCCTGGCCCAGGGTGAGTGAAGCAGCCTGAGGTCCCCCAGCCCAGCACTGGGGCGGGGGGTGTGCACCTTGAGGTCCCCCATCAAGCCCCGCCAGGCAAGGGTCGTGGCCTCAGGTCCCCTGGCCCAGTGCCGGGGCAGGGGTACATGGCCTGAGGTCCCCCGTCAAGTCCCCACTGGGCTGGGGGCACAGCCTGAGGTCCCCCTGCCCCACGCCGGGGCCGGGAGCACAGCCTCAGGTCCCCCGTCAGGCCCCACTGGAAGGGGGGTGCAGCCTCAGGTCCCCTGTCCAGCCCCACAGGGTGGGGAGCATGGCCTGAGGTCCCCCATCAAGCCCCACCAGGTGGGGTGTGCAGCCTGAGGTCCTCTGTCAAGCTCCCACCAGGCAAGGGGGTGCAGCTTGAGGTCCCCCGGCCTGGCGTCGGGGCCAGGAGCACAGCCTCAGGTCTCCTGGCCCAGCTCCGGGAGGGGTCCCCAGCCTCAGGTCCCCCGTCAAGCCCCACCGGGAGGAGGGGCACAGCCTCAGGTCTCCCATCAAGCCCCGCTGGGTGGGGGTGCAGCCTGAGGTCCCCCAGCTCAAGGTGAGGGGAGCAGCCTGAGATCCCCTGGCCCAGCACTGGGGCTGGGGGAGTGCACCTTGAGGTCCCCTGTCAAGTCCCTCCAGGTGGGGGGTGCAGCCTCAGGTCCCCTGGTCCCATGCTGGGGTGGGGGGCATGGCCTGAGGTCCCCCATCAAGCCCTGCTGGGCCGGGGGCGTGGCATGAGGTCCACCATCAAGCCCCTCCAGGTGGGGGGTGCAGCCTGAGGGCCTCCGTCAAGCCCTGCTGGGTGGGGGGCATGTCCTGAGGTCCCCCAGCCTGACACTGGGTCAGGGGAAGCGGCCTGAGGTCCCCCATCAAGCCCTGCCAGGGTGGAGGCTATGGCTTGAGGTCCCCCGTCAAGCCTCGCCAGATGGGGGGCATGGCCTGAGGTCCCCCAGCCTGGTGCCAGGGCAGGGGGAATGGCCTGAGGTCCCCTGGCCTGACGCTGGGTCAGGGGGCATGGCCTGAGGTCCCCTGTCAAGCCCAGCTGGGGTGGGGGACATGGCTTGAGGTCCCCTGTCAAGCCCTTCCAAGGCAGGGGTCACGGCCTGAGGTCCCCCGGCCTGGCGCCAGGGTGGGGGGCGTGGCCTGAGGCTCCCTGTCAAGCCCCACGGCAGGGGGGGGGGGCGCAACCTAAGGTCCCTGCTGATTGCTCTTTAAGGCTCGTTATGGGAATTTGGCCTCCGCTGTGAGTGCAGTCATCTTGTGTTATGGAAACCCCTCTCCCCACCACCCCCACCTCCGCTGTGGGCTCTGCCATCTTTGTGGCGGAGTGATGGTCAATTTGTATATTCCCTTTTTATTATATAGGACTAGGGGCCCGGTGCACGAAATTCGTGCACTGTGTGTGTGTGTGTGGGGGGGGGGGGGGGAAGTGTCCCTCAGCCCAGCCTGCCCCCTCTCGCATACTGGGAGCCCTCAGGCGTTGACCCCCATAACCCTCCAATCGCAGGATCGGCCCCTTGCCCAGGCCTGACGCCTCTGACAGAGGTGTCAGGCCTGGGCAGGGGACCCTCATTTCCCCCCATCACTGGTTCTGCCTCCAGCCCAGGCCTAATGCCTCTGGCCCAGGCATCAGGTCTGGGCAGGGGACCCCCAGACCTCTCCGATTGCTGGCTCTGCCCCTTGCCCAGGCCTGATGCCTCGGCCAGAGGAGTTAACCCTCATCACCCTCCGATCACCAATCACCGGATCGGCCCCTTGACCAGGCCTGAGGCCTCCGGCAGAGGTGTCAGGCCTGGGCAGGGGACCCCCAGCTCCCCGCGGTTGCAGGCTCCGCCCCTGCCCAGGCCTAACGCCTCTGGCCTAGGTGTCCAGCTCGGGCAGCGGGGACCCGCAGCTGCAGCGGGGGGCGCCGTGATGGTGGGCTCTGCTTTAGGCCCAGGCAAGGGACCCCTAGCTCCTGGGACTGCCAGCTTCGACCATGCCCAGCTCCTACTGCTGGCTCCACCCCTTCTTCCTGCTATCACTGGCCAGGGTGGCAAAGGCGCCTGATTCTCCTATCATGGCTGGGGGGACAGGGCAAAGGCGGCCCCAGGGCCGCCTTTGCCCTGCCCCCCAGCTCTTAGCTCCCCCCTGGGTTTCCGATCACTGTCAGTGGCAGGGGGCTTCTTCCTGCTTTCCCTTTCACCTCCCTGCATTGTGCCTACATATGCAAATTAACCGCCATCTTGTTGGCAGTTAACTGCCAATCATAGTTGGCAGTTAATTTGCATATAGCCCTGATTAGCCAATGAAAAGGGTATCGTCCTATGCCAATTACCATTTTTCTCTTTTATTAGTGTAGATTTGTTTAGATTTGTATTTTGAATGAATTCTTGTGTGTTCTTTCCATTTTTTGGAACAAATACAATAAATAATAAACAAACAGTCTCTCTTAAAGAGTTTCACCTCTAACCCCTAGCTTGGTGATCATTCTTCTACTTGTCCTATGTATCCTATCTACCATACCTCCCATTACCTTGTTCTCTTCTTTCAGCTAAGCACACTTCTGATGGGACTTCATTGATGTCAAGCGTAGGTAATCATCTAGCGGGTGGATGAATGTTGATAATTCTCTGGGTATGAGCTCTGCCACGAAGGAGGGTTTCTGATGTCTTCAGCAAGGCTCTTCACCAGTGTCTGAGCTTTCCAAGGGAATAAGTCTGTATTTATACCTGGCTCCACCCAAATTGTGTGTTAATCAACCTATTATGATGTGGCCTGAATTATGACATAAGTGGACCAGGACTAGCTTATTTACACTAATAAAAGGGAAACATGCAAATTGATGGTCCCATTCCTATGCCCACCAGCCAATCAGGGCAAGTATGCAAATTAACCCAACAAAGATGGCGGTGGCCATGGAGCTAGAGGCTTTGTTTGCCCCTGGTGACGGAGGAAGCCAAGCTTCCCTCCCACCCTGGCCAGCGCTCAAGGAGGGGCTGGGGGCCTGGGTCTCCAGGGGGCGTGGCCAGCCTGAAAACGGCCCTCAGCCCCTCACCCAGGCTGTCCAGGCACCCCAGAGGGACCCCCCACCTTGAAGGGGCTCTGGCCAGCTTGAAAACAGCCCTCAGCCCCTTACCCAGGCTGGTCACACCCCCATGGAGTAAGAGTCCCCACCGGGAGACCTGGCCAGCCTGCAAACAGCCATCAGCCCCTCACCCAGGCTGACCAGGCACCCCAGCGGGAAACCCCACCCTGAAGGGGGTGTGGCCAGCTTGAAAACAGCCCTCAGCCCCTCACCCAGGCTGGCCACGCCCCCCCAGAAGGAACCCTCACCCTATGGGGGTGTGGCTGGCCTGCAAACCACCACAGGCCCCTCACCCAGGCTGCCCCATTCCCCAAGGGAACCCCCGCCCTGATCCGGGACACCCTTCAGGGTAAACCAGCCAGCCCCCACTTGTGCACCAGGCCTCTATCTATACTAATAAAAGGGTAATATGCTAATTAGACTGGGAGACCTTCCAGGAGACCTTCCGGACGTTCTTCTGGACAAAGCCATGGTGGCAGGGCCGAGGTAGAGGCGGTTAGAGGCCAAGAGGGGAGGGCAGTTGTGGGTGATCAGGCCAGGATGGGATGGCAGTTGTGGGTGATCAGGCCAGTAGCGGGGGGCCATTGGGGATGATCAGGCTGGTGTGTGGGGGCAGTTGGAGGTGAGCAGGCCAGCAGGGGGGGCAGTTGGGGGCGAGCAGGCTGGCAGGGGGCAATTGGGAGCAAGCAGGCTGGCAGGCAGAGTGGTTAGGGGCAATCAGGCAGGCAGGCAGGTGAGCGGTTAGGAGTCAGCAGTCCTGGATTGCAAGAGGGATGTCCGACTGCTGGTTTAGGCCCGACCCCTGGGCATCCTTCCAGGGGTCCCAGATTGGAGAGGGTGCAGGCCGGGCTGAGGACACCCCCTCCCTAAACTAATTTCATGCACCGGGCCACTAGTGCATTAATATATTTCAATAACTGACTACTTTTCAAGGCAGAAGAAACATATTTGTGTATAAGCACAAAGACTGGTACAATAACTGTTTACCACAAAATTTTTCCAGAATTTTAGATTCACAAGCCCACTTCCATTTTTGTTCATTAAGAGTGTGAATGGGCACTAGGAATACTGCCTTAGTTACATGGGAATAATCAGAGGTCTATTGTTTATTTCAGTCTTTCATTGGACCCAGTAGCCAAGACATATCCCCCTTGTGTAAGAGCTATAACAGTAGTAGCAAAACATGTAAACACTTCAGTTAGTTTAGTTCTAACTTAATCTTAATGGTTGACCATGCTGTAAAACCTCAGTGGTTACCACTTTTTAGCTTATTACCTACCTCCTATAAAGTGTTCTCTGCCGGGGTAGAACCCCAGCAGGTCCAGGGGTCCCCAAAGGCGTGGACGGAGTCGGCGAAGAAGGAATGACACGGAGACAGCGTTCAGTTGATCAGCAACCTAGCCAGGATCTCTAGCCCGGATCTCCAGAGAGGTTCTGCTTTGGATCTCCAGCGAGGTTCTGTAGCCATGTTCCCTCGCTAGGTTCTCCAGCCAGGTTCTGTCCAGGCTCTCCAGTCAGGTTCAGTGTCCAGGTTCCAGTCAGGTTCTCCTGCCAATCTCTGTAGTCAGGTTCAGTCCAGGATCCCTTGCCATGTTCTCCCGCTAGGCTCTGTCTCTAGGCTCCGAGGCCAGTCCCTCTCCAGGATCCTCCGGCATGCTCTCTCCAGCAAAGTTCTTCTGTCTCTAGGCTCCGTGTAGATTCTGTCTTCTTGATTCTGTTCTAAGTTCTGAGTCTTTCTGTCTTGTTACAACTGTATTTATACCAGTTGATTCAATCCTATCAATCTCTATTACAAAGGTTAGGGCGTTTCTTATCTCCATTCCAGGGAGAAAAGATTATGTAGTTTAAGCATGATTGTTTGTAGTTAAAGGGATTAATTACCCACCTGGCACTTAGTTGAGGGGTTTTATTCCCTCCCTAACTTCAGGGGAAAATCCCTACCTGGGGATTCAACCTTTCTCGGAGAGGTGGCTTTGGTTAAAACACAGTGCCAAGAAGGTGAGCAAACATATTAAGAACCGTATGCCATATATGCCAGGTCCCTTGAAACAGCAAGGATGGACCGGCTCCCGGCAAATTCCCCCTTTTTTATTTTTTAAAAGCAGGCATTAAAAAGAAAAACCTCAAACGCTCTCTTGTATCCATTTTAAGAGTAGGATTGGCGCTTTCTGCTATTACCTGAGTCCTGATCTATCACCCCAGGGAGAGCTTGCCAATCCTGCACTTTCCTGGGGTGGAAAGGCTGCAGTGGGGTTAAGGATAAGGCTCCTTGGGCCTACCTTCTCCCATGCCTCTACATTTACCTTTCCGGCACCTTTCCTTCCTCAGAAAAGCATGGACATACTTCTTGTATAAAACGTTCTGTCTGATTGGGAGTAACCTTAATTCCTCTGCTAGCAAGCATATATGTTAAAAGATCAATACAGAGTCTTTTTTCTTTAGACTCAGTATGGCACATCTTCTTAATCTAAAGATCAATACAGAGTCTTCTTTCTTTGGACTCAGTATGGCACATCTTCTCAATCTAAGTTCTGTACTATCCACCTTCTTACCCTATTTATCCTCTATAGGGGGGTCTGTAGCACCCTGGTGGAGTCCTATCCGTCCCGAGTGTGGGGGTTTTCAAGGGGGTGGGCTTTACCTAAGGGAATCCTGTTCCAGGGATTCCCAAAGGTGTGGACGGAGTCGGCGAAGACTATCCACCCTCTTCCTACGGTGGAGTCCGATCCGTCCCGAGTGCAGGGCGCTTACCTAGGGGTCCCTGTTCGGGCGCCAGATGCCGGGGTAGAACCCCAGCAGGTCCAGGGGTCCCCAAAGGTGTGGACGGAGTCGGTGAAGAAGGAATGACACGGAGACAGCGTTCAGTTGATCAGCAACCTAGCCAGGATCTCTAGCCCGGATCTCCAGAGAGGTTCTGCTTTGGATCTCCAGCGAGGTTCTGTAGCCATGTTCCCTCGCTAGGTTCTCCAGCCAGGTTCTGTCCAGGCTCTCTAGTCAGGTTCAGTGTCCAGGTTCCAGTCAGGTTCTCCTGCCAATCTCTGTAGTCAGGTTCAGTCCAGGATCCCTTGCCATGTTCTCCCGCTAGGCTCTGTCTCTAGGCTCCGAGGCCAGTCCCTCTCCAGGATCCTCCGGCATGCTCTCTCCAGCAAAGTTCTTATGTCTCTAGGCTCCATGTAGATTCTGTCTTCTTGATTCTGTTCTAAGTTCTGAGTGTTCCTGTCTTGTTACAACTGTATTTATACCAGTTGATTCAATCCTATCAATCTCTATTACAAAGGTTAGGGCGTTTCTTATCTCCATTCCAGGGAGAAAAGATTATGTAGTTTAAGCATGATTGTTCGTAGTTAAAGGGATTAATTACCCGCCTGGCACTTAGTTGAGGGGTTTTATTCCCTCCCTAACTTCAGGGGAAAATCCCTACCTGGGGATTCAACCTTTCTCGGAGAGGTGGCTTTGGTTAAAACACAGTGCCAAGAAGGTGAGCAAACATATTAAGAACCGTATGCCATATATGCCAGGTCCCTTGAAACAGCAAGGATGGACCGGCTCCCGGCAAATGTCCCTTGAAACAGCAAGGATGGACCGGCTCCCGGCAGTTCTCCTCTAAACATCACTGTGCATTGCTGCAACACTATAAACCTTTGTCTGAAAAAGGAACTTGATAATTGCTTACCTCTTTAAAATATCCATACAGTGCACAGACATTCTAGAGCAGTGGTTCTCAACCTTCTGGCCCTTTAAATACAGTTCCTCATGTTGTGACCCTAGCATAAAATTATTTTTGTTGCTACTTCATAACTGTAATGTTGCTACTGTTATGAATCGTAATGTAAATATCTGATATGCAGGATGGTCTTAGGTGACCCCTGTGAAAGGGTCGTTCGACTGCCAAAGGGGTCACGACCCACAGGTTGAGAGCCGCTGTTCTAAAGATTCCCTTGAGTAAAGCTAATTTAAGTGTGTTTGTTAATTATTCATTCATAAGAAGTTTTTGTTCATACACAAAAATTGACAAATAGGCTATGCTATCACCGACTTAATTTACTCTTAAAACATGAACTTCTCACAGAAATTCAATAGGTTAGGTGGCTTAATTGGTTGCCCTTGCCTAGACCTACCAACTGACAGAAGATAGAATGATATTTATATTGATAGCAAGTACATATTTTAGGTTTATCTGACTTCAAAATTCTTTGAAATATAGAGGTTTTCTGACCTTAACTGAAATACTTATAAAAATGGACAAATTGAAGAACTTTTAGATGCTGTTAACTAACTTAAAAAATAGCTATAATAAAGGTGGAGATCATTCAAAACACAAAGACCCAGAATCTTATGATAAAACCACTATGCTAAACAAGCAGCTTTCCCCAAGATAATTGCTCTCAGGAAGTAATATATTCCTCTAAGTCTGTTTTTTATATATTTTTATTGATTTCACAGAGAGAGGAAGGAAAAAATAGAAAGAGACTGATTGATGAGAAAGAGAAACATCAATTGGTTGCCTCCCACATGCACCCCAACCTGGGACTTAGCCAGCAACCTGGGCATGTGCCCTGACCAGGAATTGAACTGATGACCTTTTGGTGCACAGGATGATGCTCAACCAACTGAGCCACACTGGCCAGGGCTCCCTTTAGTGGAGTTAAACAGTTTTTGTAAAGCAGTTTGAAGAGAACAAACAGATCATTGCAACCAGGATATCCCCAATATTATTATCTACTTCTGATTGATTAGGCCTTGCTAATAGGGTTATAATGACTTCAGCAAAAGCATTTTGTTGATGTGAGGTTGAGGTCCAGTTTTTACAAGACTAAAGGTTGAGTTTAATACTGTGAGGGAAACAAGCACCAGCCGGAACCTGTAAAAGGGAATCTACCTCCTGAAGTGTTTAAAGGAACAGCTATTAAATTTTTGCCAACAGGTTTAGGTAGGGGGTAACAGGTGCAGCAGTCAGTTAAATTTAGAGCAGTGGTTACAGGAAAAACACATAAGAGAGTTTTATCTTTTTTAAATCTTCACCTGAGGATATGCTTTCACTGATTGAGAGAGAGAGAGAGAGAGAGAGAGAGAGAGAGAGAGAGAGAGAGAGAGAAACATCAATTGGTTGCTTTCCACATGTGCCCCAATCTGAGATCAAACCCGCAATCCAGGTTTGTGCCCTGACCAGGAATCAAACCCACAACCTTTTGGTGTATGGGATGACGTTCCAACCAACTGAGCCACTTGACTGGGGCTTGTTTTATTTAAAGTGGTAGAAGGAAACATAGGGAAGTAAAAATAATTGGATGGATACAGGAATGTCACACTAGTGTTCCAGAGGGCAACAAAGTAGGATAATAGGCAAGATTAGTGGAAGAGTAAAGGAACAGAAAAGAGCATTGAAAATTCAGAAAATTAATCTTGTTCTGTCATCTTGGGCAGAAGCTGTCTACCTCTGACATCAGCAGCCTATGGAGGATTCCTAACAATCCAAAGTTTAAGGTGCCCAAGTGGAATGGATGTTGGTAATCAGGATGAAGTAATGGATATCTTTTGAATTGGAACCATGAATCCAAGGATCCGTACCTTGGAGCTGTACTTCTGTGACAGGTGTTAATAGTACTTGAGCCCTAACTGGTTTGGCTCAGTGGATAGAGCGTCGGCCTGCAGACTGAAGGGTCCCAGGTTCAATTCCAGTCAAGGGCATGTACGTTGGTTGCGGGCACTTCCCCAGCAGAGGGTGTGCAGGAGGCAGCTGATCAATGTTTCTCTCTCATCAATGTTTCTAACTCTCTATCCCTTTCCCTTCCTCTTTGTAAAAAAATCAATAAAATACATTTAAAAAAATAGCACTTGATAAGGTCATATCTGTTGGAGTTCAAGAACAGTTCTTCTCCAATGTCTTTTAGAAAAGACAAAATCTCCAGGATTTAGACATGTAGAAGCTGCTTAGATAGATATTTTGGAAATGTGGCTTGTATCTGTTGAAGACAAACCCAGAGATATTGTATGAGTCTCTTGCATTAACTAATCATATCTGTTTGCGATAGGGTAGAATCTAAGGTTAAGAGTGAAAATTCCAACCACATAAGAACATATAGGTTTATTATTTTATTATCTCACTAGAGGCCCACTGCATGAAATTTGTGCATGGGGGGTGTCCCTCAGCCCGGCCCGCACCCCCTCCAATCTGGGACCCCTTAAGGGATGTTCGACTGCTGGGTTAGGCCCGATCCCGCAGTCAGACATCCCACTCCCAATCCAGGACCACTGTCTCCTAACCACTCACCTGCCTGCCTGCCTAATGCCCCCAACTGCCCTCCTCTGCAGGCCAGTTTGTCCCCAACTGCCCTCCCCTGCTGGCCTGATCTCACCCTCAACTGCTCTCCCCTGCCAGCTTGATCTCACCCCTAACTGCCTCTGCCTTGGCCCCCACCACCACGGCTTTGTCTGGAAGGAAGTCAGATGTCCGGAAGATGGCCAGTTGACCTGGTCTAATTAGCATATTACCCTTTTATTAGTATAGATTAATGCATAATTTAACTTGTGAGTTACAGAGAGGGTTGATTTTAAAACTAACGGTAATACTTTAGGACATAAAAGTTTTAGGGTTTCTGGGAACTTTTCTAGTTTTACTTTTAGAATTCCATTAATTCTCCCTACTTTTTATGAAAACTCTGGATGACAAGGGTGGTGGAGTTTTGGAGTAAAAGGGAGAAGTTTACAGAGCTCCTTAGTAACAGTGCTAGTACAATGATTTTCCCTGTCACTAGAGAGGAACTAGTAAGTTGGAATTGTCCAGGTTGGAAAAAACAAAATCAAGATTTTATTTTTGCCACAGTTAGGACCTGTTGTATGTTGAATTGTGTACCCCCAAAATTCATATGCTAAAGACCTAACCCCCAGTACCTCAGAATGTGGTCTTATTTAGAAAGTGAGTCTTTGTAGATATAAAGTTAAAATGATGTCATCACAGTGGTTCCTAATCCAATATGACTAGTGTCTTTATAAAAACGATAAATTTGGACACATAAAGGGAAATTGATGTAAAGAAGCATGGGAAGAAGACAGCCATATACAAGCCAAGGAGAGAGGCCTGGAACAGATCATTTCCTCACAGTCTGGGGAAGAACCAACCCTGCCCACATCTTGATTTCAGACTTCTAGTCCCCAGAACTGTGAGACAATCAATTACTGTTGTTTAAGCGCCCCAGTTTGGGGTACTTTATTACAGCAACCTTAGTAAATATAGGGCTGTAGCCCTCTGACAGGAAAAGGTTTAACCCACCCTGAAAACAAACAGTTACCAGATATAACTACAGTATATCCTATTGAGGAGATATTTGTCCTGAAGTGGTTCAGAACAGGCCTCCCCAAGACGTGCCACGTTGGCATGTGAATTATTTTGAGCTGAAGGCAACGGAGACCCTGCAGGTTCATGAGACACTTTTACCTCTTCCTCAAAAGAATTTAAACTAGAGACCTTGTCCATAATAAGAGTTACCACAAATAATATTTTATGACCTATCTACAGGGCAGGGAAAATTTCTAATTACTGGACATCTGCTCTTCTTATCATCATCTTGCCAATGAACTTCCTCCCCTCTAAAACTCCGAGGTGCCTCACCTCATCCTTAGCTCAGAATGTTATCTATACCTTATTTTCCTTTCCTGTCTTTGATCCGCTCATGTATGTGGGGGTCATTGATTATCATGTATATGGATTTTCCGTATGTATGTATGTAATTAAATGTGATCATTTTGTCTTGTTATTCTAATCTGTCTCATGAAGATTTAATTATTAGGCCAGCCAAAAGAACCCAGGAGGGTAAAAGAAAGTTTCTTCCTCCCCCTCAGTATAAAGTATCTTTGGAGGTGTTCAAAGGGCCCTTCAGGCTTTGGTTCTGTCCATCACCCACCTTTACAGTTTAACCAAGATTATGTTGTTAGCAGGTAGGGAAGGTTTTGGAAACATCTTTGACAACACCTCTAACATTATCCCAGAAATGTTAGTGTAATATCATGGCCAGTTTATCTCTGCTGCTGTGGATAATATCATGAAGAATTCTTGCTAAACTACATTTAAAAATATTTGGCATTACTAGCTAGCCATACTGAGAGTAACAATGAGCCTTCAAATTTTTCCATCTTGAGAGACAGAAATTGGCTCACTCTCATTGTAGTAAATAATAATCATATTCCTAATAAATCTGTGCTCTACTAGGGTACTACCTCTTATGTAGAAATCAGCCTTATAACCTTGATAAGCCCACCCAGAAGCCTCCTAGATGAGGCAAACACAGGTTATTCAAGAGAATGTCCAAGAGTGATAGCTGATTCCCCCTTTATGCCTCTACTATGAATTACTATTCCTACGAAGGGGATAATAAAATTAGAAAGCCAGTCCAAATTTTGTCTCTGCTGCTAAAAGAAGTCATAACATATTTCTTCTCTGGAAGCCCAACAAACTAGTTTAAATTTATTATCTAGAGTTGCCATGGACAATCACATAGCCCTTGATTTCCTTTAGAGCAGGGGTGAGGAAGCTTTTCTTTACAAAGGACCATTTGGATATTTATAACATTATCCTCGGGCCAAAGAAGATTATCAAACTTAAGAATTAGCCTGCTGTATTTGGTCAAACATTTAATTAGCTCACCCTAAATGCTTTGGCAGAGCCAGACCAAATGATTTTGTGGACCTTATGTAGCCTGAGAGCCGGATATTCCCCATTCCTGGTCTACTCTGTCAACACCGATGCATCTTCCAGCTTCCTTTTTAGTCCTTTTAGAATCAATTTTTAGCATAGCAGCCTGAGTGATGGTATAAAAACATGTCAGGTCATGTTATTCTTTTGTTCAAAACTTTGCCATAACCCAGATCTTGGTTATTAGACACCATTAGCCACTAAATGGAGCCAGGGATCTTAAGAGAAATGGTGTATTCTAGGTCTGAGGCATGGAAAATGCAAGATAAAACTGGAAAATCTTGTGTAAGAAAGTGCTCAAAGAATTATGGGAATATGTCAAAAGGACACAGAAGCCAACTTGAAAGAGCTCTCAGACAATTTGTTCCATCTAGGACAGTTTGAGCATAAATTAATAGTAATAGATTATAGCTTACTGAATAAAATAAGAACCCATGTGAATAAATGAATGAATGAATGAATATGGGAGAAGGGAAAGCTTTTTCTTTCTGTAGAAAGCTGACTAATAAATGTAAGAAAAATGATTAAAATAGAAAATTGCTTTTTGGCAACCATCAGGCAAATATGAACAATGACTGCTAAAACTATTAAAGGTTTGAGGAGTGCTGGCCCACCAGGCCAGGACTGCTGGCTCCCAACTGCTCACCTGCCTGCCTGCCTAATCACCTCCTATCTACTTCCCTGCCAGTCTGATCGATGCTTAACTGTTCCCCTGCCATCCCAATTGCCCCTAACTGCCTTTCCCTGCAGGCCTGGTCCCCCCCAACTGCCCTCCCCTGTAGGTCTGGTTCCCCCCAACTGCCCTCCCCTGCAGGCCTAGTCCTTCCCAACTGCCCTCCCCTGGTGGCCTGGTCGCCCCTAATTGCCCTCCCCTGCTGGCCATCTTATGGCAGTCATCTTGTGTCCACATGGGGGAGGTCATCTTTGACCACATGGGGGCGGCCATCTTGTGTGTTGGAGTGATGGTCAATTTGCATATTACTGCTTTATTAGATAGGATATGCCCACATGTGCAGCAAAAGTATGAAGGTATACATGGTAATGACAATCAGCAAGGAATCAGTTGGATGGTAGTGTTTAAGGTGGCAATTGAATATAATCAAAATTGTCCTTGAAAATCTCTTAGGAAGTCATCAACACAGTTGATTTTTCCTCCAGCATCAGATCCTTTCATTGTTTCTATGGTTGGTCCTTAAATTCAATAGGAAGCCTGTGGTTGGGAGCCATGATGTGTAGAAATAATCAGATTCCCAAATGACCTGGAAAGGGAAGAGGGAACAATGACAGCCTGGAATATCACCAGATTAAGTGTTTCTTCTAGTGTCAGAAAGGGAAACAGAGTCTCAACAAGATCAGCCTTCTCTCTCTGTGGGAGGACACATAAATCAGCAGAGCCTTATGGCGATCTAGACCTTTGAGTTTCCAGGGATGGAAGGCTCATAACATCCCGTGATAGCCTTTTTGGGTGTTTATCAGAAACTATGCTCAATAATGACTTATTTATGTTTAACTCACATCTCCCACTGTAATTTCAGTCCATTTCCTATTACCCTGTAGATAAGGAGAACATATGGTCAACATTCACCGTATAACCTTCCAGATAATGGAAGCTATCCATTGAAGTCCTCTCTATTCAGGTGGCATTTTCTTCCTGACCAAGAGCTCTAACTTCTTCCTTTTTCTGCACATTTCATTTTCCAGTAAATTATTTCATTTGATACATTGGATTTAAAAAGTAAACATAGTATTTTTCTTTGACAAAGCAATGTATGCAGATAATTAAAATTCTAACACTACAAAAGCATATGCAGAGAAAAGTAAGGTTCTCTCCCATCCAAGGCCTCTTAGTCTCCTTTTTAAAAAAATGAGCTGTTGTCACCAGGATCTCCATTCAGAGGATTTTTAAAAAAATATATTTTACTGATTTTTTACAGAGAGGAAGGAAGAGGGATACAGAGCCAGAAACATCGATGAGAGAAAAACATCAATCAGCTGCCTCCTGCACACTCCTCACTGGGGATGTGCCCACAACCAAGGTACATGCCCTTGACCGGAATCGAACCTGGAACCTTTCAGTCCACAGGCTGATGCTCTATCTACTGAGCAAAACCGGTCAGGGCCAGAGGATTTTCTTAATGTATTCAAGTATATATAAATATATTCTCCTCTATATTCATTTTCAATTCAGCAAATATTCATTAAGCACCTACTATGTTCCAGGTGTTGTGCTAACTCCTGGGGCAGGGCATGAGGAGAACAGAGATGTGTTTCCCTTATTTTCAATAAGTGCACACTTTAGTAGGGGGGAAAGTCATAGCCATTCATTTACCAAATATTGATTGAGTGTTCTCTGTGTGCCTGGCAGTGTGTGAACCTTTGAATGGAGCTCATAGTGTTAGAGGGGGAGGTGTGGACAGATCAATGAGCAGGCATGGTGTGAAATATAAACCAATGACAGGGAAGTGCCAAGATGATTCTTGGCAATTGCCCCACATCGCCTTGTAAGCTGTGTTACCCCATGTGGGTAGCAGGCCATAAAAAACAAGCCTAGTGACAAGTGTAAAGGGGAAGCAGTGGAGTTCTGGGCAGGATCAGTGGCACTGGAGTTCCATGCCAGGTACTGGGCTAAAGCCCTTTATACACACAGGGTTATATACAGCCCTTTATAATCTTCCCAGGGTTACAAGGTAAGTGTCATTATCTACATTTTTCACATGAGGGTACTGGGGGCTCTAGAGATATTAGGGAACAGGCCCTAAACCACACAATTGAGATTCAAACTTCTCTATCTTTCTGCAAAATCTGGACTCTCATCCTCCACACTGATAACAGTTTCTGGGCTTGGAGTGGGTAATCGGTGATTCTGAGACACTCTCCTTCCCTTTCCTGCCTGAAGAACCACTGGCTTACAGATAATACTTTGACAGAGTCTCTTACTAGACTGAATTTTTCCATTTAAGGTGTGAGATGGAGAGAAAAAGGTATTGGTCTTGGAGTCAGGAGCCCACGGTCCTAGCTCCTGTTCTGCCTCTCATAAGCTCAATGAACTTGAGCAAGTTATTCTACCCTGTGGAACTCAGGGTCCTGATCTTGGAAATGCAGAGGCTGGTGGGGAACATCTCTGGATATTTTGATGAGATTTGATATTTCTATCATCTCCAAAGAGCTATAATGATACCATCTTGGACAAAAAGCACAACCCCCTCTGACGCAAAAGCAGTTCAGTAAATCTATTTATTTTGAAGGAAATTTGAAGAAAGGATCTACAGTGAATATAAACAGCTGGCTTCACTTTACTGACAGTGTGAGATGTGACTATATTAATACTACCTTGGCCTCTACTTTCTGTTCATAGTTCTGAACACTACCCACTCCCTATTTTCTCAATAAAGTGAAATGAACCTTAGTTAAGTACCTGCTTAATATATCCAATTGAATTAAAGTGATAATCAAGTTAAGATAATCCTTAATGAAAACTGAAAAAGAAACCTCAAATTAATGGGTTCTTGCAGGAATATAATAACCTGAGGACTTTGCCCATGCTGATTTCATGCTCAGGGAAGCAGCCCCATGACATGCTGCGAGACACAAAAAGAGGATCTTCCCTGGTCAATAAGCCCGATAAAGAGCAGACAGGCTGGCTTGATCCATAAAAGGAGGTGACTGAGGCATTGCCAGCAGATAATGAGCCTCCTGCTTTTTGCTCGTTCCATTTCACGTCAAATGTAGGGATTTAGAAACCAGGCCTGCTCATTTGTAAAGCAAACTCTTGTTGTGGACTCCACAGTGACACAGGGGTGGGAAGTTAAAGGAGCCCAGTTCTCAGGTGAGTGTTTTTCTTCTCTTCTTCCCTCCCTTCCACCTTTCCTTCTTCTTTACCTCCATCTTTCCTTCCTTCCTTTAATTTTTTTAAAAAATTATAAAAGTAATAAATATTCATCATAAAAGAACAGAATTGCATATAATTGTATGAGGTATAATATAAAAGTCCTTAATCTCCATTCTTTCCCTTCTTTCCCTCTTTTCCTTCTTCTTTCATTTTAAAAAAAAATTATAAAAGTAATGCATGCTCATTGTAAAATAATCAAACAATACTGAATAGTATTAGGTATAAAGGAAACCTATTTAATCCCTATTCTTCCTTTCTACTTCTCTCATCCCCTTCCTTCCTGTCTTCCCTCTCTTTCTTTAGCCCTCTCTTCCTTTCTTTCTCTTTTCTTTCAACTTTTAAAGTTATATAGGTAATGTGTGATAATTTTAAAAGAATCAAGCAGTACAGAATTGCATGGTACATAAAATGAAAGATCCTGTCCCCAGTCCCCACCCACCCTTTTATGCCTGATAGACATATAGACTTACCTTATTCCTTTTTTAAAAACAAATGTTTTTTGTTGAGTTTTTGGAGAGAGAGGAAAGGAGAGGGATAGAAAGAAACATCGATGAGAGAGAAACATCATAGATCAACTGCCTTCTACACACTACCTACTGGGGATGGAGCCTGCAACCTGGGAATCTAACCAGTGACCTCTTGATTCCTGGGTTGACACTCAACCACTGAGCCACACTGGCTGGTCTTATCTTATTCTCTTTAATGACTGCATAGTATTCTGTAGTGTGAAAATCCCATGATTTACTTTTTGGGTTCCAGGTAAGTTTCTGAAACATACCTTGAGATTGTTATAAAAGTTTAGAGGAAATGTAAGAAAAATATAAATTGGATTGTTTGCTGTTGAAAATTCCATTTTATAGATAGTGATCATATCCATTTCTATAGCACTTTATACTTTGAAAATTGCCTTTTAAATATCACATCATTTGATCTTCTATAGCAGCTTTGGGAAATAGGCCGATTATTATCTCTATTTTTACAGATAAGGAAACTGAGGTCCAGGGAAATGAAGGAGCAGAAATACAGCCTTACAGCTAGTTACAGATTCTTATCTGGCACTCTTATAGCACTGTAAATTTAAGTTGCATTTCATCTTGCATGTCATAAAAGATTTAGATATCTCCTTACTTCTAAGTTTGTAGTTTAAAAAATCCATCCAAGTCATACAAATTCCCTTATTATTCTAATGAGAATGGCATTCGAACACTTGGTAAATGTGAAGAGCCTTATTAATGACAGGTGCTCAAAGCAAGTCCAAGACTCATTTGGTTTCCTAATTGACTTCTGTTACTTTAAATACAAAGTGAGTCTATTCACTCCAAATCCCACTTAGAAGTAGAAAGAAATACAATATGATGTATTATCCTATAGGAAAAGAAGTGTTTAAATCAGTAGTAAATCATTCAGAAGTGTATTTTATTTAAAATTAGAAAATGTCCATAAACACCCTACTGCCAAACTTCTGTAATATGTTTCTGTAGGATTTGAAGTTTTAACACTGTTTGGGTTGGAGAAAGAGGGGTTTGCAGTGTGTTTCCCAAATAATCAGCTTTCCTTAGAATTATTTAAGGAGAGAAGCTGGGTGAATGCAATGAGATGAAATGATTTAATGAGTTACTTTTACCAGTAAGTTCTTCTTGTATAATGCTTCCTTCAAAAAATTTAGGCTTGTTAAAACCATTAAAACCAGAGTTGTTTTGTTAAAGTTGTGTACATAAAGGTTGAATAAAATCACATTTTGTAATTATGTATTTAATGTCTGATTTCCCAATGAGGGCAGGTATCTCTGTCTTGTTTTCCAGCACTGTATTCCCAGTGTGTAACACAGTGTCTTCCACATAGTAGGCACTCAATAAAATTTGTTGAATGGCTATGCAAATAAATCTATCTATGAGGTTTCAGCCAAGCTGCATAACTCAGGCAAGTAAGTGTCTACATTGTGGCTGGCTGACATGATTTTAAGCAATCAGAACAATCCTTGCATGAAATGGGAAGAAGGTGGTCACATACACCTAGAAATGGTTTGTTCTGAATCTGAGCGAGGCATATTTCTGACTTTTTTAAAACAGGTTTAGACAATGAAAGGACATATCATGTATCAGAGGCTTTGTGGATTGATTCTCATGTCCAGTTTTATCTTTCTCACAGGTAAGAAAATATATTCTTATTATCTCTTTCAATGTCTCATGTACAGCAGGTTACAGAAACGCCCATTTGAAAAATTGCTGGGCTGCCTCTCAACAACTTCCTTTTGGTCAGTAGGGCTGTAGGACAAGTTGGAATTTCAATAAAGGAATCCATTCACTCAGGATTGTGCATGGGCTCAAGTGGATAACTTGGACTACTATTTTTTTTTAAAGTTTACTTTGTTGTTGACAGTATTACAGATGTCTCCCATTTTCTCCACCTTTTTGACCCCCCTCCACTTTTTGATTTCTCGATGTAACTCTGAAATGCCATTGGGTGGTTAATGCACACCTAACCAAAGCTTTGCGTTTTCTCTTGGGCTCTTTTCTCTTATGCATGTTTTATTTAAATCTAACTGTAGCATTATGAAACCATATTTTTTTAAATATATTTTTATTGATTTCAGAGAAGAGAGGAGAGAGATAGATAGATGGAAACATCAACAATGAGAGGAAATCATTGATTGGCTGTTTCCTATACGCCCCACCCTGGGGATCAAACCCACAACCTGGGCATGTGCCCTGACTGGGAATTGAACCTTGATCTCCTGGATGAAACCATATTTCTGTCTCCATTATACATATATGGCAGCAATCATAGACTATAGATGAGGAAAATAAGGTGTTCCAAAAACTGGTCTCTAATTCACATATAGGCATGTGTTCTGGGGAGGCCCAGACCTTGCCTTGATTCTGTGACAGGAATGAAATAGTTTCTGTCTTTGTTTCTATTATGCAGCAAGTAGATGATTAAGACCTTTCAACTGAAGGTAATTTGGAGACTTAAGAAAAAGTTTGTCTTGGAAAACTGCATTGTCACCCACATTAACTTCAGTTGATACCATTCTTTTTTTTTTTTTTTTTTTAAGAATGAGCAATCTTCTTTTTTTTTTAATCCTCACATGAGGTTATGTTTTTATTGATTTTTCAGAGAGCAAGGGGAAGAGAAAGAGAAACATTAATGTGAGAGAGAAACATAGACTTGTTGACTCCCATACGTACCTTGACCGGGGATTCAACCTGCAATTTTTTGGTGTACAGGACGATGTTCCAACTGAGTAAGCCACCCAGCCAGGGCCAGTTGATACCATTCTTATTTATCATTATCAGGCTTTAGCTAAAAGGTCATACATGCCAGTGAGTGCCAATTCCTGATAAAATATACCTGGGGTTTAATTTGAACAGCCCACAGATTTAAGAACTAATTAATCGTCTGGAAAAATAGCAAATTATCACCATCAATAGCAAACACTGACTGGCTTCCTGCTGTGTGCAGAACCTGATAGGAAACTATGTTTCTTATATTAAATCTTGAAATGGGACCTATGAGGCATAGTGGCAACTCATACCTGAACTTTACTGCCTACTAAAATGTTGATTTATCTGTTCCCTGCCTGTTTCTTCAAAGGCAAGAAAATATGTTTTCTCTCTATTCCATTAAAAATAATTAGTAATATTTTAATTACAGTTTTGTACATTAGTTTCAGGTGCACAACCCAGTGATTAAACATTTATATAACATATGAAGTGATTACCCCAATTAATTTGGACACATCTGACACCACACATAGTCATTACAATATTATTAATTATATTCCAGATGCTATACTTTATATCCCATGACCATTCTGTAACTACCAATTTATACTTCTTAACCCCTTCACCTTATTCCCCTAAGCCCCTACCATGTGGCAACTGTCAAAATGTTCACTGTATCTATGAGTATGTTTCTTGTCTGCTTGTTCATTTATTATATATTTTTTTAGATTACACATATAAGTGAAATAATATGGCATTTGTCTTTCCTTGTCTGACTTATTTTCACTCGGCACAATACCCTCTAGGTCCATGTTGTTACGGATGGCAATATTACATTATTTTTTTATGGTGAAGTCATATTTAATTGCATATATGTACCACTTCTTCTCTATCCATTCATCTATTCATCGACACTTTCATTGCTTCCATATCTTGGCTATTCTAAATAATGCTGCAATGAACATATGGAACCATATAGTTTTTTGATTTTATGTTTTGGATTTCTTCAGATAAATACCCAGAAGTGGAATTGTTGGGTCCTTCATTATTTCTTGTTATAGCCTTTGTTGTTGTTGTTGTTTTAAAAATATATTTTATTGATTTTTTACAGAGAGGAAGGGAGAGGGATAGAGAGTTAGAAACATCGATGAGAGAGAAACATCCATCAGCTGCCTCCTGTACACCCCCCACTGGGGATGTGCCCACAACCAAGGTACAGGCCCTTGACTGGAATCAAACCTGGGACCTTTCAGTCCGCAGGCCGACGCTCTATCCACTGAACCAAACCAGTTAGGGCTATAGACTTTGTTTTAAAGTCTATTTTGTCTAGTATAAGTATTGCTATCCCAGCTTTTTCTTTTTAATGTAGCTTTCAAAAATGTTTAGATAAATTATTTATTTAAAGTTTTTAAAATTATAATTTACATTCAATATTATTTGTATTGGTTTCAGACCAATATCTCTTATGAATATAGGTCTAAAAATTCTTGACAAAATATTGGCAGACCGAATCCAGCAGTATATTAAGGGGATTATATATCCTGATCAAGTGGAATTTATTACAGGAATGAAAGGGTGGTTGAACATATAAAAAATGATCAATGTGATACAGAAAAAGCAACACCCTGTCATGATAAAAACACTTAATTCACTAGAAATGGAAGGGAACTTAGACAACCCGATAAAGGGCATCTACAAAAAACTCACAGTTAACATCAGACTTAATGGTGAAAAGCTGAAAACTTCCTTTGATGATTAGGAACAAGATCAGAATGCCAATTCTCACCACTTCTATTTAACATTACATGGAAGTTATAGCCAGAGCAATTGGGCAAGAAAAAGAAATTAAAGGCATCCAAGCTGGAAACCCCCCACCAATTATTCATAGATGATATAATATGACGTTACATATACACCATCCTAAAGTATCTGTAAATAAGATATTTAAGTTAATAAACAAATTCATCAAAGTTGCAGGATACAAGATCAACACACAAACATTAGTGATATTTCTATGTATATCACTAATTCATTTCTAGCAATGAGCAATCTGAAATGAAGTTAAGAAAATTTTTTTTGTTTATAATAGCATCTAAAAGAATAAAATACGTAGGAATAAATTAACGAAGTAGGTGAAAGACTTCTACATTAAAATGATAAACATTGCTCATAGAAAGTACAGAAGGTCTAAATAAATAGAAAAGATTCCATGTTCATAATATAAAACCTTGGACATCTCTCCATAACTATATAGATCTACCTTGTTTTTTAAATAGTCCATTGTATAGAGGTAATAATTGCTTAACTAGCCACTTATTGATAGACATACATCATTGCATCTTTGTATACATATACATTTGTTTAGAATAAATTGATAGAGATGGATTTAGTGGATCAAAAGCATACACACAATTATACACAATTAAAATGTTCACAGATATTGGCAAATTGCCCTTCAAAAAGAGAGAGAGGCTTTACTAATTGGTACTCCCACCAACATGTATTAAAATGACTTGTTTCCCCACAGGCCCATCAAAACTTGGTATTCTGTCTAAAATGTTGTCATTTTAAAAGGCAAAAAAGGCTATCTTGTTGTTTTAACTTGTATTTTGAAAATAGTGAGGGGCCATGTTTTTATATTTCCTATTTAGTAAGTTGCTTATTCATGTCTTTTGACAATTGGTTTTATATTAATAAATCTCAGAGAGGAGAGGCCCTTTTAGACCATATAATCTTATATGGAGAGAAACCAAGATGGTGGCATAGGTAAACACCTGAAATTGCTGCCTCACACAACCACTTCAAAAATACAACTAAAAGACAAAACAGACATCATCCAGAACCATAGGAAGGCTGGGTGAGTGGAAATTCTACAACTAGAAGGAAAGAGAAAAGCACACTGAGACTCAGAGGAGGTGCAGAAGTAAAGTGCAGAAATATGGAGGCTCGAGCGGGAGCGGAAAGGGGCTGGCAACAGAGGACGCTGGTGTCTTTTGAAATCGGGAGGGAGGCACAAGCTCCCTATGGCCCTGACTCCAGTTCCGGGCGAGTCTCTGGGTTCCCAGACTCATATGGGGAGAAACTAGACTGTCTGGCAGCGGGCAGAACTCGAGGGCGGCTTTCTCTCAGAGGTGCTTGCAGCGATTACCAGGACACTGAGACCCGGGACCTCTTAGGGCAGGACGGAGGAGCAGCCATAGCTGTTTGCTCTGCCCTGTTGATTCCCTGAGATCCCACCCCACCCAAGCTGCTAGCAGAGGGTTTTGCATATGAATGGGCTGGCCCATTGAGATCTAAAATTACCTAACAAACTGCAGCTGGGTCAGAAAGACCCAGAACATCCAAAAGAAGGCCCAAGGCTCCACAGAAGCTTGCATTGCTTCACACCTGGGCCTCATCTGGGCACCTCCAAAACCCAAACAAGGAAGAGGAACCTGCAGATCTCTCTGTAGCTCCTGCTGGGTAGACTCAGGCAGAGGCTAAATTAGCACCTCCTTAGATCCAAGAGCCAGTGTACCCAGTGGTGAGATTGGGACCATCCAGATTACAACTCCTCAGATCCATAAGGGACACACTCAGGGGGCAGACTCAGGGAGCACCAAAGCCCCACTGAAGCAAGTCTTGCCCCATAAGGGTGTCTTCAGCACAGAAGTTCTCCCACTGTAGACACAGCTGATTCTCACAGCCAATTGGCCTGGAGGCCAACTCCTCCCATTGATACCTACAACAATAAAGGCTTAACTACAACAAGACTGTGCACACAGCCCACAAAGGGGTGCACCAAGAATGTCCACCTCAGGTAATTGGGGAGACTGAGCCACTGGGCCCTATAGGACACCTAGCACAGAAAGCCACTCTATCAACACAAGGAAGCATAAAAAATGTGGAGACAAAGAAACAGGTCACAAATGACAGAAATGGAGGAAAGCCAACTACTAGATATAGAGTTCAAAACCACGGTTATAAGGTTTTTCAAGAATTTTCTAGAAACCACCGATAAATTTAGTGAGACCCTGGAGAATATGAAAAAGGACCAACTAGAAATTAAGCATACACTGACTGAAATAAAGAATAATATACAGAGATCCAACAGCAGACAAGAGGATCCCAAGAATCAAGTCAAAAATTTGAAATATGAAGAAGTAAAAAACACCCACCCGGAAAAGCAAAAAGAAAAAACAATCCAAAAATATGAAGATAGTGTAAGGAGCCTCTGGGACAACTTCAAGCATACCAACATCCGAATTATAGGGGTGCCAGAAGAAGAGAGAGTGCAAGATATTGAAAACCTATTTGAAGAAATAATGACAGAAAACTTCCCCTACCTGGTGAAAGAAATAGACTTACAAGTCCAGGAAGTGCAGAGAACCCCAAACAAAAGGAATCCAAAGAGGACCACACCAAGACACATCATCATTAAAATGCCAAGGGCAAAAGACAAAGAGAAAATCTTAAAAGCAGCAAGAGAAAGAAAGTCAGTTACCTACAAGGGAGTACCCATACGATTGTCAGCTGATTTCTCAACAGAAACTATGCAGGCTAGAAGGGAGTGGCAAGAAATATTCAAAGTGATGAATACCAAGAACCTACAACCAAGATTACTTTATCCAGCGAAGCTATCATTCAGAATTGAAGGTCAGATAAAAAGCTTCACTGATAAGAGAAAGCTAAAGGAGTTCACCACCACCAAACCAGTATTGTATGAAATGCTGAAAGGTATTCTTTAAGAATAGGAAGAAGAAAAAAGTAAAGATAAAAATTATGAACAACAATTACATATCTATCAACAAGTGAATCTAAAAATCAAGTGAATAAAAAATCTGATGAACAGAGTAAACTGGTGAATATAATAGAATCAGGGGCATAGAAAACGAGTGGAATGACAATTCTCAGGGCTGGGGGAAGGGGTGTAGGGGGTGTGGGAAGAGACTGGACAAAAATCTTACACCTATGGATGAGGACAGTGGGGGGGGGTAAGGGCAGAGGGTGGGGTGGGAACTGGGTGGAGGGGAGCTATGGGGGGGGGGGAAGAGGAACAACTGTAATAATCTGAACAATAAAGATTTATTTAAAAAAAGATTATGATACATTCTCTTTTAAGGGACAAATAAGCCCTGGAAATTTATTTTCACCATAGAACTCGTTCTTAAATGTTGTACATGATGTCATTTTGGAGGGCTGAACAGAAAAGCAATGTTAACAAACCATAATCAAGCCTTGGGTTTCATGATTATCATTTTGTGGGGATTACCTCTTGATTTATTAGCCACATGAAAGATGATAATATAATCACATAAGCCAGATACAGAAATAAGCATTTGCTCATCTGCCATGGACAGTCCAGAAATAGCTCCCTGGCAGGTGAATGGTTTAAGTTCTGGCACATGGGTGTGTGATATATGTGCATGTGTGTGAATGTGTGGGGCCAGCATGTACTTGTTTGCTTTTGGATGATGTTCAGTGGAGGAATGGCGGGAGAAAATACCATAAGGCTACAGAATGTCTAGAAGCTTTCATTTGGGGACATCTCCCAGAAGCACAGAAGTGGTCACTTCCTGCCAGTTTCTTTAGTGCACTGTTATGGCTACCAGTTTTAGATTGGTGGTCTCAACGTTACACCCCTAGCTCAGAGACAAGTTGGAATTCTGTCCTACCATAAAGCCTTTTTTGATTTGTCTTAGGCTGTGATGGAACTGGAATTAGGTTGATGCTCAGCAATCATATATTTGCTTAGTGGCCTGGGGTGTAAAGTTTATAATGGTAATAGTATAATGACTCATCAATAGCTTTCCATGAAATAAATGGCATACTCAATTTAAATTTTCATGCATATTGCCAAATTGCCCATCAAAATACTGTACCAATGTACATACTCTTCAGCAATGTTTGAGAGGACTTTGCATACATCATCATCTCACTTAACCTTCAAACAATCTAGTAATGCCAGTGGGTTAGAGGTATTAACTGGCATAGACTATAATGTGAATGGTGGCCCCTAGAGTTGTGCATAAATACAACACTGTGGCTCTGAATTCCCATTTTACTGAAGTAAACATTAAGGCATAGAAATGTTGTTACTTGTTCAAAGTTACACAGCTGATGAATGTCAGAGCTGGGATTCCATCCCAGGCTGTGTGACTCCAGCGCCAGTGAAAACTGACTTCATGGATATCTAGAGCCTCTAAAAGCTTCTGCAGCCTCCTTTGAGGAGATGGAAGGAGGGAATCAAGGTACACTCAGGGTTGTGTCATTTCTACCATTCCCGGGTGCAAACAGAAGCCCTGGCGCTTCAGTATTGTCCAGCTGGCCATCCGTCAGGCCCCTGTCAGTGCCTTCAGTGAGAAGCAGTCTTCAGAGGCAGAATAATCAGATAATTTGGTTTAGGAAAAGGCATTGGATAAATAAATTGCTGCTGCACCATGAATATAATAAGGCAGTTAGGTAGATAGAAATAGTTACCTTTTGATTATGTGAGTGGAATTATGTGCAGCAAATTTCAGTCCAAGCTGCCTTTTCCTTGGCCTCCCCCAAGTCCACTAGCCATACACTTCTAACTGCCTCCCTAAATTATCCAGCTTATGTGCGCTCTGGGAACACTAATCTAACTGTTCACATTAGCCCAGGCAAAATATAATTAGGAAGAAACTCTTCTGCCAAAAAAGTCACATGCTGATGTCAAATAGATATGATTTTTTTATATCTACTATTTGGCTTATTTGTACCAGTATTGATTTACAATAGTACTATTGCATAATATAGATTTGACTATATAGCTAAAAAAGATGACAAAATACAATTTCTTGTTACTGAAATTTCAATTGTTGTCCCTTCACCTTCCCAAAATTTGGACAGATGCACTTTCACTAAAAGGAAAAAGGCTGGATTTTTATGGAAGAGCTCACACATATGTAAGCCTGACCAACACCATTCCTGAACTCATTTGATTCACAGAATGCATTGACCTGGTATTTGTGGATGACAAATCAAGTGATTGTTTGGCCATCTTCTATATTATTAGCAATATATTATTATCAGTAATATAGGAGAAGACATAGACCTTGGGCAGGAGATCACCAGCAGTTAACACTATACAACTTGTGCAAAACCTTTTATATCCATTACCACTTGATTCCATTTCAATGGCATACAGTATGCTTGATATGGGATGGCATGAAAGGCAAATTAGAGCTCTTCCTGAATAAAGAAAGAATACTGGTAATGATGGGTCAACCACAAAACCACACCTAATGGGACTCTGTTTCTAGGACATTTTCTTAAGAACAGAAACAGGTTAAAAGTATGGTGCCTTGCTTCACTGGCAGCTTGTACTACTTACAACTCTGGGACTACATCCTGGAAAATGAGGAGTTTATGAAGTGCTTGAGTGGAAACATAGTTAGTTGGGAAGATGTTTGGCTGGTCAACAAGATCATCCAACTGTTGACACAAGACTGCGCTGCTGTGAGGAACTTATGAATTGTCCTCCTTAGTAAGGGTAGCAGTGATGCAGTGCTCTTCTGCTTGCTATTCCAAATGACTCACTCCTAGGTCACAGCTCTGTCTTCCTCAGGGGGTACTCCAGTTTTGTCATCTACTTCTCTTTGTCTTTTATTTTGATATAATTTCAAACTTATAGAAATATTGCAATAGGACAAAGAATTTCTGCATATTCCTTACCCAGATTCACCATTTGTTAAATTTTCCTCATGTTTTATTATTCTCCCTCTCTCTTTCTCTTTCCTCCTCCCTACACACACACACACACACACACACACACACACACACACACACACAATTTATTTGTTTCTTAATGATTTAAAAGTTGCAGACATAATGCCTCATTATCCCTAAATAATACCCCTAAGTATCTCAGTGTGCATTTCCTAAGAATGAGGACATTCTCTTACATAACCATGGTACAATGATCAACATCAGGAAATTTAACATTGATATAATACTAATAACTAACTCATAGTTCGTATTCAAATTTAGCCAATCATCCTAATAATTTCCTCTATAACTGTTTTTGCCCGATCCAAGATTCAGTTCAGGATCACACATTAAATTTAGTTATGTCTCATTAAATTCTAATCTGGAACAAAACATTCTTTCCTTGTCTTTCATGATGTTAATTTGTCCCATTACTGGTATTGGTAACTTTGATCATTTGATTCTGATGGTGATTGCTAGATTTCTCCATTGTAGTTACTACTTTTCCCGTTGCAATTAATAAGTAATTTCTGGGGAGATATTTGGAAGGTATGTAGATATCTTGTTCTTATCAAACTTTCACCTAGTAGTTTTACATCTATTGATGATTCTTGCCCCAATCACTTATTATTATAAAGTTTGCAAATTGATGATTTTTAAAACTTCATTTTTCTACATTTATTAGTCTTCTATTGTAAGGAAGAGTGTTCTCTTCTTCACATTTACTTATTTATTCCAGTTGTTTATGTGTTTATATCAGCATAAACTCATAGATTCTTACTTTGGGTTGCAATTTGTTGCTATCATTTATTTTGATGTTCAAATTGGCCCAGATTTGGCCAGTGGGAATCCTTCAATCTGGCTCTTGTGTCCTTTTGACATGTTCTCATCATTTTTGAGCACTTCCTTACTTTTGGCACAACAAGATATTACAGGCTCATCTTGCACTTTCTCTTTTCAATCCAAGAATCAGTCATTTTACCAAAGAGCCCTGGTTCCTTTTAATGGGCAATGGTATTTATAAACCAATTTATTTTTTTGGGGGGGAGCAATGATGATCTTAGAATGGAGTTTTTGTAAGAAAACTGGCTTTTTAGAATTACACACCTATTTCCCCCTTCTTTCCAGTTTTGATGAGGAAATAAAAGATTGTTTTTCTCTGTGCAACTCCACTGTCCCCTTAAGTCCAATCTTCTCCACCATCAGCACAGCAGTCCTGAAGTGTGGGTAAAGTCAGTGATAATAACA
The DNA here is from genome assembly GCF_963259705.1 of Myotis daubentonii. NCBI lineage: Eukaryota > Metazoa > Chordata > Mammalia > Chiroptera > Vespertilionidae > Myotis > Myotis daubentonii. The sequence continues at coordinate 25,825,442 of NC_081861.1, read as the reverse complement.
TCAAGATTGGATTTTATCTCATTTTTTTCAAATATTCACTTAGTCTTAGAGAAGCAATATTTACTGCTCTTATGGATTTTGGGTAGGGGGTCAGTGAGGGAATGGGGGGCTAGATCCCTGTCTAATAGAGCTCTCACAGACTATGGAAATATGTTTTTACCAACCACTTGCATGCTGTTTGAATTAATGGCAGAGGCATATTCCAGGAGGTTTCTGTTTCTTTGAGATCAGACTAATGCAAAGGAACAGTTTCTGTGTTCTTTTGCGCTACCACCTAAACACATTCGTGTGTTCTTTTTCTTCTCTGAAGCCTTGAAAATAAAAGAGAATAGTCCTAGCTGGCTGTGATTATAAAACCGAGCTGGGGACTAGTAAAATTAAGCCTGAACAGCTCACCCAAATCAGTTTAAAGTGACTTTATCTTTGATCTAAGAAACTAGAAGCACGGCTCCATTAAATCCATATGGTTAGCAGCAATCTTTGAAAACCTACTCTGGCCAGTGAATTGCTATGACCTTTCCTACTACTTTGCTGGTAAATTGCTAAATCTAACTGATGTGTTAAAGTACTAGACAGCCCTTATTTATTTTGCTCATTTTTACACTTAATGTAAAATCTATTCTCTTGGTCTGATTAAGTCTTGGTGGCCATAATACACAAATAATCTAACACAACAAATAGGCAAAAGAAAATACAGCCTAAAATGGCAATAAGCAAAAGGAGTAGAAAATGTTGCTTTTACTATTCAGGTTTCTTCAAATGTTCTTTCCAAACCTTATTTCAGGGATTCCTGACCTGAGGTCCAAAATGGCCTTGATAGGTGGACAAAGCCCTTGAAATGGTATACAACACCCTAAATATGCAGGATGGATTTTTCCTCCGAGGACAGAGTCTATAGTTTTCATCATATTCTAAAATACTAAGATAATTTCTGACTTTTACTAAGTTCTTACCATGTGCCAGACATTTTATAGATGAGAAGAAGCTCAGAGAAGTTAAATAAATTGCTTAAGGTCACTCATCAAATAAGCAGTGTAGCTGGGATTTAAACAGGGTTTTGTCAGGTTGCAAAGCCCATGTTCTTTTCACCCCCTCACCATTAGTACTAACTCAAAGGAATCTGTGCCCCCCCCCCCTAAAAAACGGTTATGAACCACTGTCTTAAAAGCTTACTTTGAAAGTAATTGCTGGTACTGATAACCCACCTGGGGAAATTAGACTGCCAGCCACAATCACTGCCTGCTCATCACTAAGGAAACTGTAACACCATAGAATTTCTTCTACCTCCGTCTTGGCCATATGACATCTGAGAAAATGGGGCAATTATATGAATCAATAGGAGTGATTACATGTCTAGCTTCAGTTTTTGCCTAATAAATTGTTATTTATGGTCCATAGAAAGATTATGACCTTTAAAAAATAAATTTTGATGAACACATTGCTAGGTTACAAATCTCAATAAATCTACTTACACATAAATTATATATGTGTGTATTTATATATTCATGAGAACAAGGCTTTTGGGAACATTTGCTAAAAGCTGTGAACCCTACCTGGGTTTAATAAAAAAGTATTCACTATAGTTAGAGGTGTCTCAGGAATATTTAAACAGCACAATGATAAATAATAATAACAGAAAAGTTACTACTCATTAGTAAATTAGTTTTGGAGTAGTTTTTAAGCATCTTTTCTTTATTTTTAAAAATTTCACATGTAATACATTATGATTTTGAATAAAATAAACTCAAACCATATAAAAGTACATGAAGTAGAAAATAAAACCTACTGAGAATCCTCCCTACATAGGTGTCTATTTTATTTAGTTTTACATCTATGGATTAAGTATGTGTGTGTGTATTATGTATGGGTGTGTGTAGATGTATATAGTTTAAAAATAATATATTCATAAATACATATTTTTCTACAGTTTGATTTATTTTAACTATATTATCATGGACACATCAGTACATTTACCCCAAGTACCTCTCCCTAAAATTAATAATTGTTAACAATTTATTATGTATCCTTGTAGAAACAATTTAAAACTTGGGTTTACATATAAATGTTCTTTGTTTTTCTTTTTCAAAATTAGATTATCATTATATGCATAGTCTTCTGTATCTTGGTTTTACATTTAATACATGTTGGTTATATTTCATATTAAAACATAGAGCTATCTGGTTATTGGGGGGTGATGCTGATTAGCAAGATAAAATAAGGACATGCTATAATCTATCCAACAAACTCCCTTTGAAGAACTTTTAAATTGCTTCCAGTTTTTAGCTGTGACAGTAGTCTACAATATTATTAAAAGGAATGGATAGTGACAGGAATTTCTTGAAGTGACCATTAGGGACTGATCATAAACTAAAATACCTCTCTAGGTATGTTGAACATAATTTCTGAATCTCACTCAGATACATGAACCAACAAAGGATTTGTTCTGACTTGTGAATGTATGAAGATGAAGCGTTTTCCTAAAGATATGCAGATTAAATTACTCTTAGTTATCCGTTTGAGAAGTCCACTCTTTGAAAAGAATGAAATAACATGAATTGAGTCCATCCTGAGAAATCTACACTGTATCAAAACGTAGGGTCCCTGTATGTGTGGAGCTATCAATTTGCTAAGATTTATTGATTGATCGAATGATCCAGATGCTTTGAATTACTTTATGAACTCGCCATTCTTAAAAATGTGCAGAGATTTATTACATAGTTCATGTACTTTCTAAGGCCTTTGGCCCACTATTAAGCCTTCTATCCATTTATCAGCTCTGATAGGAAAGATTCCATGCTGATGGGCTCCTCTAGCTAAAAGGCAATTTTGTTTTGCTCTTGTATATCAATTCTCTGTGCTATCCTATTTTTCATCACAAAGATAAGCAGGATCTGTTTGTAGTTTGTTTAAACCTCCTTATTTGTATTCACTTGCACAGGGTGACATTATCCTATAGATTCAGAGATGGAAGCTCTAGCCATTCCCTCTCTCTATCACAGAATTCATTTTTCATTCCCTTGCCTGGAAATTGAATACAGACATCACTTTGAGAATTGTTTTCTCATCATTTTAAAGATGTTCATTTTGCTTTTTTTGTTTGTTTGTTTGTTTACCCCACAGGCAGATCTGTCTGTGGCAGTTTCTGGTTACCACTAGCTATCACAAATCTAATAAACACACTCTGAATTATATTTACAGAGTTGATTGAAAGAAAAACCAGGTGCAATATGCAAGCTAGAAAAACACAAAGACTTAATATGAGGTGATATACTCAAATCACAAAGAGAATTTGGTACCTTAGCAAATGTTCTACTTAATATTCTGTTGGTAGGTACATCTGCAACAAAATGACTCATAAATATTCAGCTACTCTATACCTCTGTTCTCCAGCTCCCAATGATTGCAATGATACAATTGTGTCTAGAGTGAAGGAGCAAATGGCAATTAAGCCCACAGGCTCCTGTGAATTAGCATGGATTATCCCCACTTTAAAATATGGAGCCAGCTCATGCAAATCATTTGTGCAAATGATCACTTATTCACAAATGAGAACAGAATGAATGTGGCAAGACTTTTTTTTTTTCACTTAATGATTTTCATTTTATTTTTTATTTATTTTTATTTTTTTATTGCTTAAAGTATTACAAAGAGTATTACATATGTCTCCTTTTTTTCTCCCCTTGACCTTCTCCTGGCCTCCCCTAACCCCCAGTGTCTTGTGTCCATTGGTTATGCTTATATGCATGCATACAAGTCCTTTGGTTGATCTCTTACGCAAGACATGTTTTTGAGCCCTTTAAAAATGGAGGCCAGATTCCATGGCTTCTGTGATTCCTCCAGTCCAAATGGACATTCAGTTGTTGCTCAACTACCTGCACAGTGTGACCTTTGAATTTGCTTTTTTTAAACTGAATTTTTATTGAGCTGGAAATCCCTTGTACACTTTGCCCCATTTTCCCCAGTAATACTATTTTGTAAAGCTATAGTATATCAACTAGAATATTGGCATTGATAACATTCACTAATCTTACTCAGATTTTATTCATTTACTTATACTTATTTGTGTGTATCAAGTTCTATACAGTGTTTTTTTTTCATTTGTGACAGTTTCTCTCTACCACCACAGTCAAGATACTGAACAGATTCAATTCCACACAGACTCCTAATGTTACCCCTTTATAAACACTCCCATCTCCCTTCTACCCTCTCCTGCTACTCCACTCTGCTCTCTGCCTCCCTAACTCTTTTTTTAAAAAAATATATATTTTATTGATTTTTTACAGAGAGGAAGGGAGAGGGATAGAGAGTTAGAAACATCGATGAGAGAGAAACATCGATCAGCTACCTCCTGCACACTCCCCACTGGGATGTGCCCGCAACCGAGGTACATGCCCTTGATCAGAATCGAACCTGGGACCCTTGAGTCCGCAGGCCGACGCTCTATCCACTGAGCCAAACCAGTCAGGGCATGCCTCCCTAACTCTTGAGAACCACTAATATGCCCTTCTTTCAAAAGTTTTGTCATTTCAAAAATGAATCATACAGTATATAACCTTTTTGGATTGGCTCCCCCCCCCCCCATTTACTCAGCATAATTCTCTGGAGATCCATCCAAGTTGTTGCTTGTATCAATAGTTCATTCCTTTCTACTGCTAACTAGTATTCCATGGAATAGATATACTAGAGTTTGCTTAGCCATTCACCTATTAAAGGACATATAGACTGATTCCAATTTTTTCTATTAAAAATAAACACAATTATTTGTGTACAGGCTTTTATGTGGACATGAGTTTTTATTTCTCTGGGGTAAATGAACAGGAGAATGATTGCTAGGCCGTGTGGTAGTTACACATTTAATTTTACATAAAATTGTCAGACTGTTTTCCAAAGTGGCTGTACGATTTTATATTCCTACCAGCAATGCATGAGTGATCCAGTTTCTCTTCATCCTTGCCAGCATGTTGTGTTGTCATTAGTTTTTATTTTAGACATTCTGGTGAATGTATAGTAATGTTTCATTGTGGGTTTAATCTGCATTTCCCTGATGCCTAATGGTGTTGAACATCTTTGCGGTGATTATTTGCCCCATCTGTATATCCTCTTCAGTGAACTGTCTATTCATATCATTTGCCCATTTTTTTTTTAACTTGGGGGTGTTTTTACTGTTGCGTCTTCGTAGTTCTTTATATATTCTAGTCCTTTGTTGGATATGTATTTTGCAAATATTTCCTCCTAGTCTGTAAGTTGCTTATTTTTTTATCCCTTTCATTTGTACTTTTGTGGAGCAAAATCTTTTAGTTTTGATGAAGTCTAACTTACCAGTTTTTCTTTTTGTGTAGCATGTTTTTTAGTGTCGAGTGTAAGAACTCTTTGCTTAGTGTTAATTTTGTATCCTCCAACTTTAACTTACTTTTAAGTTCCAGGAGTTTTGTTGTTGTTGTTGTTTTGTTTGTTTTTGTGTGTGTGTGTGTTTAGATTCTTTGGGATTTTCTACTGAACAGCTGTATCATTTACAATGCCTTTTATTTTTCTTTCCTCACAGGAGTGCTTCTAACTTCCAGTATTATGTTGAGTAAGAGTGGTGAAAGTAAACATCCTTGCTTAGTTCCCAACTTAGTGGAAAGACAGTCTCTCACCATTATGGTTGATAGTAACTTTATGTTTTTTGCTGGTGTTCTTTCTCAAGTTGATATAAATATCATCTATTCCTAACTTGCCAAGATATTTTATCATGAATGAATCTGAGACATTGTTAGATGCCTCTTCTATATCAGATGAACTTGTTTGCCAAATCATTCTAATTAATTGCTAGGCTTAGAATTTGAAAGAATCATTAATTCCTATGGATCCTAGTTAAAAAGGTACTGACATTTAATTGGATTGCCTTTATTTGGGATATGAAGGACTCTTCAAGGCAAATAATGTTTCAGGGCATAGTCATAATTTGGGGTTCCCATTGGGTTTCCATCCCTAGGCTGGAAAGGGCACCTTCATGTTTTGGTTTAGAGCTGCCCTCTAAAGTTTATGTCTTACTGTTTTGGGGTTACTGCTTTTTCTTGAGCTGTTCAGCACTTGCAGAACGTGGGCTTTTATTATCTAAGTTTCTCTCTCCATGGTTCTTTTGGTTAATCTCTTCATTCTCCTGGGTTTAGGATGCTTTGTGTAAATTGAGTGCATGGATGTATGGGTACTAGATAATTGAAGCACTGGCACATATTGTCATATTTCTTCTCTACATATTTCACCTGCAGAAATCTCATCTTCTCAATACTGTGCCTCTCTGGGCCTCATCTCTAAATGAAAGGATTGAATACAATCTCCAAGACTTAGTTGTAAAATTCTGTGATTTTAATTAAGGAAGACTTCTTATTAATAAAGACTTTAGAAGAAAAACTTGGTACAAATAATCCCTCTGGGGGGAAAAAGTCTTTCCTCTGAAAGATTCAATTGGAGATTTGCTGAAATATGTAAATCCAGGCTTCAGGTTAAAATGAAGCACTGTAAGCTGCATTATTTCCTAATGCCACCTGCTTGCAATTTTGTTCAATTAATTTGCTTCTAAAAATGTTACGCTTCCATTTGAGATGCTTACTGAAAGTGTTGCTAACAATTAACATCTATAGCTCAGACCTCTCTAGATAAAAATATCATGCCTAACTCCCATCCTTTGTGTTCTCAAAGAGTTTCCAATTGCAAGTTAGGATTCCTCTAATAGTGTTTCTTGAAAACTGCATCAAAGAAGATAACTTAGATATTTATGGTATTTAGTTTTATTGTTTTTCTAAAAAGTGAATGCAGCTCCATTAATCATTTATAAAGAAGTGAAAATTGTGAACTCTTCTGTCATGAATTAGTGCATTCATAGACTTTCAGACTCTGGGATGGCACACTCCTCAAATGTCATATAAGTGATATTTCAACAGGTTTGCTAAACCAATTGGCTGTGGTAAAGCCAGATGGAAACCAAGATCCTGACAATTCCTTTACTTGTAGCCATGGAAAAATCTGAGGGCAAAAAGCTTGAGATATACAGTGTGTTGCTGAAATATACATTTCTTAATAAGACTTAACAGAATGTGAATCACTGATAATTTAAACAGTGTTGTAATATTAAGTAAAAAAGTACTTCTTTTGTAAAATTTATCTTTATTGTTGAAAGTATTGCAGATGTCCCCCTTTCCCCACCAATTGACCTCCACCACCCCACCCCTGCCCACCCAGGCCTACTGCATTGTTGTCTGTGTCCATGGGTTATACATATATGCATATAAATTATTTGGTTAATCTCTTCCCTCCCTCCTTCCTTCTGAGATTCCAGGTCTCTGGATCTATTTTGTTCATCAGTTTATTTTGTTCATTAAGTTCTACATATAAGTGAGATCATGTAATACTTGTCTTTCTCTGATTAGCTTATTTCACTTAGCATAATACTCTCCAGGTCCCACCATGCTGTCCCAAAGATTAAGAGGACATTTTTTACAGCTGTATAGTATTCCATTGTATAAATGTATCACAGCTGTTTTATCCTCTCATCTACTGAAGGACACTTGGGCTGTTTCCAAATATTAGCTATTGTAAATAGTGCTGCTATGAACATAGGGGTGCATATATTCTTTCTGATTGGTGTTTCTGATTTCTTGGGACATATTCCCAGAAGTGGGATCGCTGGGTCAAAAAGCAGTTCCATTTTTAATTTTTTGAGGAGACTCCATACTGTTTTTCATAATGGCTGCACCAGTCTGCATTCTAACAGCAATGTACTAGGTTCTCTTTTCTCCACATCCTCCTCAACACTTGTCATTTGTTGATTTGTTGATGAAAGCCATTGTGACAGTGTGAGGTGATACCTCATTGTCATTTTAATTTGCAACTCTCTGATTATTAGAGACTTTGAGCATTTTTCATGTGTCTCTTTGCCATCTGTACGTCCTCTTTGGAGAAATGTCTATTTTTGCCCATTTTTTAAAATAATTTTTATTTCTTGAAGTATTACAAAGAGTATTACATATGTCTCCTTCCCCTCCCTTGACATTCCCCCAGCCCCTACCCCCTAGTGTCTTGTGTCCATTGTTTATCCTTATATGCATGCATATAAGTCCTTTGGTTGATCTCTTAAACCCCCCCCCGCAACCCTCTCCAGGCTTCCCGCTGTAGTTTGACAGTCTGTTCAATGCTGCTCTGCCTCTGCATCTATCCCTGTTCATAAGTCTATACTGGTCCCCAATATCTGTCCCAACCTCACTGGAGCTGTCCCAACCTCACTGGGGCCCTCTCGGCATCACTGGGGCTGTTTCAACCTCACCGGGGCCATCCCGACCTGACTGGGGCCGTTTCAACCTTACTGGGGCCGTCTCGACCTCACCAGGCCATCCCAACCTCATTGCCTTTGCCCATTTTTTAATTAGATTGTTTATCTTCCGTTTGTTAAACTCTATGCGTACTTTATATATTTTGGAAATTAACCCCTTATCAGATGTATCATTGGCAAATATTTTCTCCCAAACAGTGGGATCTCTCTTCATTTTGTTGATGCCAAAAAGTACTTCTATACAACTTTGACTTTTCTCCTTATAAATGTGTGTACTTTTGTCAACTCATATATACAGTCAATTGCAGGCTTCCAATTATCACTCATTCTATTTGCTACTGACTGCAGAATCCTAATGAACATCCTACAGATATTTTAATATTTCTATATATTAAAATTAAAAATAATTTTAATGCTCAAGACAATGAAACAACTCAATAGATTGTCTACCACCATAATTATCCCTACATAATAGATTATATACATCCCAGGTAGATAAGTTTAAAGTGCTAATTTCCCAATGGTAAATATGCATGATTTCATTTTAAGTGATTGAAAATTGAGAAAAGTTATGACTCAATCTTGAATTTTACAATGTACAATTTTCACTTGGATGTCCCACCATCACCCCATATTCCACTTATCCAAGTCTGAACTGGGTGTTCTTCTTAGTGAGTCTGTCTTCTTAATTTTACTATGCCTATGAATATTACCACTATCTTCCAATTTGACTTTTCAAAATAAGCAACTCTTTGGACTTCTCTGTCTTCTTCATCTCTTAAACTTCTTGTTACTATAATCTGTCAATTCTTCTTTTCCAATAGTTATGAGATTCCACTCATATCATTCTAATCCCTCATTATTTCCACTTATTATGTTAACCTACAGTTTTTTATTAGGCATATATCATGTACCAGGCACTGTGTTAGTTAGGTATTGGAAATACAATGGTAAGCAAAGAGAGGTGAGATCTCTGCCCATACATTGTAGTGTAGAAGGAAGACATTAATGAGCACAACAAATGTAAAACTGCAGCTGTGACAAGTATTATGGGGATAAAAGGTATAAGGTGTCATAAGAGCCTAGAATAGATTGGTTTGACCTAATTATGGAGGCTTCCTTGAAGAAGTGATGTATGAGTTGAGATCTTAAAGATGAATTGAAGTTAATGAGATGAAGAAAGTTGGGAAGAACATTCTAACTATAGCTAACAGTATATGCAGTGAGTGGCCTTATGATGGGAAAGAGAATACCAAGTGTTGGAGAACTGAAACCAGGATGATGGGCTGAAGACCAGAAAACATGGGAGAAACTTCACACAAATTGAGCCTGGAGGGATAGTTAGGGACCAAACTGTGCATAGCTCTATAGACTCTATTAAGAAAATTGTTGTTGTTTTTTAATTTTGTGAATAATGGACGGCCACTAAAGGGAGCACTGTGTGTGTGTGTGTGTGTGTGTGTAATTTGCATTACAAAAATCATTCTGATTGTATTAAGGAACAGATTGGAGGGGGCCCAAGAGGAGAGGCAGAGTCCTATTGGGAGGCTACTGTAGTTGTGCAGGTGAGTGATTGATGGTTTCTTCTTAAGGGCCGTAAGTGATAGAGATGGAGAGAAACAGGTGGAGTCAAGAGATATTTAGGAGGTAAGATCCACAGGACAAGATTATGGGTTGGCTATTGCAGGTGAAAGAGAAAATGAAGGAGACAGAGGGAGAGGGTTTTGGATTGCATAACTGAAGTTTGATGGTGCCATTCACTGAAGGAATGCTGAAAGATAATCCAGTTTGGAGAGAAGATAGAGTTTAGTTGAGGCATATTGAGTTTGAGATGTTAATGATATATCCAAGAGATGATGTCAAGTAAGCTATTGGTTATATAATTGTGGAGCTCAGAATAGAGATCTGGTCTAAAGATTGAATTTTGAGATTCATATGTGTATAGGTGTCAATTGGAATACTGCGTGTGGAGAAATTATAGAGGGAAAAGGGAAGAGGTACTGGGACCAAGCCTTGAGGGACTCTAATAATTAATAACCAGGTAAAATAGGATGAGTCTGCAAAGGAGATAGAGGAATAGCCAGATAAGTAGGAGAAAATCCAACAGCATGTTATGTCATGGAAGTAAAAAGAAAGTATTTAAAGAAGGATGGAGTGGCCAACTGCCGGGGTCCAACCCCAGCGGGTCCAGGGGTTCCCAAAGGTGTGGACGGAGTTGGCGAAGAAGGAATGACACGGAGACAGCGTTCAGTTGATCAGCAGCCTAGCCAGGATCTCTAGCCCGGATCTCCAGCCAAGTTCTGGTCTGGATCTCCAGAGAGGTTCTGCTTCAGATCTCCAGCCAGGTTCAGTCACCAGGTTCTAGTCAGGTTCTCTTGCCATGTTCTATAGTCAGGTTCAGTCCAGGATCTATTGCCATGTTCTCTCCAGCGAAGTTCTTCTGTCTCCAGGCTCCGTGTAGGTTCTGTCTTCTGAATTCTGTCTGTTGTTGTCTTGTTGCATCTGTATTTATACCAGTTGATTCCAATCCTATCAATCTCTATTCCAAAGGTTAGGGCGTTTCTTATCTCCATTCCAGGGAGTAAAGATTATGTAGCTTAAGCATGATTGTTCATAGTTAAAGTGATTAATTACCCGCCTGGCACTTAGTTGAGGGGTTTTATTCCCTCCCTAACTTCAGGGGAAAATCCCTACCTGGGAATTCAACCTTTCTCGGAGAGGTGACCTTGGTTAAAACACAGCGCCAAGAAGGTGAGCAAACATATTAAGAACCGTATGCCATATATGCCAGGTCCCTTGAAACAGCAAGCATGGACCGGCTCCCGGCAGCCAACATTGTCAAAAGTTGTTGAGAGGTCAAGTAAGATGAGGACTGAAAAAATATTTATATATTTACTTGGAGTCAATTGGTGGCCTTAGTGAATGCTGTTCAGTTGAATGATGATGACTGAAGCCAGGTTAGTGGGCTAAAGAATGGAGCAAGTAAGTGAAATAAGCCAGTCAATAAAGGAAAAATACCACATGATCTCACTCATTCGTGGACAATAGAGACCATTATAAACTTTTGAACAATAATAGATACAGAGGCAGAGCTGCCTCAAACAGATTGTCGAGCTGCAGCGGGAAGGCCGGGGAGGGTTGGGGGGCAGGAGGTAGGGGGGTAAGAGATCAACTAAAGGACTTGTATGCATGCATATAAGCATAACCAATGGACATAAGACACTGGGTGATAGGGGAGGCTAGGGGACTGTCTAGGGCGGGGGGATAAAATGGATACATATGTAATACCCTTTGTAATACTTTAAGCAATTAAAAAAAAAAAATGGAGCAAGAAAAACAGACTCCTAGATACAGAGGACAGACTGACAGCTGTCAGAGGGGAGGAGGGCTGGGGGACTGGGTGAAATACGTAAAGAGATTAAGAAAAACAAACAAACAAACAAAAAACCCCTCATGGACATAGACCAGTGATGGCGAACCTATGGCACGCGTGTCAGAGGTGACACGCGAACTCATTTTTTTGGTTGATTTTTCTTTGTTAAATGACATTTAAATATATAAAATAAATATCAAAAACTTAAGTCTTTGTTTTGTTATAGTTGCAAATATCAAAAAATTTCTATATGTGACACAGCACCAGAGTTAAGTTGGGGTTTTTCAAAATGCTGACACGCCATGCTCAAAAGGTTTGCCATCACTGACATAGACAATAGTATAGTGATTGCCAGAGGAAAGGTGGGTAGGAACAGATGGAAGAGGGTAAATGGGGGATAAGTGGTGATGGAAGAAGACTAGACTTTGGATGGTGAGCTCACAAAGCAAAGTGCAGATGATGTATTGTAGACTTCTACACTTGAAACATATAATTTATTGACCATGTAACTACAATAAATTCAATTTAAAACAAAAGAACAGGGCAGGAGAACTTGGAGTCAGACAGTATAGATAAATTTTCTTTAAAGAAATTGTATGCATGCATATAAGCATAACCAATGGACATAATACACTGGGGGATAGGGGAGGCTAGGGGACTGTCAAGGGCGGGGGGGGGGGAAGGACACATATGTAATACCTTTTGTAATACTTTAAGCAATAAAAAATAAAAATAAAAATAAAATAAAATAAAATAAAAAAAGAAATTTGAATGTGATGGGGAAGACAGAGATAGGGCACTACCTGCAGAAGAATGTGGGATTTTTATATTTTATTTTAGGAGACTACAATATGTTTTACATGAGGAGGGGAAGGCTCCTTAAGGGAAGGAGGGATAACTGCTGGTGTAAGGTTACTGCGACATTAGTGCAGCTAAATTTTTATCTGTTGACTTTATTTTTTCCTATGAAGTAAGAGGCATGATTATTTGATAAATATATGGTGTAGAATTTGAGAATGGGGAAGGTCACAAACAGCTAGTGAAGATAGTGGGAGCATAAATTGACCAGAGAAAAGTAGTAGGATGGCTGGGCAGTGTGAAAAGCTTATTTGAGTTTGAGATGGCCATGAATTTATAGAAATACTATTCATCCTTTTACGTGTCTGTGTCAGCAGTGCTTGATTGCTCAAGTGCAGATATTAAGGCAATAAATAATTAGGCTGTCCCAGATTTGGTGGAAGTGAGGTGAGGAAGAGAACACTACCAGCCAGGCTCCTGAAGGGTCTCTTTGCCTTCAGTGTTTTCACATTCCTACCTATCCTGTATACTGCCACAAGAATTATTTTTCTTAAAGACTACTTTTTATCAACTCCTTTGCCTTGCTCAAGAACCTGCACCCTTCCAAACAGTGTAGTGAGTAAGAGCACAGCTGATAGACCTTGGTTTGAACTCCTTGTGAACTCCAGCAATTCATGTAAACTTCTGACACTCCGTTTCTTCAATTCAAAATGGGGTTAATTGTAATATCTACCTTACAAGGTTATTAGGAGCATTAGACTAGATAGCATGTAGCACAGTGCTTGGCCTGTAATAAGTGCATGAAAGTTGCTATCTTATATTCTCTTATCTGTTTATCCACCTTTCCCTTCAGGTTTCAGCCTAGTCTGAAATTCTCTCTCACCCCTATCCAACATACTTTCTCCCAGTTAGACTGATCTTTTCACTGCCTCCATATTCATTGTCATGTGCCTTGCCTGCTCTTCCCAAACCTCATAACTTCTCAAAGGCCTGCATCTTCTAAATGAAATCTTCCTCATTAGCTTGAAAACAGTGTTGCTCTCTCACTGCACTGATCTCCCATTGCACTTTTGAAACCTGATTAAATTCCATTGTTCACTTTATTATAAGCAGTTACTGTATTTACTGCTGGTGTAAGGTTACTGAGACATTAGGGCAGCTAAATTTTTATCTGTTTATTTTTTCCTATGAAGTAAGAGGCATGATTATTTGATGATTATTATATGGTGTAGAATTTGAGAATGGGGAAGGTCACAAACAGCTAGTGTAGATAGTGGGAGCATAAATTGACCAGAGAAAAGTAGTAGGATGGCTGGACAGTGTGAAAAGCTTATTATATTATTACTTTATTATATTTTTATTGTTTTGTTGAAAAATATTATTATACCAGGGTGAGCAAAAGTATATTTACAGTTATAAACAATAATTAATAAACAGATAATACAAGAATAAAATGTTTTGTGTACTCATAACTGTAAATCTACTTTTGCCCACCTTATATTACTAAAATATTGTCTAAAATATTTTAGTAATATAAGACTTTTCCAATAAGAGTGTGAACTCTTTGAGCCAAAGAATCATGCCATAAACTCTACGCATTTCTTACAGGACCTAGAATAGTATTCACAGTACTTGTTAAATTTAATTTACTTGAATTGAGACATAAGCCAGGTCCCAGTGACCTCTAAAGTAGAGTACACAGACAATACATTAGAGTACAGGAAGAAAATATTGTAAAACATCTATTTATACTTATATTCTTTAACAGTTCTGTTTTTGTGTATGTTTATAATGTATATTATACAAATTTATTATATATATATATAGAGAGAGAGGATTGAATAACATAAATGGTGCATATTCAAGAAATTTTAATATTGGGGTTCAGATCAAAACATTTTTTCTCTAGTATTTAAATTAATAATAGAAATTTGATCCAGTCCAAAATAGCAAGCCTGTGGTGGGCACACGATATAATATACAGATCATGTATTACAGAAATCTACACTTGAAACCTATATAATTTTATTAACCCATGTCACCCTAATAAATTTAATAAAAATAAATAGAGAGAAAAATAAAATAGCAAACCTTTATTTACCACAGTTAATTATATTTTGGTCACTTACTCTTTGTCAGGTGCTATGCTAAATGTCTTACATGCATTAATTTCTCAAAACAATTTCATAAGGTAGATATTATTATCTCACATTATATAGGAGGAAATTGAAGCACAGAGGGGTTAAGTAACTAGTCCAAGGCTATATAATGAGAAAGTGATGAGCCAGGATTTAAAACTACATATATTTTAATCCAAAGCTGGTCCTATTTTTTGAAGATTTTTAACTACACAATTCAATTTCTTTAATAGATACAAGACTATTCAAGTTATTTATTTCTTCTTAAGTAAGTTTTGATAACTTGTGTCTTTGAAAAAATGGTTCATTTTCCAAAGCTAATCCTCTCAATTAGTACCCTACTATAGCATGTACACCTCTTTCAGAAGTGCCTATGTTTATTTATGGAGACACTATGGAATAGACTTCTTACTTAACCAGGGCATTATGAGAACCATATAGAGATTTTAGAAAGTAGAAAGTCATCATAAGAAAAACCAAGTAATTGATTTTGTTATATTTGATACTTAACTCCTTTTTAAAATATGAGAAAAATATAGAGCTCTTTCTTAAAGAATGGTCTCTTAATTTAAAAGCTGAACCCAAATTAACACATGCTTTCTATCTTTTTCAGTTGTTTCTGAAAATATGACAATTCAAGAAACAAGTACAATTCTTTCACAGCAAATAGACCTAACAACCCCATCCCAAATTACTGAACTAAAACCTCAAAATACTGTATATACTTCTACAATTATGTCTAAAGTCATACCTGTATTTAAAACTGATTATAAAACCATATCATATTCCAATACAACATCTCCACCTCTGGAAACAATGACTGTACCAAAATTTTTAAAGACATCCATTTCTGAGACAGCTACATTCATAGCAGACATTTTGTCTACTTCAGCAGCTGTTGCTCTACCCACCAAGAATACTTCCACAGGCACTACTACCAATTCCATGAAAATAACTAAATCCCCATCTTCAGAGAACACAGTGACAACAAAAAGGGCTGGAGCCATTTTTGAGACCTTTTATCCAACTACAGCTACTAATTTCTTATACACATCTGGATTTACCAAGAATTCAATTGTACCCAAATCTTCAGCGATTGGATCTCCACTGGCCAATATGAAGACAGCATCTTTATGCTCATCTATTGAGCCAACATCCAAATCTACACCATCATGGCATAAACACATATCCACAGGTATTGGAGCACTCCCTATCTCCACAGCTAGCCAGGAGTTTCTTGCATCTACAGTTGCTGGAACTGTACCTTGGTCCACCGTGAAACAGACTTCTACTCACATTGGGACTGCATCAGCATTCCCACCTATGTCTGTGCTCATCTCCAAAGCTGCTCCAGTAGATACTGTATTTCCTAGAAATCAGAAAGCATCTACATTGGCAATGACTGATAAAAAAATATCATTTACAGTTCATTCAATGACACTTCCATCTAAGCCTATTGAGACGACTTCTGAGCTAAGAACAGTTGAAACAGAATTGACATCTACAAATTTCCAGGATGTCTCTTCATCCAGAATGGAGGATACAATATCTATCTCCATGCCAAAAGAGGCCTCTTCTGTGTCCCTTTCTTTCAGGACATCCTCTTCATTAACCAGAGCTGAGAGTGTACAGACAAATATTGATACTGAGACCACACATACATCCTTGATTCCTGGAATCACACTTGCACCTGCAGCTGATGAAAGTATGCTTTCCCCCACAGTCACTGGGTCAGAATATACCAAGAATACATCCACAGATGGTGAAAATGTGTTTCCTTTTATCTCCACCAGATCAGCTTTCACATCCAGGGCATCTGAGTCTGGTCCCACAACAATAAGTGATGAAGGTGCCCATCTATTTACCAGTGAGATCAATTGGACTTCCAGACCAGACCAAACTCTGTTGATGTCAATATTCCATGGGAATACTTCTAATACAGAACATTCATCCACAACTGCTGATGTTAATATGCCTCCAGAAGCATCCATAGAAAGTGAGGCTACCACTACCACTGATGCTATTATTAATACTGATACCATAATAGACAGATATACAACAGCTCTATCCAACTTGACATCTCCGTGTTTGGCTAATTTCTCCATAGTTTCTAGAACCACATCTATAAACAAACTGCCTGAGTTTAAACTTACCACCTTATTACTAAGAACCACCCCTAGGTCCGCAGTAGCTGGAAATGAACTTATTTCAACATCAAAGGAAACAGTTTTTCCACCAGTAGATATAATATCTACCCTTGCTGACACTGAACTAGATTTTTCTACTGAGAGTGCTTCTGAGACTACACAAACAGAGGTAAAAAATACAATTGCATTTGGAGAGACAACAATCCCTGTACCGGAGTCTGCAACAACACAAAGATTCAATGCTTCTGTGACAAGGAAAGAAGCAACTTCCCATTACCTTAAAGGAAGATCAACTATAGCAGCAACAACAGAGGTTTCTCCATTTGCAACAATGCAGGAAGCAACAGATGAGTCTATACAAATGGTGACAGCTTCTGTCATTGTTTCCCCTTTTCCTGATTTAGAAAAGTCGACTTCCCCATTGGATAATAAAACTGCAACTACTGAGGTGAGAGGAAGATGGCTTTCTCCAAAATCAGTTAAAACCACATCTGAGACTTCCTACAATGGATCTTCAGAAATCTTTAATTCCACCCACACATACACAGCAGAGTGGACTTCAGAGACTCCACCTGAAGGTAATCCAACTCCATATCCCACTTCTGGGAGCACAAAGGCATTTCCTGAACCCCTGGTTGCTTCTACCATAAGAATATTGGAAACCAGTTTTGCCACTATTCCTACAGAGAGGACAGCTATGTCCTTGTCTACTGGTATGTTGCCTCCACAACCTACAACTACCCATTCCTTAGCAACCCCTGTGCCTATTATCCATATGTACTCACTGCCAGTTAATGCCTCTGCTGTCACCTCTATGGTGATGTCTGAAGAGACTAAGGTTACCATGTCTGAGCCTTCTGCACTGGCCAGGGCTTCCTCCACATCTGCATTCTCAGATGTCTCACCTCTGTCATCAGCTATACTGACTACAGCATCAGTGCCACCAATGGATCAGACTGCTTCCACAACCAGCAATAATGTGACACCTATAGCAACTTCCTTTCTGACAGAAACTACAGTCTCCTCATTGAGATCTACCAGTCCTTTGGCAACTAAGGCTGAGACCACTTTTCTGTCCACCTCAGCTGACAGAGTAACTTCATCCACACCCACTCTTGCCTGCTCTAAATATCTCCCTGACAATATTTCTGTTGTGACCTCCACTCATATGATCTCAACAATGTCTATACCAGTAGCAACCCAGTCCACATCTCGAGTAGAGGATGCTTCCACCCATGCTCTCAGCTTCCAGAATACTTTCAATGGCAGTGGAGATGTTGTTAGCTTGATTACTGCCACCACAGAAAATTATGCTATTGATGAGACCAGGCCCTCTGCCAACAAGCTTACTACTTCAGATGGTCAGATTTCTCAATTTTCCACACGTCTGGCAAACATACTGGTCCCCACTCTATCAGTGACTGATATTTCTACCTTAACTTCTGACAAAGAGCAGATTGTCACCTCCCTAGGAAAACCCCTTGGAACTATGGAGGTGACAGAGATATCCCCATCAAATAATCCTTTTATTTCAGAGTCTCAGAATTCTTCATCCTTGGGAATGACAGATACAGGATTTGCTGAGACCACAAAAATGTCCAGTTATCAAACACATACACCTTCAGAGATTCCACTTGTAACTCCCACTGATGGAATTTCAGCTTCATCTCCCACATCTGGGCATACACAGACTGTACCTACCACCTGGATCTCAAGTAACACCGATGTTCACATTTCAGAAATGTCTACCAGTCTTGGGAAAACAGCTTTCCCTTCAAAAGCTCTGACAATTACCACGTTTTTGTCTCCTGACAAAGAAAGCATAAGTGCCCTCTCAATATATACTTGCAGGACTGAGAAAATGACAGTAAGAACCACCTCTGTGACTCAACCTTTCTCATACCACCAGAACACTTCATTTGTAGATGCCATATCTTCCAGGACAACCAGAATATCAAATCCTATAAACATCAACACAACTCTTTCACACTTGCTTTCACCCCGGACTCAACCTGAGGTGACATCAGTTGCCTCTCCCATTTCTGAAAGCACACAGACCTCCCCAGAGTCCCTGTCTTTTTCCATAACTGGACTGCCTAGTGCCAATTTTACAATTATTTCTACTGACAGGGTCACTACAGCCCTTTCTGCTCCAAGTGTAACTACCTCACTTCTTGGGAAAACATCTATGGCAACGTCCATTCCTCTCTACCAGATGTCTTCACTGCCAGTTACTGCCTTCACCTCCAAAAGAGTTTCTGACACTCCTACAATACTAATGACCAAATATTCTAAAATAACACATCCAGATTGTTTGAAAAGACACTCTATAGCTACTTCTGGACGTGGGTCTGAGGTGTCCTCAATGTCAGTTCATGACTCTGCTTTTTCACCTCCAACTGTTTCTCCTGACAATTCCACAACAGTTGGATCATTCTCTACTTTATCATCTTCAATTACCCCTAGGACTACTATAACCATACAAACATCTACATTGGATGTCACACCTGTGACATATGCTGGTTCTACTTCAAAAAGCACAATGGTGTCTTCTGCTTTTACTACTTCAGAAATGACAGAGATGTCCTCCCAAATCACACCTACATCCTTTTCCTCTCCAACAGAGACAACTTATCCCTCCATGAAAACCATTCCAACCACTATTATGGCTGGGGTGGTGACTCCATTTGTAGGCACCACTGACTCATTTCTACTCAGTTCTGAGAACACTGAAGCTATGTCTTCCATTCCAAAGACCACATTTTCACCATTTTTATCAACATCCCCACAGTCATTCCATGGAGACAAGGCTACAACTCTGGGCATATTAACTGGAATTACTAACACCTCCCTATCTACTGTAAGCAGTGGTAGAGTAACAATTTTCACAAATACTTATTCTAGAACTGCTGCTCCTAAAAGTGTGATTTCATCTATTCCTTCAGATAGTCTCCCTACTCCCTTGAATATTCAGGTTTCCCAATATTTGACTAGCTTTAAGAGCACTCCTAGACCCACACAAAGTATAAAAGCCACCACTTTCTTTTCTTCAAAAACAAAAAAAATGACTTCCTTGTCTGAAAATACTGAAAATACTTCAAGCACTGAACTAACAAAAGGTGCCACATCTGTAAATACCCCTATTTCATACCATCCATGGACTCCATCCAGTGCAACTCTGCTCTCTTTTAAAACATTTCTTTTTTCACCTCATAGTACTAAAGCTGAATTCTCTACTCCAAAGACTTATCTTCCTCCTACATCCCACATGGTTGAATTTCCAGTTCTTGGAACAAGAACCACATCTAGTAACACCCAGCCTCTGCTTATGACTTCCTGGAACATACCCATAGCTAAAGATTCTCAATTTCCAATTTTTACCACTACTCATGTGCCTACACCCAAGAAGATGGAAACAGAGACTCCATACCTTGTTCCTGGGTCTTTATCAACATTCATGGCCTCTAAGACTGGTCTTGTATCTGGAAATGTTATGGCAATATCATCAATTTCTACATCAGGAATTCTTCCTACCTTGGGGATGTCTGAGAGCCCTTCATTATCAATATCTTCAAGAACTATTCCTACCACTTTGGTTGACATTAAGCAGACATTTGGTAAGACTAACATATCTGTGACTCCTGTGACCACACTCCCATCAAATACTTGTGCTACTTTGGGATCTATAATTTCAAAAAATACTACTTTACCCATGCTGACATGGGTCTTTTCTAGTCTCCCTTCAGGTTCTCCTCTGGCAACCGTATCTAATACTCCTCAATTATAACTTCCTCTGCAGTAGAGGTGCAGCCCACACTGGATTCCCTTCCAAATATAAGCACTACTACATCCACAACTACTGAAGCCTCATTTTCTCTCACATCTACTGGAGTAACATATCCTTCTTACAGCAACTGTGTTTTCACTACTTTCTTCCTCTTTTGAGACAACCAGGCTGGACTCTACACCTTCCTTTCTATCTACAGAAGCATTGACTTCTCCTATTGCCATTTAGTACACAGATATGTTCCACAATGTGTGCATTGTATTACTAGTAGAATGCATGCACAGTGTTCTCCAAGGTGGCCAGTTTTCTGAAGGCAGAAAAGGATAAAGAAGGGTACAGGTGTCTATCTCTTTCAGTCAATGGGTACAGTGGGGACTTTATCCAAAGATAGAACTCTCTAGCCATCTTTTAAATCTTTGCTTTATTAAGTACTAGAGGCCAGTGCACAAAATTCATGCATGGGTAGAGTCTCTAGGCCTGGTTGGTGATCAGGGCCAATCTGCAGGGTGACTGGTGTGGCGATTGGGGGTCCCCTGCTGGTACCCGCCTTGGCGGGCCTGGCGCTGCCTGCTCACTAGCCCTGCCTGCCCCCTCACCACCATTGCCGGTTGCCTCCCTCTGCGGGATGACCAGCGGGGTGATTGTTGGGGTACCCCACTGGCACCTGCCTTGGCAGGTTGCTATGATGCACACTGACCACCAGGGGACAGACGCTCAACACAGGAGCTGCCCCCTGGTGGTCAGTGTGCTCCCACAGGCGAAGGGCCGCTAAGCCAAAAGCCAGGCTCATGGCTGGCCAGCGCAGCAGCGGTGGCGGGAGCCTCTCCCGCCTCTGTGGCAGTGCTAAGGATGTCCAACTGCCAGCTTAGGGTGTAGGCCGGGCTAAGGGACCCCTCTGAGTACACGAATTTTGTGCACTGGGCCTCTGGTATAGGATAATGCAAATGTATCTTTTTACTAAGTATGACATTTCTAAGCCCCCTTTCCACCCATTTTGTTCCTGATGCTCTGACTCTACCAATGTGAACATGGATCAGGAACCTCACCCCCTTCCAAATAAGAGTATTATATAGTCTTAGGTCTGACATATTGACTACATACCAGAAATCACCAGAAGACATTCCTCTGATACAAGTCTCAGCCTTCTCTAAGCTTCACCTCCAGCTGACTTACAATACTTACCAGTGGCCAGGCAGTGTTTGGCTTCCATATCGCTCAAATTTTGGATGTTCCTTCAACTTTTAACATTCCAAAATTGAAATTTAATAGGGCAGACAATAGGAGGGGATTACAGAGAGAAAAACCTGTAGCAGAAAGAAATACACAGGAAAAAATAAATATTTCCTCAGGCCAAATGATCTTGTGAAATTATGTTTAGCTTGGCTATTAAATGAACTTGGAATCTGTTGATCAATGAAAATTGAGGATTTGGGAGATTTGTAGCATGTCTATTAACTGTGTAGGGAACTGCCTAAATAATTAAAGCAAAAATGCGATGGTATGTCCTGTTTTTATTTTTTAAATTACTATTTTTTTCAATTACAATTTACAGTCAATATTGTTTTGTATTAGTTTTGGGTATATAGCATAGTGGTTAGACAGTCACATACTTCAAAAACTATTCCCCCGGTATTTCCAGTACCCACATAATTATTCTAATGTTATTGACTATATTCCCTATGCTATACTTTACATCCCATGGGTATTTTGTAACTACCACCCTATACTTCTCAATCCCTTAACTTTTTTCACCCAGTTCCCCATTCCTTCTTCCCTCTGGCAACCATCAGCCTGTTCTCTGTATCTATGAGTCTGTTTCTGTTTTGTTTGTTCCTGTTTTACTTGTGAATATGAAGCCAAAAGTGCTTGTTCTTGACCTTGAAATTAAATTAAGCAAAGTTTAAGAATGAGATTTCACTGATTAGTTTCTTTAAAATAAAGAACAATTTTCATCAAATTAACAGACGTTAAATTTCTTGAATTCAATACATAAAATTAATCTCCTTATTTTTAATTACAGTTTCCTTTTATAATGTTGGAATGAGCTTCTCTGTCTTTGATGAAGAGCCAGCGATCCCTATTACCAGTGTGGTAAATGAATTAGCAGAAAATTGGGTAAAATAATCTTTTGAATATTTATAGTACATATAAAATATGTGAATATATTTGTATATACATGTGTATGTATATATATGTGTGTATATATATGACAAAGATTGAGTATATTAAAACTAAGTTTTACTTTTTCTACACATAGTACATTTCACAGCTAATTGGTTTTGACTTTTTGCTGAAAATCTATCCACTCTGTAATCAACACCATGAAGATATATGTGTTTTTTCTTTCATAGTGCCAATGCTGGAAGCTTTTATGGGATGTTAATATTTTAATTTATTTAGAAGTGTACACTTTTTTTCCACTGACACAAATTCTGTGCCTTTTCAAATTTTCCTATTTGGGGAAAGTAGGAGAGTAGTGATAACAAAGTCTATGCTATTTAATTTAAATATTCTTGTTTTCTGCATTTTAATTTCTCTCTCTCTTACACAATAAATGTTTTACTTATCCTTACATTGTTTCTGATCATAGGAGTACTATATACTCTCTGAAGAAATCCAGAATTTGAAATGTGAAATTCAGAAAGTATACATGCTCTGTAATATTGCTCTTTGTATTAAGTACTATTAATAGTTTGAGGTATATTTTTTCAGACTTTTTCTATACATACAATAACATTGATGCATGTATATTCATTTGTAAAAATAACTGAAATCATACTAATTATGCTAACTTCCTTTTTCACTTAACCATCTATCTTTGAGCATACTCATGATTATAAACATAGATCTACCTCATATACTTTAACAGATGCATAGAATTTCACTGGATAATTGTAAAGTAGTTTTTAATTTAGGTATCCATTGGTGGACATTCATGTGTTTCTATTTTTTCTCTATTTGGAAATAATGCTAACAATAATACCCTTGCAATAAATTTTGGGGAAGCACTTGAGTATTTCTATAGGATAAATTCCTAGAACTGGAATTGTTGAATCAATTGATGAATATTACACATTTTAATAGCTATTGCTAAGTGACCTCCCAGATAGGTGATAAAAACCTGCATCCCCACCAACAGTAAATGGTCATGTCTGTTTCCCCTCTCTCCCTATCAGGCATTTATTTTCAAGTGTACCATATATGACATGATTATAAGTGCTTGACATGATTGGTTATATTCATCTACTAGGGTTGCCATAACAATATGATACACTGGGTGGCTTGAACAACAGATGTTTATTTTCTCACTGTTCTACAGACTGGAAATCCAAGATCAAAGTGCCAACAGGGTTGGTTTCTGGTATGGTCTCTCTCCTTGGCTTGTAGATGGCTATCGTCATTTTGTGCCTTCACAGGACTTTTCTTTGTGTGTGGAGAGAGAGAGAGAGAGAGAGAGAGAGAGAGAGAGAGAGAGAGAGATGTCTGGTGTCTCTTCCCCTTCTTATAGTGACATCAGTCCTATGGGATTAGGGCTCTACCCTTATGACCTCATTTAGCCTTAATTACCCCCTTAAAGGCTCAATCTCCAAATATAGTGACATTAGGAGGTTAGGGCTTCAACATATGAAATTTTGGGGATACAATTAAGCTCATAACAGTAGGTAAAAACCAAGTGGAGCAGATGGAAATGTTGAACCAGCTGAAATAGTGAATGGAGCTTAATGATCACATCATCTCAGGTAACTTTGCTCAGTTAAGACAGAGGAGTAGAAATACTAAAACTGATATGTTTTGTCTTTTACAGTTGAATTCTATATTTCAGGACAGTGAATTTGCTCTTGCTAATCTGGCTATTCAAATTAAAAGCAGGTATGTGAATGTCATCTGCTGTGTGTTGAAGGGTTGTTTGAGGGCACTCTGGATCTGTTATTATCCAGAGAAGATTTCCTTTGTTTTTGTCTGAGTTGCAGGGACTGCTGCATTTTGAGTTGAATCTTCCCTTCTGAGTGTAGGTTCTTTTTGGACTGAGAAAGAAATTTGTATTAATACTATAGAGTATAGCCCTAGCCGGTTTGGCTCAGTGGATAGAGTGTTGGCCTGAGGACTGAAGAGTCCCGGGTTTGATTTGATTCCAGTCAAGGGCATATGCCCGGGTTTTGGGATCAATCCCCAGTAGGAGGCGTGCAGAAGGCAGTCAATGATTCTCACCACTGATGTTTCTCTCTCTCTCTCTCTCTCTCTCTCTCTCTCTCTCTCTCTCTCTCTCTCTCTCTCTCTTTCCCCCTTCCTCTCTGAAATCAATAAAAATATATTTAAAAAAATACCATAGGGTATAAATTCAGTGGTAAAATAAAATAGAATAAAATAAGTAGGGGAAACAGTGGAATTGGACTCAGTTACCTCTAATGCCCCCTTTAGCTTTAAAATACTATGATTCTGTGACTTAGGGGGAAAATGCCTTAAAAGATGAAAGACTCCGAATGACCAATGCATAAAGATTTATTAGGCCTTTTATTTTTGGACAATGTGCTTCCAGGAATTAAAAATTCCAAAGGGAACTTGAAATGTTTAGAGTGAGGAATGCTGACTAGTTCAAGACTTGCCTTGGCCACAAAGTTGGAGAGCTGATTGGAGTAATATTGGAAGGCACTGAGTAGTATCAAGATGATGACCAAAGTAATTGGTCATCTGATAAATACTTCCTCTGCTCTTGCATTGCACATATATTGGTCCTCTGTTAAAGGAACATTCAGAGAATCCTTTTGAAAAAATAGGCATGGCTCTGGTATACCACTGTAAGCTGATTTTTATTTTTTATTTATTTTTATTGTTATTATTGATTAAATTATTACATAAGTGTCCTTATCCCCATGTTATCCCCTATCCCCCCATGTAAGCTGATTTTTAAAACAATACATGTGCCTGCCTATCTCCTACACACTGGGATTTTGGTTTCTACTCCATGTTCAAATATAAATAGGCTCAAGAAGGTTTATATAAGGTAATAAAAGTAAATCCATGGTAGGTTATTAAAAGAAAATTGTGGAATATACAACATTCTTTTTAAAGAATTATGTCAATTATGTTTACTTATTACAAAAGTAATATGTGGCCATTGTAAAATCTTAGAGCTTAACAGAAATATGTAACTTGGATAGCAAAAATCTCCAGAAACACACCCATTCCAAGAACTCTGGTTAACAATTTTCTTACATACTCCTTTAGATTTGTTGCCTTGCATTTACTAAGAGAATGGGATCCTACTCTACATACTGTTTTCCAACATTCTTTTCATGCTTTAGAATGCATCATGTACATCCTTTGAGGCCAATACATAGAGATTTAGCTTATTCATTTTTATGCCTGCATAGGATTATTTTGCATGAGTGTGCCATGGTGTATTTACCCAATTACTTAGTAATGGACATTTCAGTTATTTTCACTCTTGTACATATATTTGTATGGTTCCTTGCTGGTACTATTATGGAGTAGATTCTTGAAAGTGGGTTTGCTGAGTTAAAGGCTTACTACCATTTTGGTATACAAATAATGACCAAACTCTTTTGAAGTATCTTCTTGGAGCCTTAGAATTATTTTAATTCCAAGCTGGGAGATTCTACTGTTTTGCCTCAGAGTTGTCTTTCTCCTGAAACTGTGCTCTTATGTATTTGGTACTCTATTTCATTTTTCTATAATTTTTGATGCTTTTGACACAGAGACACTTCTAAGGAAGAAAAAACCATGGACCAAACTTTTGTAAGTAATTTTTCAAAACAATGTACTTGTAACCTATTTTATACCTGATTAGATGTTAAGTAAATAGCTCTTCTACCCAAGTATATATTACTAGAGGCCCAATAAACAAAATTTGTGCAGGAGTAGGCCTTTCTTCCTCCAGCTGCAGGCACCAACTTCCCTCTGGGACCCAAACTTCCCTCCAGCCACCAGCACTGACCTGGGCTTCCTTTGCAGAGGGGGCCCTGCACACCCATGACAGCCCACTGGTTGGTGACCTGGGCCTCCCTCTGTGTGGCGATGATGGGGCAATGGCTGGGCCCTCAACCAATTGCATTGCACCTGCCTTGGCTGGCTTGGCGCCAGTGGATGTCATAGTATGGTCCGGATGGTCATCTGGATGATAATCTGGATGGTCATTCCGCTGTTCGGCTGTTTGGTCAATTTGCATATTAAGCTTTTATTATATAGGATTAGGCAAGGCTCAATTGTAATCCTTGAGGGTCAAAATACATTACCTTCTTTGGAATTGCACAAGAACCCAGTAAGGAAACCATCCTCTGCTTTTTGAACTATGTATGTGGCAGTTCTTTCAAGGCCTATTTTGTGGGCTATGGGAGTATGGAATGACTTTGGGATTGTAAATGGTAAATGGAATTTCTTGATTGTGGACTTCTTGTAAAAAGTCTGGTTCTTCCAGGAGTGACACAGTTGTTTGCAAGGCTGGCATTCAGAAATACATTCATCCTCTATTTGTATAGATTTGAAGTCAGAGTGTAACAAAACTATCTCCCATCATCCTTGACCCAATTCTCAGTACTTATTCCAGTGCCTCAAAGCTTTACAATGTAAGACTCTGAAAGGATTAGTAAACACAGATTTTAAAGTATTTAAATGAGATAAATATTTTAACTATACAAAACGTAATCAGTGCATTCCAAGTTATCTGGCATCATTTAAAATACTTTCTATAAATAGCTGATTCAGAATTTTTAATTTAATACATGATAGTTAACATGACATGACTAAACTTCCTCTCAAAAAATAGGTGTAAAAGCCTATTGCTAATAATGAGTTCCCTGGGTTAGAATCCCTGCTCTTCCACTTCCTGATTGTGAGACCTTGGGCAACATAATTAATCTCTCTATGCCTCACTTTCCTAATCTGTGCAATGAGGATAACAATATTATAATCCCTCACAAGGCTATTGGAAAGATGGAATGGGATAATTTATGTAAAGTGCTTAGCACATGACATAAAGCACAGTAAATGCTTGGTAGTGTTTACTATTGTTATCACTATGTTAGATTTAGATTCTACTCCTAGTTCTTTGACTTCTCAGCTGTGTGATACTGGGCAAATAATTTAACTTCTCTAAGACTTAGCTTCCTTATGTAGAAAATGTGCTGACAATCTCTGGAATGCCCACCCTACAGAGTTAGTTTGAGGACTATAAATGCATTGATGTTTTTGAGGGTGATTTGAAGACGGCAATGAGTTACATAAATATAAAGTATAATTATGATTGCTGTAGTTTACAATAAGCCCTGTACTCAGTTGCGATGTTTGTTTAAAGATTTCAGCGAGTATGCACTTTTCTTTTGCTTTATTTGGAACAGAGAGAAGGGCAAGAGATGGCTACAATTTCCCATGCGTTATACAGGTAGGAGCTGAGTTTATTCATAGCTGGTACATTTAGTTATGACTTCCCTTCCATTTAATTCTATATGTGCAGTCTGTTGGTCAGAGTTGTCAGAAGGAGATCAAAGTACCTGGTGGTTATTTTATAGAGGCTGGCATTGGGCTCTTGCCTTCATAAAATAAGTTGTTTCAGTTGGTCATGGCACAGCCTAGCAGCCTGCTTGCTGCTGCCCCTTTGTAGTGAAGAGAAAATGGAGTCCAAAGTGGTCATAACTTGGGGATGGAGGAATAAAGTATTTGTTGTCATGAAAAAAATTCCACAAAATACTGAGCAGGAAAATTGAAAAAGCAAGATGGAAAACACCTTGGTCCTGTTCAAACTCATGGTCCAGCTTCTCCAGCTACTGCTGGGCTGCTTGATGCAACTCAAGAAGTACATATAGCCAAAGAAGACTCCTGGAAAAGTCATTGAAATATTCAAGATGCTAAGAATAGAGAGTCTATTGCAGCAAGAGGAGAAGTTTAAAAAAGAGTTCTCTTCAGGCTGGAAAGATGATAGTTGAGAAGAGAGAAACCCCAAATGAAATGGGTAAGATGAACAGGGTCTTCACCAAATATGGGTCAGTGAAGGGAGTGACATGTCTTATATTGGACATAAAACTTTTGAGTAAACACATGCACATCTAAATTTCAACAGCTGGTAGGAAACATAGGAAATGTGTTCTTCAAAAAGACTATCTACAACTGGAAATGGAGAAAGGGTACAGGTAAGTTTGTGAATCTG
Source organism: Myotis daubentonii (assembly GCF_963259705.1). Lineage (NCBI taxonomy): Eukaryota > Metazoa > Chordata > Mammalia > Chiroptera > Vespertilionidae > Myotis > Myotis daubentonii. The sequence goes on along the minus strand of NC_081861.1, from coordinate 25,796,730 downwards.
AAATGTGTTCTGTAATGGAGCAGTAGAGGAATTTAGAATCTTTGAGGACCTCACTACAGAGGTTGAGATCAAGGACAGCCCTATTCTTTCATAATATGTCTTTTAGTAGAAAGAATATTTAGAAATGAAATACTAGGTCTTTGTGACCTTGCTTAAAGTTTAGTTTCCTCATCTGTAGAATGGGGATAATAATAGCACTACCACATAAGGTTGTTGTGAGGATAACATGAATCAAAACATGTGAAGCAAGAATTCCATAAATGTACCAGGCCAGTGTGGCTCAGTGGTTGAGCATCAACCATGAACCAAGAGGTCACCAGTTCCCTGTCAGGGCACATGCTCTGGTTGTGGGCTCTGTAGGGGGCATGTAGGAGGCAGCCAATCAATGTTTCTATTTTACTATCTCTCTCGCTTCCTCTCTCTTTAATATCAATAAAAACATTAAAAAAGAGAAATTTATAAATGTTAGTTACTATCATTATCATTAATATTATTCTATGATAGAAATAGGTTTTTTGTAGAACACATCTTTATAGACTAATTGAGCATGTGCTTATTTGCCTTATTGCAATAATGATGGATAAATTGGAGACCAGAAAGATAAAAGGTTTTCTCTAAAGTAATAAATCCTGAATACTTCATCTCTTCTATTAATTATCACAAACTTCTAGAAAAATAGTATGGCTAACCAATTTCAACATAATGCAAATGTTCCTGACTATTCTTTTGAAAATGCATTTTGAGTTTTTTGTTTTGGATACGAGAAAATTTATCAGACAATTTAAATATGCTGTCTTCCATAATTTCTTAAGATTTCCCACTTAATAGTGTAAAATATTTGATATTTATAAACTACCACTAAGTTATTTATACAAAATTGCATCACCATAGGCCAAGTTTCACACTGTTGACATAACTATAATATCTTTTTTGTTTGTTCTGCTTTTTAGCTGTGTCTGTCAGGTCATCATAAAGGCCAACTCTTCTTTAGCACCCACTGAATTGATTAGCAGGATTAAAAGTAAAATACATGGCAACCTCATGCATGGAAACTTCACACAAGATCAATTGACGTTATTAGTAAAGTCTGAACATGTTGCAGTGAAAAAACTAGGTAATTTGGGGGGGGGTATTCCATATGAAGTCACTGTCCTTCTTATAAAGCTCATAATGCATGCATAGTAAGACATCCTGAATTCAAAAGGGAGAGAAGTGATATTCATGTTCCTTTCCACATCCTTTGTACCCACTTGCTCTGACAACCTTTCTATCTATCTATCTATCTATCTATCTATCTATCTATCTATCTATCTATCATCTATCTATTCATCTATCATCTATCTATCTATCTATCAAGCCAGGGGGGTTAACAGAGACTTTTGGTCAGCTCTGGATTTCAGCAGTAGCCTGTTCATCGATGATGTGGAATGATTGTCTCTCTTGCATAAATACCCAGAGACCTGGAGAGCTTCATTACACACAATAGCTGCCTAATAGATACTTGCTTTATTGATTGATTTAGCCAGCCTATTCATCTTGGAAAGTGATCTGGGAACAGTCCAGAATTTCTCTCATGGTCATTTTCTTTTTAGATTAGCAAGGCTTTAATGGTAAAAGAGAAAGACTATCAGGCCACGCCATCCGATGGCAGCTTTCTTCGTTTTCCCTAATAGACTGGGGTAAAAATATTGAGCTAACCCAAATAACACACATAGGCATTAGAACACACAATCTTTGGCAACAAACTAACTGGGTGGTGGAGGGCATGCTTCTATTGAGAATGAGAGTGAGATGAAAGGCAGAGCAGTATTGAAGCCACAAACAGAGCCACCATGCAAATGATGCTAATGAATGTGTCTGGAGAATGAGGGTAAGGCCTTTTATTCTCACTCAGAGAGGAGATGGGGATGGCTGGGCAAAGCTGGCTGGGCCACTCTGTCAACACCTGAGGGAAAGATTTTTGGAATCAGGGTTATAAACCCAGTGAGTGGTCAGTAAAAACTGGGAACTTATTACATAAACATAGTCCAAGTCATATCTCCCTTAAGGTGACAACACTTGGCAGCAAAACTTTGCCATCAGCACCAACATCAGAACAGGCTCCCATCTGTATTGATGATGATGGATATATTGAGTTTACTTGAACCAAATCCTATGCTAGAGTCCATTAAGAAACAAGGAGCTGTCCAGAAATATAAGCCAGCCTATCATTGCACCTCACACTATTAACAGTGGGTACCTGAAAAGGAGGGCAATTGGCAGGTGGGGACTTTTGATTTTTACTCTACGCCTCTCTGTGTGGCTTAAACTTTTTTTCAAGGCACATGTATCATTTTTAAAAACAAAAACTAAAAACCTGCTCTGTCAACTGGTAGTTTTAATAAAAAGGACTAAATGTGAGAGTGTATTGGGAGGCTTATATTTTAAGTAAAGAACCCATTTAATGCTATTTTCAGTGAATCCTGCTTTAAATGACCTGCCTAAAAGAAAAGTTTCCTTTTTATTTGCTGATGTTTGTGCACAAGATAATAATGATGGGTCATAATGGATGTTCGTGATACTTTTAAGTGCCTTTTGCCCTTTAAAATGTGCATACATTTTCTCTGTAGAGCCAGGAAAGTGCAAAGCCGAAGAGACAACCTCTAAATACAAAGGGACATATAAGTGGCTCTTAACCAACCCTACTGACACAGCCCAAACTAGATGCATAAAAAATAAGGCTGGAAACGCTACTAGAATCTGGTATGTATTGGCCAAGTTCTAAATGCTAGTTCAAATACACAAAGATCTGCTAATTAGGGGCGTGTTTCTATGTCATTTGTCTGAGCTCCTTCTCTCCCCCTTTACTGCCAGTCTTTCTTTCTTTCTTTCTTTCTTTCTTTCTTTCTTTCTTTCTTTCTTTCTTTCTTTCTTTCTTTCTTTCTTTCTTTCTTTCTTTCTTTCTTTCTTTCTTTCTTCTCTCTCTCTCTCTCTCTCTCTCTCTCTCTCTCTCTCTCTCTCTCTTCTCTTTCTTTCTTTCTCTCTTTCTTTCTTGTCTATTTAAGAATATAATACTACATAATAACATTCCAAAAAAATTTTCAAGAAGACAAAAGAGAACCTGCAACCCAGACACATGCCCTTAACCGGAATTGAACCCAACACCCTTTGGTGCATGGGCCAATGCTCTAACCACTGAAAGCACCGACCAGAGCAAAAATTCCATTATTGATATGAGGACTGATTATCATTACATAAAACTTAAATAAATGTCACTCATAATCCAATCACCTGAACACAGCTGTTTTTAGGTAAGTATATTTTTTCATTTGGCTTTTGCTGCATTTTTTTAAGTTTTATGTAGTGATAATCAATCCTCATATCAATAATGGAATTTTTGCTCTGGTTGGTGTTCTCAGTGGTTAGAGCATCAGCCCATGCACCAAAGAGTGTTGGGTTCAATTCCGGTTAAGGGCATGTATTTGGGTTGCAGGTTCAATCACTGGCCCCAGTTGGGCCTGTGCAGGAAGCAACCAATCTCTCTTTCTCTCTCTCTCTGTCCTCCCCTTTCCTCCATCCCTTCTAATCTCTCTAAAAAATCAATGGAAAAAATATTCTTGGGTGAGTATTAACAAAACAAAAAAATAATAATGGAATTTATGCTTTCACTCAATGGCTTATCAATATTTGCCATGTTTTACAGTCATCTTTCATTTTTTCAAAATATGTAGGTTGTGTGTGTGTGTGTGTCTGTGTGTGTTTGACAGCCATCCTCTTAATGACCATTTTGAAAAACTGCCTCAGAAACTAACTCGTTGATGGGCCATAATAATTTACTAAGTCACTCTTCTATTGTAGACCTTATAATTTTCCTTCTTAAAATCATCGGCCCCTCTTCTATTACTCTCTGCTGTTAATGGTTTATGCATTAAGTGGACACAGCAAAGGAGCAGCCAGTTTTGACAGAAGCTTTAAAAGCTCTCCTTTGGAGGGCAACATCTTGAATTGTAGTCTATATCTTACTCCCTACATCTAATCAGTCAGCAAATCATGCAGCTTTTTAAAAAGTTCAAATCCAGAACTCACATCTAGCCTTTCCTTTACAACCACACAGCCACTACCCTGGTGCAGGACCTTAATATATCTTGCCCACTATTAGAGCAGTTTCCTTATTTTCTAATTGTCCATTACTGAACAGCTATACTCCATACTGCTGTCAGTGTGATTTTTCCTAAAGTATGGTTGCCATCATGCCACCTTCTTACTCTGGTTTCACATTGCCTCAAGAATTAAGTCCAAACCCGCAGGCTCCCTTCTTTAATGCATTCCAGCCAAAAAGGGTCATTTGCCATTGTGAACTCAATAGGTGTTTCCTCCTGTCTTTTTTTTTTCTTTTGCTTATGCCATTTGCTCTGTTACTGCTGCTGGTGGCGGGGCTTTTTCCAACTCTGCCCTTTCAGCACCAGTTTAGCACAAAAGTTGCAAGTAAGTTTTCCTTGCTTGGTGGTTTGATACATTCAATTTTGTCTATATTGCTGTTCTTATCCCATCTTGCCAATTAAATGTAGTTACATTTACAGTCTCAAACCACCAAGTTACAAGCCCCTTGAGGGAGGAGACCCTGCCCTGTTTGTCTTCACTACCTGCTACCAGTCCTAGAACACAGTAGGTGCTCAATAAATGTGTTAGTTAACTTGAATTGAACTGGCTTGAATTGGATGAAGCATAGTGGAAGGTATACCATGAGGGTCAATGAGATACAGAGAATGCTATACTAGTTGCCTTGAGTAAATTAATATGCTAAGATAGAGACCACATTCTAACAGAAAAGGGGTTAAGAAGGGAAAATGAGGGTAAGGAGACCTGTCTAGAAGGGCAAAATCTCTGCCTTGACTCTTGGTTCACTGGACATTGCCATGCCCCATTGCAGGCTTTCTTGCCTGCTTATATTTCCTTTCTAAGAGCAAAATTTTCTTCACTTTACAAACACTGGGCTTTCTCCTTTGCTGTCTCATCCAGGAGGCTGAGAGTGGGCAAAGAGAGGAGGTATGCCAAAGATAAACCCTAATCCTTCACCATTTGCTTTAAGACTATTCTGGCCTCATCTTCCAATGAGATAATTTCTTGTTCCTCCCTCCTCTCTTTTTCAGCTCAATCAGTATGGATACTGGCAAATCTCAGTGGGAAAAACCAAAGTTTAAACAATGCCAATTGCTGCGAGACCTTCCTGATAAGATTGTGGATCTTGTTAATATTACTATCAGTGATGGTAAGACTGTTCTGTATACAGAGAAGAAATAATGGAACCTCAGTTAGTCTACTTGACCTGAGATCAGAAAGAGAACAGGGAAACCTCACATAGGAAAATCTACCTTACAAAAATCTAGTCTCATAAATTAGGTAGTCCATGTTAGTTCAGGTAAGAGTGGAGCACATCAAGCTAAGACTATCAGTGCTTTTAGTTTTATAATTTTTATTTTATTTTAAAAATTTGGCTAATTATTATTTTTAATTTTATTTTATTTAAAAAACGTTTGAATAGATAATACTTCACATAGTTTACTATTGAAAACACACACAAAAATACAGTGAAATATCTCCTTTCCAGAGCCGTTCAGTTAATATACACAGAGATATCTTATGAATCTATAAGGAAATTTATATATCTGTATGTATATGTACACATACATGATACATACATGTATATTATCCCTCCCCTTTGTACAAAAAGTGGAGCATGCATAGATGCTGCTCTGAACCTTGCTTTTTTCTCTTAACAATATATTGAAAAAATTATCATATTAGTATATGAAGAGCTTTCTCACTCTTTTTTCCACGGCATTGTAGTATACTGCATATATTAACATGTTTCCAATTGGATGGGCATTTAAGTTGTTAATAACATTTTGTTTTTTTTAAAGCTGCTGTAATGGATATCATTTATATGTCATTTTGTATAAATTGGGTATTATTGAAGCATAAATTCCTAAAAGTAGAATTGCTGGGTCAATCATACTTTTGATGGTGTCAAAATGCTCTCTGTAATAGTTACATCAATTTATACTCCCACTTGCAAGGCATGAAAGTGCCTGTTTCAGAATCCTTTCATCAACACAGCATGGTATCAGACTTTTGTGTCTTTGGTGATTTGATAAGCAGAAATTGATATACCGATGTACTTTAAAAATTTTTATGGAGACACTCAAATATAATAAAATTCACCTATGTAATGTGTACAATTCTGTGGTTTTTAGTATATTCTCTAGATTGTGCAATCATGGCTACTAATTCCAAAACATTTGAATCACTCCAAAAAGAAACTTCCATACACATTAGCAGTCACCCTTTATTTCCCTTTCCTTTCAACCCCTGGAAACTTCTAATCAACTTTGTTTCTTGCTTAATTTTATTTCATTTTTTGTAGTAACAACACATAACATGAGATCTACCCTTTTGTTAAATGTTAAGTGTATAGTACATGACTATTGGCTATAATAGGTTCAATGTTGTATAGCAGATCTTTAGAACTTATTCATCTTGTTTAACTGAAATTTGATGCCTGTTGATTAGGAACTCCCCATTTCTTCTTCCCTCAACCCCTGACAACCACCCTTCTACCCTGTGCTTCTGTAAGTGCAACTATTTTTTAGATTTCACATAAAGTGAGATTAGGCAGTGTCTGTCTTTCTGTGTCTGGCTTATTACACTTAGCATAATAGTCTCAAGATCCATTCATGTTGTTGCAAATGGCAAGATTTTCTGTTTTGCGGCTGAATAATGTTCCATTATATATACATCACATTTTTTTCTTTCTTTCTTTTTTTTATTTTTAAAAATATGCTTTTATTGTTTTGTTTTTTTTTTTTTTAGAGAGAGAGAAACATCGATGTGAGACTTAAAAATTGGTTGCCTCCCATACACATCCCAACTAGGAACTGAACTCACAACCTGGGCATGTTGCCTCCCCAGGAATCGAACTGGTGACCTTTGAGTGTATTGGAGGATGCTCAACCAACTGAGCCACATTGGGCAGAGCTGCCCATTTATTTCTTGATGTACACTTAGGTTGTTTTCATATCGTGACTATTGTGAATACTTATATACTTATTTTAATTCTCACCCGAGGATATGTTTTTATTGATTTTAGAGAGAATGAAAAGGAGAAGGAGAGAGCAAGAGAAACATCAATGTGAGAGAGAAACATTGATTAGTTGCCTCCTGTATGTTCCCTGACTGGGGATTAAACCCACAACCTGGGTATGTGCACTGACCAGGAATTGAACCTGAGACTCCAACCAACTGGGCCACACTTGTCAGGCACAGATATCTCTTTAATATAGTGATTTGATTTCATTTCCTTTAGATATATACCCACAAGTGGGATTGCTGTATCATATGGTAGTCTATTTTTAATTTTTTAGGAAATTCCATACTGTTTTTCATAATGGCTGTACCAATTTACATTCACACCAACAGTGTATAAGGGTTCCCTTTCCTCCACACCCTGGTTAACACTTATCCCTTGATAGAAACAATAGCCATTCTGGAAGTTATGAAGTGATATCTCATTGTGGTTTTGATTTGCATCTCCTTGATGATTACTGATGTTGAGCACCTTTTCATATATCTGTTGGTCTTTTATATGTCTTCTGAGAAATGTCTGTCCAAGTCCTTAGCCCATTTTGATCAGTTATTTGTTTTTGCGATTGAGTTTTAGTTTTTGTATAGTTTGGAGATTAACTTGTTATCAGATATATATGTATGGTTTGCAAATATTGTATCCCATTGTGTATGTTGACTTTCCACTCTGTTGATTGTTTCTTTTGCTGTCGGAAGTTTCTTTTTATGTTATCCCAGTTGTTTATTTTTGTTGTTGCTGCTGTGCTTTTCATCATATATAATAAATATCAATGTCATGAGCTTTTGACTTATGTTTTCTTCAAGAAGGTTTAGAGTTTCAGATCTTACATTTGAGTCTTAAATCCATTTTGAATTGATTTTTGTGTATGGTGTAATATAAGGGTCAATATCATTGTTTTGCCTGTGGATATCCAGTTTTCTCAACACCATTTGTTGAAGAGACTATCCTTTCCCATAGTGTATTTTTGGCACCCATGTGGAAGATCAATTGATGGTATATGGGTGGATTTATTTCTAAGCTCTCTATTCTGTTTCTTTCTTTTCTTTTTTTTTTTTTTACTGTAGTCTTATTTTTACTTTAACTTCTTTATTGATTAAGGTAATACATATGTGTCCTTATCCCCCCATTACCCCCCACTCATGCCCTCACCCCCCTGTTGTCTGTGTCCATTGGTTAGGCTAATATGCATGCATACAAGTCCTTTGGTTGATGTCACCCCCTTACCCCCACACTCCCCTACTCTGAGGTTTGACATTCTGATTGATGATTCTCTGTCTCTGGATCTGTTTTTGTTCATCAGTTTATGTTGTTCATTATATTCCATAAATGAGTGAGATCATGTGATATTTATCTTTCTTATTTCACTTAGCATAATGCTCTCCAGTTCCATCCATGCTGTTGCAAATGGTAAGAACTCTTTTTTTTACCACAGCATAGTATTCCATTGTGTAGAAGTACCACTGTTTTTTATTTTATTTTTTATTTATTATTTTTTTTAATTGGTTAAAGTATTACAAAGAATATTACATATGTTTCCTTTTCCCCCACCTTGACATTCCCCCGGCCTCCCCTACCCCCCAAGTGTCTCGTGTCCATTGGTTATGCTTATATGCATGCATACAAGTCCTTCGGTTGATCTCTTACCCCCCCGCCCCCAGCCTCCCAACCCTCCCCGGCCTTCCCCCTGTAGTTTGACATCCACTCAACTGCTGATGGGCACTTAGGCTGTTTCCAAATCTTAGCTATGGTGAATTGTGCTGCTATGAACATAGGGGTGCATATATCCTTTCTGATTGGTGTTTCTAGTTTCTTGGGATATATTCCTGGAAGTGGGATCACTGGGTCAAATGGGAGTTTCATTTTTAGTTTTTTGAGGAAACTCCATACTGTTCTCTACAGTGGCTGCACCAGTCTGCATTCCCACCAGCAGTGCACAAGGGTTCCTTTTTCTCCGCATCCTCCCTAGCACTTGTCATTTGTTGATTTGTTGATGATAGCCATTCTGACACGTGTGAGATGGAACCGTATGGTTGTTTTGATTTGCATCTCTTGGATGATTAGTGACTTTGAGCATATTTTCATATGTCTCTTGGCGTTCCTTCAGTCTTCTTTCAAAAAGTATCTATTTAGGTCCGTTGCCCATTTTTTGATTGGGTTGTTTATCTTCCTTTTGTTAAGTTGTATGAGTTCCCTTTAAATGTTGGCGATTAAACCCTTATCAGCGATAACATTGGCAAATATGTTCTCCCATGCAGTGGGCTTTCTTATTGTTTTGTTGATGGTTTCTTTTGCTGTGCAAAAGCTTTTTATTTTGATATAGTCCCATTTGCTTATTTTCTTTTTAGTTTCCATTGCCCTAGGAGCAGTATTAGTGAAGAAATTGCTTCAGCATATGTCTGAGATTTTGCTGCCTGTGGATTCCTCTAATATTTTTATGGTTTCCCGTCCTATATATACTGTTTCATTGTTCTATATGGCTGTGTTTATACCAGTGTCAGACTATTTTGACTATTGTAGCTTTGTAATATATTTTGATACCAAGGAGTGTGATGACTTTGTTCCATTTTCTCAAGATTGATTTGGCTATTCAGGGTATTTTGTGGCTACATATGAATTTTAGAATTGCATTTTCTATTTCTGTAAATTTGGCTAGACCAATGGTCAGCAAACTCATTAGTCAACAGAGCCAAATATCAACAGTACAAAGATTGAAATTTCTTTTGAGAGCCAAGTTTTTTAAACTTAAACTATATAGGTAGGTACATTGTTATTAACTTAATTAGGGTACTCCTAAGCTGGCCTTTGCTAAAAACATCCTCAATCTGATTGAGGTACGTTCGCTGAGGTTGACCCCTTCCAACCCTCCCATCCACACTCGTATACTTGTTTTGTCTATCTCCTTTTGTCCATCCTCTCTATATGTCCAAACCATCTCAACATACCTTTCTCAATCCTCAACACTACATCTTCTTTCACTCCACAACGTTCCCTGTACGTGTGCGCCCGCACGTGGTATTTTGTGGAAGAGCCACACTCAAGGGGCCAAAGAGCCGCATGTGGCTCGCGAGCTGTGGTTTGCCGACCACTGTGCTAGACTAGTTTAGTGAAATCTAATTCCCCTGAAGTGTACATCCTCTGATGCTACTCCTTAGAAGATGCAGCCTTCAACATGTACACATTTTCTCTGACCACCAGGGATGACTGTGGTTCTACTTGAGTTTTCTCTGAGTGTTTCTTTGTCTTTCTCCTCCTTAAGCTTCTGGCTGGTCTGTCTCTATTGATATCACATCCATCTGTTAGTGTCCTAATTGCTAGTTGATTGCTCTGTTTTTTAAAATGTATCTTTATTATTGAAAGTATTACAAATGTTCCCCGTTTTTCCCCCAACCTGCACCCACCTTCCACTCCCAAGCTTTCACCACGCTACTGTCTGTGTCCATGGGTTATGCATATATGCATATAAGTTCTTTGGTTAATCTCTTCCACCACACCCCATACACCTTCCCTCTGAGATTCATCAGTCTGTTCCATGCTCTGTTGTTTTTGATAAAATCCTGGGCATAAATTGCTCCATGGTCTGATCCAACTAAAGTTTGTCCCCTTGGCAGAGGTGAAGTGTTGCCAGTCTTTGAGACTTCCTTCTACCTACCTATGGGCAAAATATGTATCCTATAGGGCAAGAGCATAGGGGTATGTGTATGTGTGGGTGGATGGGTAAGTGGAGATGGTGTATATGCCCTTCATCAGATGCTTCAGCAGGCTTTTCTCTACGCAGCAGGAGCTGTGTGTGTATTTGGGAATAAGGGTTACTTATTGCTGGCACCCAGTTGCTGCCACTACCCAGTATAGATCACCTAGTCCTGATCAGAAAGATGGGAACTGCCAATGTTCACGGGCTGTCAAACCCATTTAGAATAGCTCTTATACCCCAGGGACCTGGGAGAGATGGTGACTGTTACTTGGCTGCCTAGCCCAATGGAACAATACATCCACAAAGCAGAGCTGTAGGAGATGGTGTAGTTCTAGCTCAAATGCCATGGCCTCCCACTGTACTTATCAAGATTCTGCAGATTTTGTTGAATGTATGCATCTCAATTTGTTGTAATATCTCCCATCATTATCAAGAGACTTTGAATGATTGTCTTTGATCATTTTGACCAGTGTAATAGATATCTCTCTTGGTGATCTTTTCCACAGGCCCCTCCTTACACCACCATTCTTAAAGTCCTGCCTACCCTTATCCATGTTCTTTTAAGTATGCATAAAGATTTTCCTCATATAATTTCAGTCTATACACACCTTGCCAGGCATAACTCTACTGTATAAAGTGGGCTCATACTACATTGAAACGTTGGAAATTGGGGCACAGGCATTCCAAGTATTGCAGAATAGCCAGGGAATTGCCTTGAGGCAGTGAAATTGTCAGACTGGTCTACCTTGAAGAAGTTGTAAATTTGGAATCCTTGCCAAGGAATATCTAAAAGAATCAGAAAAACAAGCACAGATATGATGGTTTCTAGATCTGAAATCATGGAGGGGAATAGAGAGTGTTGCAATTTGGAGTAGGCAGTGAGAGAGAGAGAGAGAGAGAGAGAGAGAGAGAGAGAGAGAGAGAGAGAGAGAGAGAGTTGTCTGTGCTTCACACTGACCTTCTTCCTAAGCGACACATTTTTCTTAGACACACTAATAGAATTTTCTCTATGGATGAAAAAGTCAGCAACCACCACAACAAAAGCATTGCATTGGATTGGGATTTTTAGAAAATTAACTGTCAGAAGTTGTTTTTTTGTGTGTGTTTTTTTTAATCTTCAGAGGAAGAAGACATTTGGATGGTGACTATACTAATGTATACCTATAACTGAAAGATAACCTATTAATTTTATTAGCTTTAGAGGAATCTTTCTTTTCTCATTGTAATTTAGGAGCTTAATGAAAAATAAGTACAATATAAAGGAAAGAAAAAGATATATTCAAGTCAAAACAATTTTTGTTTAGTTTTCAATCTTGCTGACACGCATTAGATATCTTGGTTGGAGAAAACGCATCAGTTTCCCACTTAAATATTCATTTCTCATAACTCCTTAATAACACATAGTTAGAAAAAGTACCCTTATGTCAAAGGTCTGTGGGTTCTTTGTTATGCTCAGTTTTTGTTATCTCCATAATATTGAAGATACACCACACTCTAATGAAGTTGGCTGGAAATTCTCATAAAACTGTTTCCTGTCTGTGTCCATCCCACTGTCAGTGCAGGATAGTGTGTGATTGAGATAGAACAATGTATTTCCCAGCTATGTCAGGCAGAACTGCAAAGCACTGCTGTTTCAACCCCCAACATCATGGAGAAAACGGACAAAAGCACAGATGCTGTAGTAGAAAGTGATATTGAAGAACACTAGCATTGGAATCAAACAGGCCTGGGATAAAATCTGGTTAGAACTCCTATGTCTTAATTTATTAATCTGTAGAAAGGGAATGATAATAAAGTACCCACCATATAGGGTTATTGTGGTAATTAAATGAGAAAATGTATTTATAATGCCTTGCTGTGGTATGTTGTCTCTAAAATGCCCACTGTGGATTCATTCTGTTCTTGTCACTTGGGAGTTAAATCAGGGCTGGCTTGTGACTGGTTAGCCTAGTAGAATTTGGCAGCAGTGACACTGTGCCAATAATGAGACTAACTTTCAAAAGGACTGGAATTTTCTGCTTCCTTTCTTTTGGTATGCTATCATTTGTGATTCTTCCTCTCATAACCATGCCATAAGAAGCCCAAACAGTGGTGTGCTAGAAAATGTTTAACAAACGACTTTTCCAAAAAAGGTAATGATTCATAGAATTTGCTGATTTCCTGGGTATAATACTCCACCCATGGCTAAATACAGACCACTTCATGTTACTGAACATGAAGTTGGTAAGAGATGCACAGATACAGTAGGTATTTTAAAAAATCACAGGAGCATATATTATTTATACTAATAAAAGGGTAATATGCTAATTAGACTAGACATCTTTCAGATGTCCTTCTGGACAAAGCCACAGTGGCAGGGACCTATGCAGAGGGGGTTAGGGGTGATTAGGCTGGCAGGGGAGCAGTTAGGGGGCGATCAGGCTGGCAGGCAGAGGCGGTTAGGGGTGATCAGGCTGGCAGGGGAGCAGTTAGGGGGCGATCAGGCTGGCAGGCAGAGGCGGTTAGGGGTGATCAGGCTGGCAGGGGAGCAGTTAGGGGCATCAGGCCAGCAGGCAGAGGTGGTTAGGGGCGATCAGGCAAGCAAGCAGGCGAGTGGTTAGGAGCCAGTGGTTCTGGATTGCTAGAGGGATGTCTGACTGCCGGTTTATGCCCGATCCTGGCAGGATCGGGCCTAAACTGGCAGTTGGACATCCCCTGAAGGGTCCTGGATTGGAGAGGGTGCAGGCTGGGCTGTGGGACATCCCCCCCCCCGCACGAATTTTGTGCACCAGGCCTCTAGTTTAAATATATAACAAAATAATTAGTAGGTGATGTTTTGAGTATCACCATTGTTGTAATATACTTTATTTAACTGTAAGTTTATATAATTTAATTTTTAATAGTGGCTGTATTTGACAATCAAATAGTTCACAAAATTGCTGAAAATTTAACAATTGGTCCTCACAAGTTGATAAAAGCTGGCTCTGGTACACGACAAGCCAAATCCTGCATACCACTGGGCCTAAGACACTGGCAGAGGCCATATGTCAGTAATAGTCTCAACTGAACTCAAATAACAATAGCCTCAACTGACCAGTCCTTGGTAGCATCAACTGCCAGCCATGTGAATGGGCCATTTTGGAATTCCAGCCTAGTCTAGCCTTCAAATAACTCTAGTCCCATCTGCCATCTGACTGCAACTGCATGAGAGAAACCAAGCAAAAACTGCTCAACTGAGTCCCTTCAAAACACAGAAAAATGATGGATAATAATAAATTGTTGTTTTAAGTCAGTAAGTTTTGGGGTATAATATGCAGCAGTCAGAGTTAAAATCCTGGCTCATAGGAATTGCTCAATAAATAACAGATAATATTATTGTTTTGATTGTTGCAATTACTGTCAGATTAATTATAACAATTTTAAACAATGGGAATATATTTATTCTAAAACAATGAATGGATGGTTCCTTTTCTTGCTCTTGCTTGGGGACTTAGACTTTTTACATGAGTGTAATTTGTCCTGAAATTTTACTTAAAAAACATATAACTCTAGATTAAAAGCCTAGAATTACTTTCTACAATATAGTTGGTCTCCTAGTGGCCTGTTGTTTACTTTCATTCTGCCACAACAGGGAGTGCATGAAGTGAAGTCACACCACTGCAGTCCAAAAAATGATGACCACAGGTAGGCAGCTCTGGCTAGCCCATTTACAACAAAGCCTGAACAATTTAATTACAGCAGTGGAAAGATCTGTGAGTGAACACTCTGTATTTTTCTTCCATCTCTAGTCTTATTGTTTTCTCATATTCTTTAACAGATCAGAAGATAGATATAACAAGGACAAAATATTAATTTAGAAGAAATTAGTACAACCTTACTCAATCTCCCCTCTTCCTTTCATCTCCTCAGAGAGAACTTTCTGCCTGCTCAGTTCCTATGTAAGACATTGTTGCACAGAGTGAAGTGATGGTTAAGAGCAGAAGAGAGATTGAAATTGAGAAGATCTCAGTTAAGATTCCTTAATTTACATTAATAGTGAAAAAAGTTGATTCAGAGCTTTATTATTTTGTTTTCCTAAACAGAGTTGGTTATTTGTAATGTAACCTAGGTTAAGAGTGTTATGAGCATATCTCTCTGAGATTTTTCTCAACAGAGCATATTTTTTCAATTATTTTTCATTATATTTTGGTTACTGGACTTGAATGTGAATGATTTAAGCTAGGAGGGTACCACAAGGGAGCGCAACTTTATATGTGTTATGTTGAACTAAAATCTAATTAGTGTTGTATTTTGTTTAACAAAGCTCTTAACTTTGAAATTAGGCAATGATTCAAACAAAAGCTATTTTATTTTTTCCTGAATATTTAAACTTTATTTTTGAGAACAAGATATTCTCACCTATAACCAAAACACCATTAACACAACCAACCTGTGTAACATTGTTATAATAATGTCATCTAACATAAAGACCCATCCACATTTCCCCTTGTCATTACCAAAATGTCCTTTTTTGCTTTTAAAAAATCCAGGATCCAGTCAAGGATCATTTGTTGTATTGGGTTGCCACACATCTTTAGTCTCTTTTAATATAGAAAAGCATTCCTGTTTTTCCTTTTTCATGAAATTGACATGTTTGAAGAGTCCAGACCTGTTGTTTTTGGTGGAATTTGTTATAATCTTGATCTGATTGCTTCCAGCAATCTTTGGCAAGAATACTACAGTGATACTTATTTCCTATTGCATTGCTTCAGGCACTGCCTGCTAGTCTCTCTGCTATAAGGGTGCCCTCCCATCCCTGACCCACATGGCAGGTGTAGGTTGCTCAGGGTCAAAGAGAAGGAGTTGGGAGCAGAAGTCATATGGGTCTGCACGGATCCAGACCCTTGTTCTTTACCATATTGCCCTCTCTTCTAGAAAGGATTATTTAGCCTATGAAGTTCCACAAGTTACATACCTATTCTATTACTACTAGAGGCTCGGTGCATGAATCTGTGCACGGGTGGGGTCCCTCAGCCTGGCTGGTGACAGAGGCAATAGGGGCCCTCTTGCCCAATCCCAATAGGGGCCGATCAGGCCAGCCAGCCCAGGGGAGGGACCATGGGAGGTTAATTGGCTGCAGGAGGTTGGCTGTGGAAGTACACTGACCACCAGTGGGCAGCTACTGTGTTGAGTGTCTGCCCCATGATAGTCAGTGCACATCACAGTGACTGGTCGTCGGGTCATAACAGTTGCTTAGGCTCTTATATATAGATAGATATATTTAATGATGCTTTCAGTTTTTTAAAAAAATTCTTTATTATTTAAAGTATTACATGTCTCCTTTTTCTACCATTGACCTCTCCCCAGCTGTTTCACCTCCCCCAGCACATGCCCTCACCCCCCTGCTGCCTGTGTCCATGGGTTATCCTTATATGCATGCATACAAGTCCTTTGGTTGATCTCTTACCCACCCACCCCCATCTGCCTTCCCTCTGAGGGTGGATGGTCTGTCCGATGCTTCTGTGTCTCTGGATTTATTTTTGTTCATCAGTTTATGTTGTTCATTACATTCCACAAATGAGTGAGATTGTGTGATATTTATCTTTCTCTGACTGGCTTATTTTGCTTAGCATAATGCTTTCCAGGTCCATCCATGCTGTTGCAAATGGTAAGAGTACCCTCTTTTTTACAGCAGCAAACTATTACATTGTGTAGATGTTCCACTGTTTTGTGTGTGTGTGTGTGTGTGTGTGTGTGTGTGATTGTGTGTGTGTGTGTTTTAATTTAAGTTCTTTATTGTTAAAGTGTTACATGAGCCTCCTTTTCCTCCCATTGACTTCTCTCTGGCCACCCCACCCCCCAACACATGCCCTCATTCCCCTATTGTCTGTGTCCATTGGTTATGCTCATATGCATGCATACAAGTACTTTGGTTGATCTCTTACCCCTTCACACCCTGTCTTCCCTCATAGGTTGGACAGTCTGTTCGATGCTTCTATGTTTCTGGTTCTATTTTTGTTCATCAGTTTATGTTGTTCATTATATTCCATAAATAAGTGAGATCATATGGTATTTATCTTTCTCTGACTGGTTTATTTCGCTTAGCATAAAGCTCTCCAGTTCCATTCATTCATGCTGTTGCAAATGGTAAGAATTCCTTCTTTTTTATTGCAGCATAGTATTCCATAGTGTAGATGTACCACTGTTTTTTAATCCATTCATCTGCTGATGGGCACTTAGGCTGCATCCAAATATTATGAACATAGGGGTGCATATATCTTTTCTGATTGGTGTTTATGATTTCTTGGGATATATTCCTGGAAGTGGGATTACTGGGTCAAATGGGAGTTCCATTTTTAATTTTTTGAGGAAACTCCATACTGTTTCCCACAGTGGCTGCATCAGCCTGCATTCCCACCAAAAGTGCACAAGGGTTCTTTTTTCTCCGCATCCTCTCCAGCACTTGTCCTTTGCTGATTTGTTGATGATAGCCATTCTGACAAGTGTGAGATGGTACTTCATTGTCGTTTTGATTTGCATCTCTCAGATGGTTAGTGATTTTGAGCATGTTTTCATATGTCTCTCTTTCGAAAAGTGTCCATTGAGGTCCTTTGCCCATTTTTTGATTGGATTGTTTATCTTTTGTTAAGTTTTATGAGTTCCCTATAAATTTGTGAGATTAAACCCTTATCATATATTACATTGGCAAATATGTTCTCCCATGCAGTGGGCTCTCTTGTTGTTTTGTTGATGGCTTCTTTTCCTATGCAGAAGCTGTTTATTTAGATGTAGTGCCATTTGTTCATTTTCTCCTTAGTTTCTATTGTACTAGGAGCTTATCAGTAAACATATTGCTATGACATATATCTGTTGCTGCTTATGGATTCTTCCAAGATTTTTATGGTTTCCCATCTTATGTTTAAGTCCTTTATCCATTTTGAGTTTATTTTTGTGTATGGTGTAAATTGGTGGTCTAGTTTCATTGTTTTTGCATGTATCAGTCCAATTTTCCCAACACCATTTATTGAAGAGACTGTCTTGACTCCATTGTATGCTCTTGCATCCTTTGTCAAATATTAATTAATCATAATGGCTTCAGTAGATTTCTGGATTCTCTGTTATGGTCCATTCATCTATATGTCTGTTCTTTTGCCAGTACCAGGCAGTTCTGAGACAGTGGCTTTGTAATATAGCTTGTTATCTGGTATTGTGATCCTTGAATGTTGTTCCTCTTTCTCAGTATTGCTGCAGCTATTCAGGGTATTTTTTTATTTCAGATGAATTTTTGGAGAGTTTGTTCTAGGTCTGTGAAATATGCCATTGGTGTTTTCATGGGGATTGCATTGAATCTATAGATTGCTTTAGGTAGTATGGACATTTTAATGATGTTAATTCTACCAATCCATGAACACGGTATATTCTTTGATTTGTTTATGTCTTCCTCTATCTTTATTTCAATGTCCTGTAGTTTCCCAAGTACAGAATAAAAGAATAAAAACTTTACCTCCTCAGTTAAGTTTATTCCTAGGTATCTTACTTTTTTGTCGCAATGGTAAATTGGATTTTGTTTGTTTGTTTGTTTGTTTGTTTTTAGTTTCTCTTTCTGTGAGTTCATTATTGGTGTATAAAAAGGCCATAGATTTCTGGGTGTTAATTTTGTATCATGCTACATTGACAAATTCATGTATTAAGTATAGTAGTTCTTATGGAGCCTTTATGGTTTTTTATGCACAATATCACGTCATCTGCGGATAATGACAGTTTTACTTCTTCTTTTCCAATTTGGATGCCTTTTATTTCTTCTTCTTTTCTGATCACTATGGCTAGTACTCACAGTACTATGTTGAACAGGAGTGGTGAGAGTGGGCATCACTATTTTGTTCCTATTCTTAGGGGAAATGGTTTTAGTTTTTGCCCATAGAGTATGATGTTAGCTGTAGGTTTGTCATATAAGGCTTTTATTATGTTGAGATACGATCCTTCTATTCCTACTTTGCTGAGAGTTTTTATCAAGAAAGGGTGTTGGATTTTGTCAAAAGCTTTTTCTGCATCAATTGATATGACTATGTGATTTTTATCTCTCAATTTGGTTATGTGATGTATCATGTTTAGTGATTTGCAGATATTGTACCAGCCTTACATCCCTGGAATTAATCCCACTTGTTCATGATGTATGATCTTTCTAATGTAATGCTGGATCAGATTTGCTAGAATTTGTTGAGGGTTTTAACATCTATGACCATCAGGGATATTAGCCTGTAATTCTCTTTCTTTGAAGTGTCTTTATCTGGTTTTGGTATTAGGGTGATGCTGGCTTCATAGAATGAGCTTTGAAGTGTGCCTTCCTCTTGAAATTTTTGGAATAATCTGAGGAGGACAGGTTTTAGTTCTTCTTTGAATGTTTGGTAAAACTCCCCTGGGAAGTCATCTGGACCAGGGCTTTTCTTTGCTGGAAGTTTTTTGATTACTGCTTTAATGTCATCGGTAGTTATTGGCCTATTCAGGTCTTTTTATTCTTCCTGATTGAGTTTTGGAATATTGTATTTTTCTAGGAATATGTCCATTTCATCTAGGTTTTCCAGTTTGTTGGAGTAGAGTTGTTCATTACATTCTTTTACAATCCTTTGTTTGTCTGTGGTTGTTACTTAACTTAACCTCTTTCATTTCTGATCTTGTTTATTTTGGTCCTCTCTCTTTGTTTCTTGGTGAGCCTGGCTAGAAGTTCATCAATCTTGTTTATCCTTTCAAAGAATCAGCTCTTGGTTTTATTGATCTTTTATATTGTTTTTTGTTTGTTTGTTTTGTTTTGTTTGTCTGTATGTTGTTTATTTCCACTCTGATCTTTATTATTCCCTTCCTTCTGCTTACTATGGGTTTTTCTTGTTGCTCTTTTTCTAATCCTTTAAGTTGTAGGCTTAGATAATTTATTACCAGTTTTTCTTGTTTCTTTTTTTGTTTGTTTGTTTTTGTTTTTTGAGGTAGGCCCATAGAGCTATGAACTTCCCTCTCAGGACTGCTTTCATTGTGTCCCATAGATTTTGGATGGTTGTGTATTCATTGTAATTTGTTTCCAGGATGCTTTTTATTTCTTCCTTGATCTCTTTGGTAACCCAATCATTGTTTAATAACATGCTATTTAGCCTCCAAGTTTTTTTATTTTTTTCATTGTTTTTATTGAAGGAAATTTCTAATTTTATGCCATTGTGATCTGAGAAGATGCTTGATATGATTGATATGATTTATATTTTCCTGAATTGGAAAAGACTTTGCCTGTGTCCCAATATGTGGTCTATCTTTGAAAATTTCCTGTATGCATTTGAGAAGAATGTATATTCTGTAGCTTTGGGATGAAATGTTCTGAAGGTGTCAATTAAGTCCATCTGATCTAGTGAGTCACTTAGGATTGCTGTTTCTTTGCTGATATTTTGTTTAGAAGATTTATCCAGTGGTGTCAATGGTGTATTAGAGTTCCCCTCTATGATTATATTGCTGTTGATCTCTCCCTGGATATCTTGCAGAAGTTTTTTTTTTTTTTTAATGTATTTTGGGTGGTTCTGTATTGGGTACATATATGTTTACCAGAGTTATATCCTCTTGTTGTATGGATCCCTTTAGTATTATGAAGTGGCCCTCCTTATCTCTTATTGTGGCCTTTACTTTGAGGTCTATTTTATCAGATATAAGTATTGCTACCCCAGCTTTTTTTCCATTTCCATTTGCCTAAACTTTTCCCCCCATCCCTTCACTATCAGTCTGTGTGAGTCCTTTATTCTGAGGTGGGTCTCTTGTAGACAGCAAATATATGGGTCATGTTTTCTTATCCATTCATCTACCCTATGTCTTTTGATTGGAGCATTTAATCCATTTATGTTTAAGGTTATTATTGATAGGTACTTATTTGTTGCCATTTTTATTCTTTATGCCTGTGTTCCTTCTTCCCTTTCTATTTCTTCTTTTTACAGCAGTCCTTTGCTTTGCATCACTTTGTATATTTCATTCCATTCCCTTCTGGCCTGGTGTGTTTCTGTTAAGAAATAAGTTGATAATATAATGGGAGATCCCTTGTAGGTAACTTTCTGTCTCTCTCTGGCAACCTTTAAGATTCTTAGTTTGTCATTGATGTTTGCTAATTTAATTATAATGTGTCTTGATGTAGGTCTTTTGGGGTTCATCTTGTTTAGGACTCTGTGTGCTTCTTAGAATTGTGTGGGGTTTTTTTTCCTGCCCAACATCAGGGAAGTTTTCTGTCATTATTTCTTCAAACAGGTTTTCTATTCCTTGCTCAGCTTTCTCTCCTTCTGGCACCCTTATTATGCGGATGTTGTTTCCTTTCATGTTGTCCCAAATCTCCCTTAGGCTCTCCTCCTGCTTTTTAATTTTTCTTTCCAGTTCCTGCTTTGTTTGGGTGTTTTTTTCTACCTTGTTTTCTAACTTGCTAATTTGTTCCTCAGCTTCTTATAGTCTCCTGTTGAATCTTTCCATTGTGTTCTTTATTGCACCTATGTCATTCCCCATTTCCTCTTAATTTTTCTTCATTTCCTCTTGATTCTTACATGTTGTTAATTTCTATTTCATCCTTTTCAGAATTCTTATAACCATTGCTCTGAATTCTTTCTCTGACAAATTGCTTGACACCATTTTGTGCCGGGAGCCGGTCCATCCTTGCTGTTTCAAAGGACCTGGCATATATGGCATACTGTTCTTAAAGTGTTTGCTCACCTTCTTGGCACTATGTGTTTTAACCAAGGTCTCCTCTCTGAGAAAGGTTGTTTCCCCAGGTAGGGATTTTCCCCTGAAGTTAGGGAGGGAATAAAACCCCTCAACTAAGTGCCAGGCGGGTAATTAATCACTTTAACTACGAACAATCATGCTTAAACTACATAATCTTTTCTCCCTGGAATGGAGATAAGAAATGCCCTAACCTTTGTAATAGAGATTGATAGGATTGAATCAACTGGTATAAATACAGTTGTAACAAGACAGAAAGACACAGAACTTAGGAGACAGAACCTAGGCACAGAACCTACACAGAACGTTCTCTAGAGACAGAAGAACTTCGCTGGAGAGAACATGGCAAAAGATCCTGGACAGAAACTGGCCTCAGAACCTAGAGACAGAACCTAGCGAGAGAACATGGCAAAAGATCCTGGACTGAACCTGACTACAGAAATTGGCAAGAGAACCTGACTAGCACCTGGTGACTGAACCTGGCTGGAGAACCTGGATAACCTAGCAAGAGAACATGGACACAGAACTTGGCTGGAGATTGTGGCTAGAGGTCCTGGTGCCAGGAGAACCTAGCAAGAGAACATGGACACAGAACCTGGCTGGAGATCCTAACCAGAACTTCGCTGGAGATCCAGACCAGAACTTGGCTGGAGATCCTGGCTGGAGAACCTGGCTATGCTGATCAACTGAACGCTGCCTCCATGTCATTCCTTCTTCGCCGACTCTGTCCACACCTTTGGGAACCCCTGGACCTGCTGGGGTTGGACCCCAGCAATTTTGTTTATTTCCTTTTCTGGTGATTTCTCCTTTTCTTTCATATGGGTATTCTTTCTTTGTCTCCCCATTTTTGCTGTTCCTTTGTTATTGTTATTATTAGATCAAACTGCTATGCCACCCAGATTTTTTGAGTTTTTATTATATAGTAGAAGTTTTGTGGAACCCAAAATTATAATCTCTCAGGTCTTCTGGGCTGGGTTTTCTAGGAATGCCCTCTATTTGGGATATTTGAGTTCTCTTTGTATAGTTGGGTCTTGAGTGATATTGTCCTGTTCGTGGATGGAGTCTCCTCTTAGGGTATCTGGTTATGTGGCTGGTTCTCTACCATGTTGACTGAACAGTACAAAATACAACTCGACAAGACACAACACAAAGGGAAGAAATCACGAGTGTACTCATGACACTGATATCCCCAATAAAAGTGACTACCAGAGAAAAGACAATTAGGAGAGATAAAAGAAAGCAAAAATGATATTGAGAAAAGGAAAAAAAGTAAGAGAGAAAAGAAAATGAATAAAAAATATATGGGGAGAAAACACCACAAAAACAAACAAATAAACCAAAAAATTCAAACAGTAAACACTCAGAAAAAAGGTGGGAACAGAATCTGTATTGGCAGAGCTTATATATAGAAAGTAAGGTTAAAGAATTGAATGAGTAGGGGAAGGACCATGGTTCAGTATAGAGGAGGTAGAAAGAAAATGAGTGGATAAGAAGAAAAATAAATAAATAGAAAATAATTTTTAAAATTTATCTATTCATTTGTTCATTTATTTTTGGAAAAGGAGAATAGAGGGGAGAGCAGATAGGCTTGAGTTTAGAATGAAACTAATTAAACAACTAGGAGAAGAAGAGAGCAAGAGAGGAGAAGAAAAACAACAGCATAAAAAAATGCCTAGCAAAGAAAGAGAAAAGAGAAGGGTGCATGGACTTGGAGCAGGGGAGGGGAAATTAGATATATGAGTAAGCCAACAGAGACTACAATAATAATAACATGTCAATAAAGCAGATTGAGGAGATCAATTTTTAACAAGGGGTAAAAGGAAAGGAAAGAGAAAAACTAAAGCAGGGACAGGAGAAGAAAAAACAGGATTAAAAAGGGAGAAGTGAGGAAGGAAAAGGTGGAAAAAAATAAGGTAAAATAAAATAATAAAAATAGAATGAAGAAAAATAATACAAGAAAGATTTAAAAAACAAACAAAAATGAAGAAAATGTTTTAAAATAAGAGATAAAAAATAAAAAAGTGAAGTGTCGTTCACATCAGCTGAGTTTTAATGCCCCACGGGGGCTGGTTTAAGAACACACTCTTCTGTTCTGTCTGTCCCTTCTCATTTCCTGTTAGGTATTCAGCATCATGTTGAAGTTCCAAGAGATACACCGCTCCTCTGTTTGTGTCTATTTCCACAGCCTTGGTTGCAAACAGGCGGGACCAATCTGCCTGCTTTACCTGTCTGCCTTAATCTGTCTGTCAATCTTAATCACTCAAGTGTCTGCTTCTGGCAGGGCTTTAGTTGGGGGTAGTGCTATATTGCTTTCTGGGACTGAATGGTCACTCTTCAACCCAGTCCTTGAGGGCTCTTTGTAGCTATTCAGAGTCTTTGCTTCCTTTGAAAAGCTTATGGTGTAGGCTGGATGTGGCTGTATTAGTTGTCTTGAGGCTGCTGGGAGGGGCTGGCTCTTCAGGAGAAAAATGGCTGCTTAGGTTTGGAGGGTCAGGAAAGACTCAGTGCTGGGTTCCTGGTCACCTCTCCCTGTTATGCTCTCCTTCACTGCCTCTCCTCAGACTCTACAAATCTGCACCTCTATCTGCACTACAGCCTCAGGTGAGTGTTTGTAATTGAAAGGTCCTATGAACTGGGTTTAGTGAGTAAAAGCAAAGACAAGACAAAGGCAAACCAACCACGTGACTGTGAGTTTCTCTCCCCCTGGCACTGCATGGCTCAGGCAGCTCTTCAGGCTGCCTTTCTGGGAGCAGCTTCTCATGGCTGTGGACTTAGATCTAGAAACCCCTGCCACCAGCAGCCCTGTGGACTTTCTTTCCACAGTTGGATGTTATTCCTGTTCCCAATGGACTCAGACTTGGTGCAGTGCAGCTTTCTCCTGACCCTCATGGCCCGGTGGTCATGCATCTCTCTCCAGCCCAGATCCCTGATCCTACCATTCTCCAGGCATCCTCTGTCCTTCCTGGCTGTGAATTATCTCACCAGCTGTGTTTAATTCACCAATTTTGGGTGGATGTTATTTGATTTAGTTCAGTGATGCAAACCTTTTGAGCTCGGCATGTCAGCATCTTGAAAAACCCTAACTTAACTCTGGTGCCGTATCACATACAGAAATTTTTTGATATTTGCAACCATAGTAAAACAAAGACTTATATTTTTGATATTTGTTATATATTTAAATGCCATTTAACAAAGAAAAATCAACCAAAAAAATGAGTTCGCGTGTCATAGGTTCGCCATCACTGATTTAGTTGCTCCTGCTACTGCTCCGGGACAAGGTGCAGGACATGTCTGCCTGTTCGGCCACCATTTTTCTTCCTCCAACAAAAGCTATTTTAAAAAGGCATTTATGAGACAATTAAGGACATTTGAATACTGAGTGGATATTTGATGATTTTGAGTATTATTTGTATTGTGGTTATGATAAGCAAAGGTCCTTTGTTTTAGAGATGCATACTGAAGTGTTTATGGATAAAATTATATGCTGCCTGGAATTTTCTTTAAAATAATTTGGGCTTGTGGAAGGTGGGTGGGAGTATAGATTAAATCAGATTAGCTCTTCATTGACACTTGTTGAAGTAAGGTGATTCATGAAGTACGTGGGGATTCATTAGACTCTTCTTTCTACTTTTGTGCATATTTGAAAATTTCCATAACAAAAAATGAAGAAAAGTGAATGAGTTAATATCCATTATTCTTACTCTCTAGAGAAAAATCTAAATTAAGTTACTTTTTATTGTTATGTGGTTCATGTTTGGGTTTTTTTCTGTGGGCTGCTGGTTCTTGACAGAAAAACAGTCACTACCACCCTTGATTATGAAAGCATAGACTGAGTGTTTGTTGATAGTTGAGTAAAAGTGGGATCTACTTAACTCAATCCAATATTCAAAAGTCTTAACTTGCCCTGGCCAATGTGGCTCAGCTAATTGGGCATCATCCCATGCAGGGAAATGTTGCCAGTTCAATTCAGGTCAGGGCACATGCTGGGGTTGTGGGTTTGATCCCCGGTAGGGGGTATGCAGGGGGCAGCAGATGGTTGTCTCATTCTCACATCAATGTTTCTCTCTCCATCTACCTTCCTTTATAAAAATCAATAAAAATATTTTAAAAGTGTTAAATTAATTAAAATCTGATTGCAGTATGATTCTTCAGTGACAAAAAGGTTTCTCTGGTATATTTAAAATAGGATTTAATGAATAAGAGCTTGGCTTATGTGCTACTTTCTGAGATTCCATCTATTGTAGAAATTGAGGTCTATTGTTTTCCTTCTGTAAACTTTGTTATGTTATGTGTATTTGCATTTCACTACCTTTACCTTTCAAAGAGCATGAAGCAGCATGGCCCCAAACTAACTAAAGCAGGTTTTCCATTTCTATTTTGTTTCTCCAGAGAATGCAGATGATGTTGCTAAGCACATTTTAAATTTGATAAATGAATCCCCTTCTCTGGATGAGGAAGAAACAACGATTATTGTTTCTAAATTATCTGATATTTCACAATGTGATGAGATAAGTATGAAACTAACCAAGATTATATTACAAATAATCGATGCTGTTTTGGGAAAGCAAAACAATTCAGTATCTGATCTACATGAAGTAAGTAATGAGTAAGTACTAATACTTTGGTAAAATAAATTCTTTCATACTATTTGTTATTAATTCCTTCACATATAGTAATCACCAATTTTAAAGGTCACATAGCTATGCACTGAAAACTAAGCTGTGAAAGAATGCATTCAAAATTTAACGGAACCTTAATGAGAATGATTTTCCAAATAAATAATTACCCAAACCAAACCTCGGATCTATTTCCCCACTGCTGGTGCTTCCCAAATGTTCCCCATTTCTATAAAATGCTTCCACCCAGTGTTCAAGCAAAAATATTAAGAATAAAGCTACATACCTCCCTCTACCTTGCAGCCAACAAGTAACCAAGTCTTGTATGAGGCACTGCACATAATTTGTTGTTTTTAATCCTCATCCAAGAATATTTTTCCATTGATTTTTAGAGTGAGTGGAAAGGAGGGGCGAGACAGAGAGGAAATATTGAGGTGAGAGAGACACATTGATTGATTGCCTCCCGCACATACCCTGATAAGGGCCGGGGATTGAGCCTGCAACCGAGGTATGTGCCCTTGACTGGAATCAAACCTTTAGTCCATAGGCCAAAGCTCTATCCACTGAGCCAAACTGGGTAGGGTCATAATTTTTTAAATTAAAAAAATTTGTATTGATTTTTTAGAGAGAGAGAGAGAGGAAGGGAGAAAGAGAGGCAGAGAAACATAGATGTGATGAAGAAATATTGATCCGCTGCCTCCTGCAAGCCCCCTACCAGGGATCAAGCCTGCAACCCGGGCATGTGCCCTGACTGTGAATGGGCCCAGCAACTTTTTGCTGCACCAGAGGATGTCCAACCAATTTGAGCCACACCAGCCAGGGCTGTACATAATTTTTAAATCCCTTAAATATTCCTGGAATCCATCTACTTCTCTCTGTCTTTACCATCACTTTCCTATTCCTAGCTCCATTTCTCTCATCTGACTTTCTACAGTAACCTGCAAACTGGTCTCTCTGTTCTTTTCTTGCCTCTCTCTGTCTATTTTCTACATACCAGCCAGAATGATCTTTTAGTGTATATATCATATCATGTCATTATCTTGCTTTTAAAACTACGCAGTGGCTTTCTGTTACATGTAGAAAAAAGTCCAAATGTCTTGTCCCATGAGGCCATGTATGATCTGGCTTTACATACAATAGTTTTATTTAATCTTTAAGATAATCTTTTGAAGCGGTGTTAGTATTACTCTGACTTCACAGGTGAGGAAATGGAAACTCAGTGATGTTATTTTATTTGCCCACATAGTTAGAAATCAGAGGAGCTAAGATTTAGACCTTCTGTCAGAGTGCAAAGCCAAGGCTCCTATCTAATAATTCCTTAACAAAATGAAGATAGTGATTAAAACTCAAAGAAAAATCTCACACTTAAGAAATCTTATAAGGAGGATGGGTTTTTACATTTCAAAGGTAGGAATGCTCTTCTCTACCTGGTGTTTCTTGCAGAATTCTGAGGATAATCAACCATGCCGGTCACAAGATGGAGTTTTTGGGGAGGACAGCAAATCTGACAGTGGCCAGCCTGGCTTTGGCTGTCCTGCGGGTGGACCACACATTTGAAGGCATGATCTTCAGCATTCGCTCCTATGAAGAAGGTACAGATCCTGAGGTGAGTGCAGCTCAGGGAACTGAGAGCCAATCTGCCAAGCATTTTTTCCAACTCTTCATTCATTCACACCATGGGAGGGAGAGGGGTTACTTTTTGTAACGTTTTAATCTTCAGGGGACCTTATGAAAACACAACTATCCCTGGGGTGATTTATACATAACCCTCAGTAGGCTAACACACCTTGGTTGAAATGGCATCTATGAGATGTGCAATGATACCACCTTTGGTCCCGTGACCTGTAATCATCTCAACTGTCAGTTTATCATTTGGTACTATTTATGGAGCACTTATTACATGTTGAGCATTGTGTTACTGTTTCCTTTTTGCAGATAAACAGAAAAGTTAAGTAACTTGTCTAAGGATTCACAGCCTAATGGCTGAGCTGAGATTCAGACTTATGCCTGGATAGCTTTAAAGTCTGGGCCATTTATACCACTGCATTACTTCAGCCTTTGTCAGGCCATAGGCTACCAAAACCTGTTCAAAACAATTTGAGAGACCAGTATTTTTTAAACTTAAAAAATTATAACATTTACATAGAGGGAATTACACAAATTCTAAGTATACAGATGTGTGCATCTGTGTATCTTAAATCCCTAGCTACACTAATAAAAGACAAAGATGCTAATTGACTGTACCTTTGCTACACCCATCAGCCAATCAGAAGAGTATGCAAATTAACCCAACAAAGATGGCCATTAAATTTGCATACTGCAGGTGGGGCGGGCAGCGCGAGACGCTGCCCCCGGGATCTGGGCCTCGGATCCGTGACCCAGTGAGGCAGGGCTGGCAGCACCAGAGGCTGCAGGCAGGGTCCAGGCCCCAGATTGGGGATGGGGGAGGCAGACCAGGTAGCTCCAGATGCTGCTATGAGGTCCAGCAGAGCGAGAAAGCTGGTGGCTTGGAGGGCATGGCTCCTCTGTCACTCCAGCTTCCTCATGGCAGCTGTGGAAACTGACAGCAAGGAGAAGGAAGTCCCACCCCCACAGAATCATCGAGAATCAGCCGTTGGTCACACAGCTCTCAGTAGCCTGACAGCCAGGACTCTCAGTCACCTGAATCTCAAACCGTGACAGTAGAGAGGTGGGACTATGTCCAAAGAGAAACTGTTGATACAATGTAGCTCTGCAGCCGAAAGATGCCGGCATTATGGACAGAAAATGTCTGCAGAGAACGTGCGTCTGATCTTGAAAGGAGATGGCATCTGCAACAGAATGTATCTGAAGAGCAGCTACTGGAAAAACGTCGCTCTGAAGCTGAAAAACAGCTGCGTCATCGACAGAAAATGTCTAAAGACCAATGTGCCTTTGAAGTTGAAAGAAGGTGGTGGCGATGACAGAATATGTCTAGAGAACAGTCATCAACAAGTACTACCAATACCAGTAGGAACTGCCTTCTCAGCGAAAATGGAGTACATAGGATGGAATCCTTGAACATAGTTGTGGTGGAATGACTGTTCGATGTGAATTTTGCCTATCCAAAAATTTCTGATGAAAAACCATCCGATGGGAAATTTACCTGATGTTGTAGCAAAGGGAAAGTCTGTCCAAATGATATATATTTTCCAGATTACCCGGCATATTTAAAAAGATTAATGACAAACAAAGATTCTGACAGTAAAAATCTCATGGAAAATATTCGATCCATAAATAGTTCTTTTGGTTTTGCTTCCATGGGTGCTAATATTGCATTGCCATCAGGGTATGTGCCATACTGTTTAGAATACGTGGACAAGTTTATCACCATACTGGAACTTTACACCCTTCGGATGGTGTTTCTTGGAAGTTTGCTCAACTCTATATTTTGGATACAGCTGAAGCTACAAGTAAAAGATTAGCAATGCCAGAAAACCAAGGTTGCTCAGAAAGACTCATGATCAACATCAACAACCTCATGCATGAAATAAATGAATTAACAAAATTGTACAAGATGCTACATGAGGTAGAAAAGGAAGCCCAATCTGAAGCAGCAGCAAAAGGTATTGCTCCCACAGAGGTAACAAAGGCGATTAAATATGATTGTAACAGTGACCCAGGTAGATATAATTCTCCCCGTGTAACCGAAGTTGCTGTCATATTCAGAAACGAAGATGGAGAACCTCCTTTTGAAAGGGACTTGTTCATTCATTGTAAACCAGATCCCAATAATCCAAATGCCACTAAAATGAAACAAATCAATATCCTGTTTCCTACATTGGATGCAATGACATATCCTATTCTTTTTCCACATGGTGAACAAGGCTGGGGAACAGATATTGCATTAAGACTCAGAGACAACAGTGTAGTCGACAATAATACTAGACAAAATGTAAGGACACAAGTCACACAAATGCAGTATTATGGATTTCATCTCTCTGTGAGAGACACGTTCAATCCTATTTTAAATGCAGGAAAATTAATTCAACAGTTTATTGTGGATTCATATTAAAAAATGGAGGCCAGTTGGATAAATTTCATCAAAGCAAACCAATCTAAGTTGAGAGTTGAAAAATATAGTGGTTTGATGGATTATCTCAAATCTAGATCTGAAAATGACAATGTGCCGATTGGTAAAATGATACTTCCATCATCTTTTGAGGGTAGTCCCAGAAATATGCAGCAGCGATATCAGGATGCTATGGCAATTGTAACGAAGTATGGCAAGCCCGATTTATTTATAACCATGACATGCAACCCCAAATGGGCAGATATTACAAACAATTTACAATGCTGGCAAAAAGTTGAAAACAGACCTGACTTGGTAGCCAGAGTTCTTAATATTAAGCTGAACGCTCTTTTAAATGATATATGTAAATTCCATTTATTTGGCAAAGTAATAGTTAAGATTCATGTCATTGAATTTCAGAAATGCGGACTGCCTCACGCTCACATATCATTGATATTAGACAGTGAGTCCAAATTATGTTCAGAAGATGACATTGACCGTATAGTTAAGGCAGAAATTCCAGATGAGGACCAGTGTCCTCGACTTTTTCAAATTGTAAAATCAAATATGGTACATGGACCATGTGGAATGCAAAATCCAAATAGTCCATATATGGGAAATGGAAAATGTTCAAAGGGATATCCAAAAGAATTTCAAAATGCGACCATTGGAAATATTGATGGATATCCCAAATCCAAACGAAGATCTGGTAGCACCATTTCTATTGGAAATAAAATTGTCGATAATACTTGGATTGTCCCTAATAACCCGTATTTGTGCCTCAAATATAACTGTCATATAAATGTTGAAGTCTGTGCATCAATTAAAAGTGTCAAATATCTATTTAAATACATCTATAAAGGGCACAGCTGTGCAAATATTTAAATTTCTGAAAAATATATTATCAATCATGACGAAGTACAGGACTTCATAGACTCCAGATATGTGAGCACTGAGGCTGTTTGGAGACTTTTTGGAATGTGAATGCATGACCAATCTCATGCAATCACAAGATTAGCTATTCATTTGCCAAATGATCAGAATTTATATTTTCATGCAGATGATTTTGCTGAAGTTTTAGATAGGGCTAAAAGGCATAACTCGACTTTGATGGCTTAGTTCTTATTGAATAGAGAAGACTCTGATGCAAGTAATTATTATTATTGGGAGATTCCACATCATTATCCTATCTAATAATAGACAAACATGGTAATTGACTGTACCTTTGCTATGCCCCCATTGGCTAATCAGCATGATATGCAAATTAACCGCCAACAAAGCGCGCCACCATCCAGGGCAGGCCCGCCCCCGCCTAGCCACCCGGGACCCAATTGGCAGGTCCCGGGCGGCAAGGCAGGCCAGACCCAGAAGCCCCAGAAGCCAAGAGATTATGAGGGTGAATCAAAAACAAAACCCACTTTAAATATAAAGACACATATAGATTAAAAGTAAATGAATTAAGCTGCAGCCTGTTTTGCTCAGTGGATAGAGCATTAGCCCGTGGACTGAAGGGTCCCAGGTTCGATTCCAGTCAAGGGCATGTACCTCAGTTGCTGGCTTGATCCCCAGTCCCTATCAGAGCATGTGCAGGAGGCAACCAATCAATGTCTCTCTCCCTTTCCCTTCACTCTCTCTAAAATTCAATGGAAAAATATCCTTGGGTGAAGATTAACAAAAACAAAGTAAATGGTTTAAGTAACATTAAAGAGGTTATAAGAAAAATATATTCCAAATTTTGTTAGTTGTGTAATGGTTATGTTTAAATTATTAACACCTAAGAAATTGGGTGAAGGGTACATATAATGTGCTGTAGTATTTTATAGTTTTTTTACATGTATGAGATTATTTCAAATTAAAATATTAAAAAATTAAAAATTAATAAAATATTAATTGAAATGTATCTGCATTACATGAAAAATCTCCTAATTGCTTCTAGCATAATTTATTAAATTGTGCTAAAATTTACAAGGGTTCAATTAAAAAATATCTTAATTCTAAATGATATAATAGAAAATATATAATAGTGCAGTTATAAGCACTTATCTGAAAATAAAAATTTAAAGAAGTGAATTTAAAGAAGGGATTAGCCAAAAAAAATATATGCACAACCCATGGACACAGACAACAGTATGGTGATGGCCAGAAAGAAGTGGGGGGCAAGAGCTGGGTAGAGGGGCCAAAAGGGGGGAAATAGGGACATCCTATATAATAATAATAATAAAAGGCTAATATGCACATTGACTGAACAACAGAATGACTGGTTGCTATTATGGCCACCAGGGGGCAGACACTCAATGCAGGAGCTGCCCCCTGGTGGTCAGTGCACTCCCATATGGGGAGTGCCACTCAGCCAGAAGGTGGCTCATGGCTGGCCAGCTCAGTGGTGGTGGCAGGAGCCTCTCCCACCTCCGTGGCAGCACTAAGAATGTCCAACTAACGGTTTAGACCCGATCCCTTGGGGGCCTAAGCCTTTAGTGGGACATCCCTCGAGGGCTCCCTGGCTGCCAGAAGGATCTCTGACTGCAAGCTTAGGCCTGATTCCCCGAGGAGTGGGCCTAAGTCGACAGGTGAACATCCCCCAAGGGGTCCTGGACGCAGGCCGGGCTAAGGAACCCCCCCCCTCCCATGCACAAATTTTTGTGCACCGAGCCTCTAGTGTATTTAGTAATTCTTTGTGGACAAAACGCCAAAAGGGTGAGAATAAAGTATTAGGTAGACTGTTCACTGTGAGCTTTAGAGAACCAGAACGATATTATCTTAGACTTTTGCTTCTGCATGTAAAAGGTGCGATAAGTTTTGAGAATCTGCAAACTGTAGGAGGTGTAACTTATGATACATTTCATGAAGCTGCTAAACACTGAAGATTATTACTTGATGACACTATCTGGAAAGACACGATTGATGATGCAATCATCCTTAATATGCCCAAACAACTACGGCAACTTTTTGCATATATCTGTGTGTTTGGATGTCCTTCTGCTGCAGACAAATTATGGGATGAGAATAAATCTCATTTTATTGAAGATTTCTGTTGGAAAATACACCAAAGAGAAGGTGCCTGTGTAAACTGTGAAATGCATGACCTTAATGAAATTCAGGAGGTATTCACATTGCATGGAATGAAATGTTCACATTTTAAACTTCCGGACTATCCTTTATTAATGAATGCAAATACATGTGATCAATTGTATGAGCAACAATGGGCAGAGGTTTTGATAAATTCTCTGAATGATGAACAGTTGGCAGCCTTTCAGGCTACAACTTCAGCCATCGAAGATCAAACTGTACACCCAAGTGCTTTTTCTTGGATGGTCCAGGTGGTAGTGGAAAAACATATCTGTATAATGTTTTAACACATTATATTAGAGGTCGTGGTGGTACTGTTTTACCCACAACATCTACAGGAATTGCTGAAAATTTACTTCTTGGTGGAAGAATCTTTCATTCCCAATATAAATTACCAATTCCATTAAATGAAACTTCCATTTCTAGACTTGATCTAAAGAGCGAAGTTGCTAAAATCATTAAAAAGGCCCAACTTCTTATTATTGATGAATGCACCATGGCATCCAGTCACGCTATAAACGCCATAGACAGATTACTAAGAGGAATTATGAATTTGAATGTTGCATTTGGTGGGAAAGTTCTCCTTCTCGGAGGGGATTTTCGACAATGTCTCAGTATTGCACCACATGCTATGCGATCGGACATAGTACAAACAAGTTTAAAGTACTGTGATGTTTGGGAATGTTTCATAAAGTTATCTCTTAAAACAAATATTAGATCAGAGGATTCTGCTTATAATGAATGGTTAGTAAAACTTGGAGAAGGCAAACTTGATAGCACTTTTCATTTAGGAACGGATATTATTGAAATCCCCCATGAAATGATTTGTAAATGATCTATTATTGAAGCCACCTTTGGAAATACTATATCTATAGATAATATTAAAAATATATCTAAATGTGCAATTCGTTGTCCAAAAAATGAGCATGTTCAAAAATTAAATGAAGAAATTTTGGATATACTTGATGGAGATTTTCACACATATTTGAGTGATGAGTCCGTTGACTCAACAGATGATTCTGAAAAGGAAAATTTTCCCATCAAATTTCTTAATAGTATTACTCCTTCAGGAATGCCATGTTATAAATTAAAATTGAAAATGGGTGCAATCATCATGCTATTGAGAAATCTCAATAGTAAATGGGGTCTTTGTAATGGTACCAGATTTATTATTAAAAGATTACGACCTAACATAATTGAAGCTGAAGTATTAACCGGATCTGCAGAGGGAGAGGCTGTTCTGATTCCAAGAATTAATTTGTCCCCATCTGACACTGGCCTCCCATTTAAATTGATTCGATGACAGTTTCCAGTGATGCCAGCATTTGTGATGACTACTAATAAATCACAAGGACAAACTCTAGACAGAGTAGGCATGTTCCTACCTGAACCCGTTTTTGCACATGGTCAGTTATATGTTGCTTTCTCTCGAGTTTGAAGAGCATGTGATGGTACAGTTAAAGTTCTAAGTACTTCATCACAAGGGAAATTAGTCAAGCACTCTGAAAGTGTTTCCACTCTTAATGTGGTGTACAGGAAGATATTAGGATAAGTTTAATCATTTTATCAGCCATTATTTGCATCAGTGTTGTTTTTATATCATGAGTTTGTTGTTATATCATTTTATTAGTTTATTTATTAATAAAATTATGTATTATTTTCATATACATTGTACTCATTTCCTTTTATCTCTCACACTTTTGTTATAGAGAAAGGGCAAATAGCAATATTAAAATATTTCCTCTAATTCCCTTTCAATGTGCGTGAATTTCATGCACTGGGCCACTAGTCATGATATAAAACATTACCATCACTCCTAAAAGTCCCTTCATGCCTCTGCCCAGTTAACCCCTGAAACTACTACCTCCATTAGTAACCACTATCCTGATATTTTTCCACTATAGATTTGCCGGTTCTAGAACTTTATATAAATGGAATCATATACTATGTACTGTTTTGGGAGGATTTTTCCACTCTTTTAAAAAATTTATTTTTCAATTACAATTCATATTCAATATGATTTTGTGTTAGTTTCATGTGTTTGGCATGGTGGTTAGACAATCATATACTCTACAAACTTCCCTCCCATATTTCAAGTACCCACCTGGCACTGTGCATATTTATTACAATTAATATGTACTGTCATGTATAAGGTTTCTTTCATGTAGCATAATGATTTTTGTTGTTGAGATTCAATTTTTTGCTTCTGAAATTTATTCCTTTTATTGCTGAATAATATTCCATTGTATGGATATACCACGGATGGTCTGTTCTGTTGACGGCCATTTTGGATTGTTTCCAGTTTTGGCTATTGTGAGTAATGCTGCATTGAACATTTATGTAAATGTCTTTGTGTGGACATGTTTTTCATATATTTTGAATAAATACATAGAAATGGAATTTCTGGTTCATAATATGTATTTTTGAATTTGTAATACTATTTTCTAAAGAGGGCAATGATGTGGAGTGAATTTTCATGTTTGTATTGGCCATTTGTATATCTTCTTTGGTGAAGTATCTCTTAAAATATTTTGCCCATAACCCATTGACACAGACAATATTGTGGTGAAGGCCTGGGATGAAGTGGAGGTTGGGTGGAGCTAGGCAGAGAGGGGGAAATGGGAAACATATATAATTCTGTCAACAATAAAAAAATTTTGCCCATTTTTAACTTGGGTTATATTATTATGAGGTATAAGGTTTTTTTTACATATTCTAGATAAGAGCCATTTATCAGATATATATTTTGAAAATATTTTATCTTTGGCTTTTCTGTTTATTTCCTCAGTGATGTCTTTTGATGAACATAAGTTTTAATTTTGATGTGTGTTTTTCTTTTATGAATAACAATATATGATTTGTCTAAGAAATTTGCCTACCAGCTGGTCATGAAAATATTCTCCTATACTTTTCTTTAAAAGATCTATGGTTTTAGCTTTTATGTTTAGGGCTATAATTCAAATTAATTGAATTATATTTCGTGTATGGTATGGTGCATGGTTTGGAGTTCATTTTGTTCAGTATCAATATCTATTAATTTCAGCACCATTTATTGAAGACTTTTATTTCCCAGTGTCTTGCTTTAGCATCTTTTAAAAAATCAAATACTTGTGCAAATATTAGGCTATTTCTTCACTATTCTCTCTCTCCTTTTTTCTTGGGATTCTGAATAAATGTACATAATAATTTTTTATGCTGGCTCAAAGGTCCCTGAGACTCTGTTCATGTTTTTAATCATTTTGCTATCTATTCTTCTGATCGCATAATTCTATTGGTTTATCTTCATGTTCATTGACTTCTGTCATCTTCATGTTACTACTGAACCCTTCCTGTGCAATTTAAAAATTTTCAATACTGTATTTTCAGTTCTGGAATTTCCATTTTGTTGTGTGAGTTTTGCTTGTTTCCATGCTGTTTATTCCTCTTTTTGCGATAATTGCAAACATATTTTATTTTAAATACCTGAGCATAGTTATAGTAGTTATACATAGTTTAAAATTCTTGTCTGCTATTTCTAACATCTGAGTCATCTCAAAATTAATCTCTGTTGATATAATTTTCACTGAAAATGTATCACATTTTTCTTTCATATATTGAGTAATATTGGATTATGTCTTTCATACTGTGAGTGTTATGTTGTGGAAACTCTGTATTCTACTATATTCCTCTAAAGACTATTGATTTTTGTTATACCACTAACTTGGTTGGAATCAAACTGTAGATTCTATCTCTTGGGTGACAGCTCAAATCTCAGTCATCTTTAACTTGGAGTCTGTTTTGTACATATGTGGTTCAGAAGTCAGGCGGACTTTATACTCAGAATTTTGGGCCCCGCTCCCCCATCTAGCTCTCCGTTCTTTGGGATTTGTCATTGACCTTCCAGTGGCTGTTGTTGTCTAGACCTTTTTATGGTTCTTCATGTCAGAAAGACTGCAGATTTTCTACCAGAATTTTGAGCATCTTTCATAGTATTAGTTTTAGACTGCCATCAGGTAAAGGTTATAAAAACTGTTAGCTCAACTTGTGATGTTACCATTTTCCAGATGTCTACTATTCTCCAGAATCTGCCTGCTTTTTGTCATTTTTCAGTGTCTTCAAGTCATGGGTATTTTCTATAGTTGTTATATACAGGAAGGTCAAGTCCATTTGGAGCTATTCAGCCATACTAGAAGCAGTTGTTGATTTTCCATTGTGTTTTGGTTACATGGAGTATCCTATTATAGACCTTGATGGAGAAACAAACAAACCAACCCTGTTCACATTTTTTAAAATTTTCTCTATTAAGGTATTACATATATGTCCTTATTCCACCTTACCCCCCCCACCCCACTCATGCCCTCACATCCCTGGTGTCTGTGTCCATTGGTTATGCTTATATGCATGAAAACTGCTTACATCAAGCATGTCAAACTTGCGGCCTGCTGGAAGCCAGTCCATCCTTGCTGCTTGACACAGTCGCTGCAGGGAAGAAACATCTGCACAGCAAATGTTTCAAGGGACCTGGCGTATATGCCATACTGTTCTTAATATGTTTGCTTCCCTTCTTAGCGTTATGTGTTATAACCAGAGCCACCTCCATGAGAAAGGTTGTTTCCCCAGGTGGGGATGTTTCCCTGGAATTAGGGATTAACGGGGCTAGGGAAGGGAATAAATCAGTAAAACTCAACTAAGTGCCAGGCGGATAGTTAATCACCTTTACTACGAACAATCATGCTTTAGCTACATAATCCTTACTTAGGTCATAGAATAGAAAAATTTCCTTCAGTTATTTCTTTATAGCTTAACAGTAGAACAATAGGATAATGACCTTGGAATAGAGACAACAAACTAGCCCTTATAATGGAGCATAGAGACTAACCTAGACAAGATTAAAATCAACAGAGCTAGATAGAGATAAGATTTTTATCAAAGGTTAGATAAGAAACTATAAACATAAAACAAGGAACTGTAGAAGGTCAAAGGAGGACCCAAAACATATGATAATGTAACTATAGAGGCATGCTTATAGGATCAAATGGTATAAATACAGCTGTAACAGTACAATAAAAGAGAACCTGGCTATGCTGATCATCTGAACGCTGTCTCTGTGCCCTTCATTCTTCGCTGACTTCATCCACACCTTTGGGAACCCCTGGATCACTGGGGCTGGACCCCAGCAGCAGCCGGTTTAGCTTACATATTGAAGCTAAAGTATAACCTCTCCATAGTACCTGATTGCCCTAGCAGAGTTCGTTTGTGCAAGGACAAGAGCTATATGGCTTTGGGGGTTACAAATCATTCTTAGAACAATTATAAACTTTCATCTCTCCATGATGCACCCAGCTACATAACAGTTCCTTGGCAGTATGGATAGTGGGGGAAATGTGGGACAAAATCACATATATCTTTGTAAAATTACATCCCAACTATGTGACCTTAGACAAGTCACTTAACCTCTCTGAGCCCCCATTTCCTGATAGCATAGACAACATGCTTTCAGAGTTGAAAGGGGGATTAAATGAGAGAATACATATAATAGTGCCTATATACTTTGTTTTGTCTGGAAGAGTCCAGGTTTACAACTGTGGTCCTAATGTAATTATTGGTAAAGCCCCCTTCACTGTCAAAAATATTCTAGTACTTATCAAATATTATTACCAGTCAAATCAGCAAATTATTCTGATAGTGAGCCTCTAGAAGAATTCTTAAGGCCAAACACCTCACTTTCTTGCCTCAATTATTAACAAAAGCATTGCTGAGTAAACTATGGGGCAAGTACCTAATGCTATTGTACTTTTTTTAAAATTTTTTTTCCTGTTTTCCCCCCTCTTAGAACTATATGGAAGAAGACTGGCCTTTATTTATGAGAATCAGAATCAAATCACCCAATTTGTCATTCCCCTTTCCACCTCTATAAATACCCAGGTGGAAGAAGATCAAAGGGAAAGAAACTCAAAGATAGGTTTAGAAAGAAAAGGGTACTGTGTGTGTCTATGTCTATGTGCACCTGGTCATATCTTAGCCTGTCATCTGATTGTGCACATGTCTGCATGTGTGTGTGTGTGTGTGTGTGTGTGTGTGTGTGTGTGTGTGTGTAAAAGGGATAGCATAGTGTGTGGAGCTAGTTCTCATCCTTCAGACCTCCACGTGATACTCTGGGGCTGAGGCTGAGCTGGAGTGGGAGGTGGAGAGGACTTCAAGCTAATGGGTGATGACTCTCTAGTTTTTATTTTCTGGCTTTTCTTGGCAGATTTACCTAAGTGAAGTCCCTCTGGAGAGGGTTTTGGCTTCCATATATTTGCCTAAATCACTGAAGGAGAGAATTCCTCTTAGCAACTTACAGAGCATCTTATTTAATTTCTTTGGCCAAACTTCACTTTTTAAGGTAAGTTCTTGCCTTTGGTAACTATCATGAACTGACATGTGGTGACTTATAGTAATTATGAACTCTTCCTATTTTCATGATGTTTTGTTTATTTTAGAATTATGCTTTCTGATTTATTCCACAAGCCTCCCAGCACAACCTCTGGCTCACAACATGAATCAACATCTATTTTAATTATATTCCACACTTTTTAATTTTCACAGCTTCTCAGATTTAGAAGGGACCTTAAGGATGATCTGGTGACCAAACAGAGTCCTCAAGATGTTTCTAAGCCAGAAAAGAACAGCAAGTTCTCCTGATGAAATTCTGTTTCAACTTGTCAGTATTTCCTCCCAAATCTCCCTGGCCTCCTCCAAGCCAACATGCCCACTCTCACAGGCCAATTTATTTGAAACTGAGTGGTGTCCAACAGAACAATTTCTTGCAGGAATTTGTTATCCTTTCTCACTGCCTCCACAGCACCTTCTCTGAGGGATCCAGTCCTCACCCATTATTGAAACAGAGAGGCAATATAATGTGGTGGTTAAGAGCACAGACTCTGGGACCGGACTAGCTGAATTTAAAGCTGGCTATGCTGTAATCTTCCTTTGTGACCTTGGACAAGTTACCCAGCCTCAGTGTGCCTTAGATTACTCCTATGTAAAACATGATAAGAGTCAGTACCACACTTGGCTGTTGAAGGATTAAAAGAGTATATATATTACTTAGAATATTGGCTGGCACATAATAAGCACCATGTAAATGTTTGCATTGCTATTATTATTTTCCTATATTGGGGCTCTGCCTACTAAAAATCCCATTCCTTCAGCCTGCTCTGTCTCATTTAGCTGTTGGGAAGACAGCAATCAAAATTTGTGTGAAGTTGTTAATATTTACACTTATTATCTCATGTACTTCTCACAAGAAACTGAGACTCAAAGAATGCTGTGGTCTGAATGTTTGTATCCTCCCAAAATTATTGTGCTGAAATCCCAACCCTCAAGGGGATGGTATTAGCAAGGAGGTACTTTGGGAGATGATTAGATTCTGAGAATGAAGCACTCATAAAGGGGATCAGGGCTCTTATAAAAGAGGCCTTAGAGAGCTCCCTCGCCTCTTTCACCAGGTGAGGACACAGCAAGGTGCCGTCTCTCAACCAGAGAGTGGGCTTTCATCAGAACCTGACCATATGGGCACCCTGCTCTTAGACTTCTAGTCTCCAGAACTCTGAGAAATAGATTTCTGTTGCTTATAAGCTACTCAGTCTGTGGTAATTTGTTATAGCAGCCTGAACAGACTAAGACAAAGAGGTTAAGTAATTTTGCCCAAGATCACACAACTAGGAAGTGGCAAAGCTAGGAATCAAACACAGGCTATCTGACTCCAAAGCTCAAGTATATAATAGGTCAGTACGTTAACTTGCCCAGGTGTGCTTGAATTTTCTAAAGAGGCTATTCAGAGGAATGAATTTCTAATGGTCAAATATTCACAGAATTATTTTGGGGAAGGTTGTTCTGGGCCAACTTAAATATACCACATACCAACTTAAATATACTACACTGTTTCCAGCTATGTCTGTCAGATGTTCTGTTCTACTGGAATTCTTTAGCCTGTCCCCTATCTATCTAAAATCTATTTATTCCTGTGGGCTTAGCTCAAATCCCACTCAGTAAGTCTGCTTGAAGTATGTGAGCCTCTGCTCTTCTCCTCCTGCTTGTATTCTTGTTTTATACTTCTGCCTAATTTTTCAAGTAGGCTGTGGCATATGTCATGGCTCAGATATGTTTTATTTTTATGGTACCCAGGATAGGGCTAGGTACCCAACATGTTTTCAGTGCATATATATTTATTACAACTTTCTAAATTCTCATCTCAGGACATACCTAAGATCGAGAAAGAAAGAGAGAGAGAGAAACATTGATATGTGAGAGAAATATCAGTGTGAGAGAGAAACATTGACCAGTCACCTTCCATACATGACCCGACTGGGAATTGAACCTACAACCTAGGTATGTGCCCTGATTGGGAATTGAACTGACAACCTTGCGATGCACAGGACAATCCTCAACCAACTGAACCACTCTGGCTAGGCTATTATAACTTTTTAAATAGCAAAAATTAAGCTGGATACAGAACAAGGCAGCTAATAAAAATTAAGAATGTGATTCATAGGCATTCTGACCACGTTGGTAGGCTTGTAATTTCACTGTATCGTATGAGATGCCATTATTTTGGTAATTTTCTGTTTCTTCAGAGGGCTGTGCTTGTGTTATAGAACAAAAGATAAACTTCTCTGCATACATTTCAAACCTAATAAGTATTTTATATTCACTAACACCTTCCATTGAAAGGGATTAAAGATCTTTGCCAAAAATAGCCTACAGACGTCATAGTGCCAGATGAAGAAGGATTAGAACTAGCTTGTCATCAAATTCAGAGCTGGAAGGGCCCTTATAACTCATAATGTCTCATCTCCTCA
This sequence comes from Myotis daubentonii, assembly GCF_963259705.1. Lineage (NCBI taxonomy): Eukaryota > Metazoa > Chordata > Mammalia > Chiroptera > Vespertilionidae > Myotis > Myotis daubentonii. The sequence goes on along the minus strand of NC_081861.1, from coordinate 25,754,699 downwards.
TTTTACCAATGAGGAAACTGAGACCCAAATAGGGAAAAGGACCTGCTGGAGGTGACACAATTCATTTATTTATTCATGCAGTTAGTTATCCAGACAGCAAATACTTATTGAATTCCTACCATGTGTCTTGCATGGTGCTGGATGCTAGGAATACAATGATGAGCAATATGGTGCCTGCCTTTATGGAACTTGCAGTCTAATGGGAGAGAACAGAGACCTAAAGATTCTAACAAGGGGTAACCTGATAGTGAGACCTATGCCACTGGTTGTAGGGGAGTGAGTAAATACCGTTTCACCTGAGTCCTGACTTATACAGGCTTGCTTTCACATTCCTTCTTCTAATATATTTTTATCAAAATCTTAACTGTGATTACAACATATTACCTTAAAAATTGTTAAGACCCCACTCTTGGAAAACAGTTATCTCCTCCACCGCTCCTCCACTAGTGGCAGTTCTCAGGGAAAGGAACAAAGCACTAGGCAAGTACAATATGACACAGGGGCACTGTGAGCATAGATGATGGCACCTACCCTTGTTTGGGAGATCAGAGAATGCCTAGTGTAAGAGAGGTATCAGCTGAGACCTGAGGTTGAGTAGGAGCTGGAAAATGAAAGATAGTGAGAAAAAGAAGAGTTTTTCAGGCAGAGAGAGCAGCTTATATAAAGTTTCAGAAGTGAAATAGGTAAAACTTGAGCCTAGAGCTCAGGGTGAAAGAATGAGAAATGATTTAGTTCCTTTCCCTGCACAGCCACCATTTTGTATGTAAGGGAAACAAAGCCAGAGAACAGCTTAATTAAATTCTGGGTCATGGTGTTTCTCTTCCTTTGGTCTTTCTACTGCAGAAAACTGTATGTCTCAGACTAAGTTGGGAGGGTTGTTAGCTGTCATCTGGTCTACCTTTCTTCATGTCACCAGTGTCCCAGAAAGGGAAAAGAACTTTTAAGGAACAGTAGGGTTTGGGCTTACACTTGGTCTTTTGAGTATTAGCGAAGGCCTTTTGCACCATATCCAACTTTAAATCAGGCTACACCAAAGCAATTACACTGTAAAGGGAGTCCTGAACCATTAAGCTGGCTTTAGAGGAACAGAATTGGTCAAAAACAGGAAATGAGTAGCTTCCTAGTGAACCCAGGCTGTACTCACAAGTACTGAGTTCTAAGTGGCTGCAGGGCTCAGAAATATGAAGATTTGTCATCTTCTGAAAGTGGCCCAGTAGGCTCCCCAAGGGACATCATTTGGGCTCACCTCCTCTAAATTTTCTTGACAAGTCTTCAGAAGATTTGATTCTTCTCCCTCCTGTCTTGCATCTGCCCTATCTTTCATCTCTTCACTTGTGCCTTAGTAGAGACAGTCACTTGTGCTCTAGAAGAGGCAGTTTTCAGCTGCTTTGTTTCCTGAAGCCTTGACAGGTAGCACTTTGGCCTTGTTAATTATCAAGCTCCACACCTTAAGGACTACATTCTAGTTTGTTTCCTTTAAACCAACATTTGTTAAGCAGCCCTGCCCTATCACTCACTAGCTGTATGAATTTTGTCCAAGTTTTTAAGCGTCCCCAAGCCTCAGTTTAACTGAAAAATGCTTATATTGCCTTAACCAGTTTGGCTCAGTGGATAGAGTGTCAGCCTGTGGACTGAAAGGTCCCTGGTTCGATTCCGGTCAAGGGCATGTACCTTGGTTGCGGGCACATCTCCAGTAGGGAGTGTGCAGGAGGCAGCTGATCGATGTTTCTCTCTCATTGATGTTTCTAACTCTCTATCTCTCTCCCTTCCTCTCTGTAAAAAATCAATAAAATATATTTTTAAATAATGCTTATATTGTTTCAGTGACCCAGTAACAAAGTAACTGACTCACTGTGGGTACAAGATAAAATACTTAGATGTGGGAGACAACAAGACACATAATGCCTGTGCTCTGGCCTCAGAGTTCTTGGTCTCCTTGGGGGGATGAATGTCCTCAGAGACTTGTTCCAAGCAAGATGTTGATTAATCTACTTCCATTTCCAGTGAGGATAGAATAGGAAGTTGCTTATAACTAAGTCATGATGGATTTATGTTCCTTATAAGGAGAGGCTCCTGAGAAGTAAGGATGGTTGAGGGTTATAACTAGGATAAGTTGGGTCATATCGTGGTCCAGAAAGTTATCAAAGTAGGGAATAGTTTGATTTTGTTGCTTGTGCAGTACTGAGTAGCAGGCACAAAAACAATGCTTGTTGGGTGGATATTTGGTTGTATGGATATTAATAAATTGTTCTAATTTGGTATAAATGAGACCTTATATGAAGACAGGAGATGAGCTACACAATCTCTAAAATTTTTTTCTTAACTCGTGATTTTATTTTCCATATTTCTCTACCTAATGATGTATATTATTTCAAAATTCTATATTGATTATTAGAATGCAAAAAATTAGAAATTTAGGACCTGAACTCCTCTTCCTTATGTTTCATCTATAGATCAAAAACGTCACTAATACATTAACCACATACGTTGTGAGCGCCAGCATTTCAGATATACCCATTCAAAACTTGGCTGACCCAGTAGTTATTACTCTGCAGCATATTGAAGGAAACCAGGTAACACATCCATTTTCATCTCAGAATAAAAAGGCCTCAGAACCCCTCCATGATTTTCCCAATAAAAATAATTGGCTAGTTAACCTATGTGATCTAAAACTTAATGAAGATTATTCCATTTCAGGTAGCTGAGATGTATTGTAATTGGGATTTCTAGAAATAATGCCTTAGCCTAAAGGGATAACTAATGGTGAACTTCTAGCACTGTGACAGATTGGCAGAGGAGTGACTATGAGCATGTGGATTTGTGGTTGTCCCATCACACTAAATGGTATTTAATTCCATGTACTTAAGAGTGAAGCAAACAACTTAAAATAATATTTAAATATCTTTATCCTTTGAATTTCCATGAAGAACATTACAATATGTATTAATTATCACCAAAGATTTAAAGCCATAGTCATATGGAAAAACATAAGGTATATATTACTAAATGATCAAATTTAGCCATGGTATAATAATGAACTACTATTGCATTTTTTTATGTTAATGTATGTCCAGTGAGAAGTCTTAATAGCTTCCTTCATTCCCAATCTAAAAGACCACATGGTACAACATATTCTTCCCAGCTCTTAATTCTAGAAGGGAAGAAGAACGAATGGGAAAGGGAATTAAAAAGAACCCAGATACCAAATGAAATATGTTAGCTGGGTAAGATGTCAATTCCATCTGGGTCCACAGCACTCCAAGCATGCCCCAATAACCAGTTTCTCATTGTCTCCAGTCCTAGAGATTGCAGAAACTGGTGAGGCCTCAGGAATGCTCATTAGGCCTAAGAAGGAGGCAGCTTAACCTTGTACCTATAAGGCTTGATCTCAGCTTTGAGCCCCAAATTCCAAAGTTCCATGTGGAACACCTTCCATACATCAGACCTGCACTGTCCATCCACAGCCTCCTCCTGGGCCTCGCATGGGGAGAGTGTGGAAAATTCATATGTTATCAAATATTTTAAGGGACACACATCAGATCACCATGCATAACATGTTGTTTTCTTTCTTGTAAATCCCAAGTTATCTGTGGTTAGTCTTAAAACCAACTCACAAATGGTCTATGTGTGTATACTATTTGAAAAAACAGTAAGAAAAAAACAAAACACTTGTGTGTACTTGCTATTGTGTAGTAACTATCACAAGGAAAGGTGCTTACCTATGATTTTTCTTTTTTCTAGAATTATGATCAAGTTCATTGTGCCTTTTGGGACTTTGTGAAGAACAGTAAGTATTTTTCAAAACTTTGTCTTTCAGTGAGACTTTGCCCCTGGCCATTTTTCTGTTTGGCAGTTGAAGCAAGGGACTTTTTTTTTTTTATTGCTTAAAGTATTACAAAGAGTATTACATATGTCTCCTTTTTTTCCCCCCGCCCTTGACAATCCCCTGGCCTCCCCTACCCCCCAGTGTCTTATGTCCATTGTTTATGCTTATATGCATGCATACAAGTCCTTTGGTTGATCTCTTACCCGCCCCCCTCCTGCCCTCCCACCCTCCCTGGCCTTCCTGCTGTAGTTGAAGCAAGGGAGTTTTACTGAAGCTACTGTCTTATCAGACCCTACAGAGAACTCTGATTTGCAGAAATACAAATATGAGCTTTATAATCAACTAGTGGCCTGGTGCACAAAATTCGTGCGGGGGGGGGGGCATCCCTCAGCCCAGCCTGCACCCTCTCCAATTGGGGACCACAGGGATCAGGCCTAAACTGGCAGTCAGACACCCCTCTTGCAATCTGGGACTGCTGGCTCCTAGCCGCTCATCTACCTACCTGCCTGATCGCCCCTAACTGCCTCTGCCTGCCTGCCTGCCTGATTGTCCCTAACTCCTCTGCCTTCCTGCTTGATCTTCCCTAACCTTTATGCCTGCCTGCCTGATTGCCCCTAATTGCCTCTGCCTGCCTGCCTGGTCTTGTCCCCAACTGCCCTCTCCTATCGGTGTGATCTCCCTCACAACTTCCCTCCCCTGCCGGCCTGATTGCCCCCAACCCCCTGCTGGCCTGATCTCACCGCCAACTGCCCACCCCTGCTAGCCTGATCACCCCTAACTACTTCTGCCTCGGCCCCCACCACATGGCTTTGTCCAGAAGGAAGTTGGAAGTCTGGAAGATGGCCGGTGGACCAGGTCTAATTAGCATATTACCCCATTTTTTTAGTATAGATAGATTATATAGGATAGGATTGCTTAAATGGAGGAGGAGATGCTCTTGGCAGACAAAAATACATAATCCCTATATCTGGACTGATAGCCAGCCATATGCACTATACTGCTAAACCGGTCATTAAAAAATTGAACCACTTTCTTACACCTTACACCAAACAGCTGTTTCCCTTAAAACCCCTTTTCAGCCCCCACCTTAGGTTCTGTCTTCGCAGTTCACCCTGATTAGGTTCTGATTGGTAGGTTTCTATGCCAGTCAGCATCAAAAGCTCTGCCTCCTGGGCAGCCATCTTGTGAGGGTGTGCCTGTCAATTTGCATATTACCTCTTTATTATATAGAATAAGGGCATGGGGGTTTTAAAAAACATGTTCTTCTCTATAAGAGACTTACTTTGGGAATCAGAAAATCACACAACTGAGGGGTAAGCAAAGTTGGAAGAAAGCTAGAAGACACAGAGCAGATTGGCCTCAAGCTGATTAAATAAATTTGAGGAATGAACATCTGGCTCTTTATCTGTGGTTTCCCACAGAGATTTGCAACATCTACTGCTAAATCTTTCCCTTTTTTCCTCATCTCTTCTAACCTTACTGTGTGTCCTTGGGTAATCCATTTATCTCTTGCGGCTCCAATATTTTTATCTTTTCATTGAGGAGATAAGACTTCCAGCTTGGTCTTTAAGGGCCCTTCCTGATTTGCTAGGTATGAGTCTTTGGGGACAGTAAGAGAATGGGTTGGGGATAAGATGCTGAATGGGTCCCTCTTAGACTTGCCATCTCAATTTGAATCTTCAGGGATATTGCCTAATCTCAGAGAATTCCCACACAGAATCAATTTCCCCTGGAATGCCAGGAGTGGTTATGTGACCAGTCTTCCACCTGTGGAAGCTCTGCCTGGGAACTTGTCATTTTACAGTATCCTTGAAATTCTGAGAGAAAAGAGAAAGTCTCTTCCCACTTAACTCCCTGGGATATGGGAATACAACAGAGATAGTACTGTGATTTCCTGGTCCCCTCCAAGTCTCCCAGGATAAGAGTCCCATAAAATGGTGAGCTTTGCCCCTCACAGCCTAAATAAGTTTATCTGCTCATTAATGCAAGTTCCTTGGTTCTTCCAGGTCACCCTTTGCCCCTACCCCTCTGTCCATGGATCCAGAACCTCTGGAATCTATGGAGTTAAGCTAGATGGAAATATGTTGATCATATTTAGCTGTCTGCCTTAGAATAACCTCTTTGGTCTGGTGCTACCCTGGAGGTTCTACTCTAAATCTGATCTAGTACCCAAAATCTACAGGTTATGGAAGTTTGAGGGTTGGTGTTAGAATCCTAAATATGGTCAGGAGTGAGAAACTAGGCAGGTGTCAAGTAGACCAAAAGCTTTAATTGGCCTTAAGGGGCTTCAGACCATGATCTGGCTTGAGTACAAAGAACGTGAGATTATTTGAATTCTGGATTGAACTGGTTATTTCAGATGCCTATTCCAGTCTCACAGCGCATGCCCAAGTGTCAGCCTATATTCCATAACTTGTGTCCTTCAGAAAGTTCTAGATCTACCTGTTTCCTATTTGTGCTACTTGAAAAAGAACAGTACTTAATTCTGTCGTTTTAGCATGGTGGCAGAACTGTTGCTCATGATTAGAGTCTGTCATAATCTGTATAGGAACAGGAAAAGTGAGAGCCAAGAAGTTATGACATTTATGAAGCCCCCCCCCCCGCCAAATCAATTGAGCTTACTAGACTTAATTTAATTTCAGTGTTCAATTATACCTCTATGTTGCTGTCTTAACAAACAATACTAATTATAAGACATGTTTGGAAGGTGCATATAATGAAAATTTAAATATTTCTGAGAAAAACAAAAATTGCTTTGAAATTTCCTTCTGTCTCCTGCAGATGGGCTAGGTGGATGGAATTCATCAGGCTGTAAAGTAAAGGAAACAAATATAAATTACACAATCTGTCATTGTGACCACCTCACCCATTTTGGAGTCTTAATGGTGAGTTGTCTCTTAAGCACGCCTTGATAGAATTTTGACAACTTTTATTGGATTACAGTTCGGGAATATATTTGTGAACTAAGTTATAGAAAAGTGTCAAGTGGAAAAAAAGCTCACCTGTGTTCATCCAAATAGAGATTAAAATAAGTGTTTATTTTTCTCCTTATAAAATTAATGCCTGCTCCTCACAATTAAAACTTTACAGAAAAGGTTCCTACAATCCCCCTCCGAAGAGATTAGCACCTTTAATATCTTTATGTATATTCTTTCAGAATCTTTTCCTATGTGTATATTAATATATGCTTTTGTTTTATGAGATCAAGTCAAGTTATTTATACTGTTTTTACTACTTGCTTTCCACCTAATAATATATATATATATATATATATATATATATATATATATATATATAACACCTTTCAGGAAAATGTGTATCCATCTATTTCAATTTTTAAGTGTCTTTATAGTATTCTATTGTGTGGATTTAACATGGTGAATTTAAGCAATCCCATATGGATAAGCATTTTAGTTGTTACTGTTTCCTCCATTGTGAACAATCCTGCAACAACCATTTTTATTCATTTACCTATAAACACTGATTTAAATATTTATGTAGGATAGATTGATGGAAGTATAATTGCTGGGGTAAGTGGCATGGTCATTAAAATTTTTAATTTTAATAATTCTTGTCAAATTGTAGTGTAGGAAAGATGAATTAAAAAATACTTGCAGTAGTTAACCAAACAAGAGTTATCTGGTCAATTTACATATCCAGGCTTCAGCATCATTGTTAAATCTTCTATCTCCTTCATTCCCTACAGTCCTCCTTAACATCACGACTTGCTGAGTTTTCCTTCAAAATGGCTCTCAAATGTGTTCTTTCCTCTGTACCCATGCACAAGTACTTTCTTAGCTCTCTTAAGTTACCTTATTACATGTTATATACTGTTAGTTGAATGTGTCATGCATGAGTTTCTTATTTTATTGATAGTAAGCTCCTTGAGTGCTGAGAGTCTGTTTTATATTTATTTTTACCATATCTATTCAACAAATAAGAGGTGCTCTATTGATACCTATTGACTTGTAAGAATTTTGTTTAGCTCCCTCCAAATTGGTTAAAACATAACAGTAGAAGTCAAAACACCAGAGCTCACATGCCTGCTCTGTCACTAAATACCTATGTGATTTTGGTCAGTTTGTTTTATTTGTTTGGACCTTAGATTTGTCTTCTGAAATGTGAAAGATTGGCATAGACCAGGATTTCTTAACCTTGGCACTATTGATATTCTGGGCAAATCATTCTTTGTTGTGGGGGGCAGTTCTGTGTATTGTAAGATATTTAGCAGCCTCCCTGGCCTATACCCACTAGATGCCAGTAGCATCTTCCCCAGTTGTGACAACCAAAATGTCTGCAGACATTGCTAAATGTCCCTAGAGGAGGGACAAAATCATTTCCAGTTGAGAATTACCAGAGTAGATCAGTGCTTCTTAACCTTTTATTGGTCATGAATCTCTGTAACCATCTGATGAATTCTACTGACTTTCCCAGAACAATGCACTCATATACTCAAATGATTTTGCACGCCATTTTAGGTCTTTTATGACCCTCAGGTTAAGAAGTTACTGGATTATGTGATCTCCAAGGTCCATTTTGCCTCTTAATTTTAGAAAAGTTATTTAAGTTCTAAGGAAAAGGAACATTTGTTTTTGATGTTTTGTGTAATATTTGGGGATGGTTAGTTCAGATAATGATTCACTTTGCGTCTACAATTCACATCTATTAGTTTGGTTACATTTTAAGTGTGGGACATGTTAATGAAAATAAAATCAAGGATTAAATGTTCTTCCAGTGCAGTTGATGGCTTTTTATGCCCTGTACACTGCAAGTTACACTACACATATTCAACAAACTATGCAGTCTTATTATAAATTCATCTACATACTTTGGTTTTATTAGAGTTGTAGCAGAGATGATATAGACCTTGGGAACCTCCTGTTAGTGAGCACTGGAAGCATTTTTTAAAAATATATATTTTATTGATTTTTTTATAGACAGGAAGGGAGAAGGAAAGGGATAGAGAGTTAGAAACATCAATGAGAGAGAAACAGCGATCAGCTGCCTCCTGCACACTCTCTACTGGGGATGTGGCCGCAACCAAGGTACATGCCCTTGACTGGAATCGAACCTGGGACCTTTGAGTCCGCAGGCCGACATTCTATCCACTGAGCCAAACCGGTTAGGACAGCACTGGAAGCATTTTACCATAAATTTGTTCTGGCACATGTATAAAAACAATGCAATGCTTTCCCTAGGATTTATCAAGGTCTGCAGTGGACGCAGTGAATGAGCAGATATTAGTACTTATAACATACACCGGATGTGGAATCTCCTCCATTTTCCTAGGAGTTGCAATGGTGACATACATAGCTTTTCAGTAAGTTGATACATTCTTGATCTGAGTAAATTTAATTTGGTTTGATGGATGCCATTGTCATTTTAACCTGGTCAATTTCATAAAAGGTTCTGATTCATCACAATAGTAATAGGTCAGATCCATTAGACTCCGAGGTGGACATGTTAAAAAAGAAAACAACCAAGGCTTATAATTGAATTTTTTTAAAGCAAGAGGGTTGGGATAAGAAAAAGATTTTTCTAACAGGATACAAAAACACTAATCATAAAAGGAAAAAAATGATAAATTGGACTTCATTAAAATTAAAACTTCTTTCATCAAAAGACATCATTAAGATAGTGAAAAGGCAAACTGTAGGTTGGGAGAAGATATATATTTGACAAAAGACTTGTATTCAGAATATGTAGAAACTCCTACAAGTCAAAAAGCAAAAGACATACAATACAATTTAAAAATGGGCAAAAGACTTGAGCAGGTACCCCATAAAAGAAGATATCTATGCTTAGCTCTAGTCCTTACCTAAATAGCTAATAAGCATATGACAAGTTTCTCAACATTATTATTCATCAGAGAAATGATCATTAAAACCACACTTACACTTTGATGCACCCACCAGAATGGCTTACATTTAAAAAGTTGAACATATTAAGAGCCAACAAGGATATGGAACAATTAGAGCTCATACATTGCTGGTGGGAATAAAGAATGGCATAGACACATAGGAAAAGTCTCTGGCAATACCTACTAAAGATAAATATACATCGATCTACTAGAGAGAATCTCACTATTAGAGAGAAATGATTGCATATGTCCACAAAAATATATATACAAGAATATTCAAAGTAGCTTCATTCATAGTGGCCAAAAATGGGAAACCCCAGTGTACATTAATAGGTAACTGGATTAATAAATTCTGGTATATTCATAAGTGAAATGTTTCACAGCAGTAAAAAGAAAAAGAATAAACTACTTCGATTCAGTGCAACATAATATCTAATTCTCATTGACATAGAGTTGAGCAAAGAAAGCTAGAAAGAGAAGATGGTTCCATTTATATGAAATTCCAAGTACAGGCGAAACTAAATATATGGGGATAGAAGTTAGAATATTGGTTACCTCTAATGGGATTATTTAATGAGGGAAAGAATGGAGGAGCCTTCTGAGGTGTTTAAAATATTTTACATTCTGATTTGGGTGGCATTTCCTTGGGTATATTCATATGTAAAGATTCATTGAGTTGCATTCTCAAGATTTGTGTACTCTACTATTTACCTCAATTTAAAAAACCACATATACACCAAATGAAAATTGCAAAATTTAAATCAATAAATACTTAATAGAAATAAAAAAGAATGAAAGGAAAATATATATTTTTCTAATTTGGAAAATACGGGGTCAGTTTTCACAAAGTACAATTGTAATCACTTAGTGAAACTTAAGGTCATATTTCCATGATGGCAAATGTCTGGATTTTTGCAACATTCAAGTAACTACTTGAAATGGTTTGCACAGATATCTTGCTATTTGGTTATATTTAAATACAGCCTTGAGTATGATGGAGTGATGATAGAATTGTATATCCGGGATACACCTTCCTTCCTTCTCTGCACCCACCTCCCCCCCCCCCAAAAAGAAAAAGGTGATGCTTAGTTGATAGAGGCTATTATTATTCCTGTTAGTAAAAGTCACTGTACTTAGGATACTTTGACTCTACCTGGAGAGAGAGTGGGAAACTCTAAAATTCAGTACATGTGAAGTGATATGAGTACTTTAATTTTAATAAGCAATTTTTCATTCTTTCACTTATTATGCAGATAAGATGTAGCAAGGCTTGATTAAAAACAGAGACCCTGATTTGCTAAATATGTCCTTTTTCTTTTAGCAAACTTCGAAAAGACCATCCTTCCAAAATCCTGATCAATTTGTGTGCCGCACTACTGATGCTAAACCTGGTTTTTCTGTTCAATTCTTGGTCGTCATCATTTCAGACAGAGGGACTTTGTATCACAGCAGCAGTGGCACTTCATTACTTCCTGCTCGTTTCTTTGACATGGATGGGCCTGGAGGCAGTGCACATGTATTTTGCTCTAGTTAAAGTCTTCAACATATACATTCCCAATTATATTCTTAAATTTTGCCTAGTTGGTTGGGGTAAGTATGTTGCCATTGTCCTTGATGTCTCTGTTTTAAACCTGTGTGTCTTTCTAATTCTGGCTCCATTAGACAAATTATTTGGGACCAAAGTCTGTTATTATCATAGGTAAAGAATTAAGGATTGCCTCACTGGTATTTGGATCTATATCTCTTTTTCTGCCTATATTGATCTAGAAATTCAACTTTTAACCTCCATGGTGAGGAATCGGCCTTCAAATATGTAATGAACATCTGCTTGTGTATATGCTAAATGCTGATCTATGTAGTGAGCTGATTTTATCCTTCCCATTATGGAAGTTACAATCCTGACAAAATCTTACTGTTATAACAGCCAGCATTTAGGCCGCACTTACATGTGCCATAACTGTTCTAAGTGCTTTACATACTCATTTAATCTTTACAAAATCTCTAATCATTACTTCCACTTAATATATTAGGGCACTGAGTCACAAAGGAGTCAGGTAATTTGCCTAAACTCAACATAGCCATACTAACTGGCAGAACTGGAATTTGAACCAGAGAATCTGTCTCTATAGTTCAGACTTTTAACCTCTGTGATCTAACCATATTGCTTAAGGGACAGGGAAAGGAGTTGCAATGTGTGAAGTGGTGCTCAGTCAGACATGCCCTGATTCTCACTACACCTCATGACTGTCACTATCACTGCTTCCGTCTGGAAGAAGCCAGGAATGAAACTCAGCATGAAACTTTCCTAAATTAGATGTCATTTCATTGGATTTCTTGACTGTATTTCTAACTGACAGGGTCAGCTCAGCTCCTTTCCCCCCTCCCCACTTTGCTATTCGAAACAGATTGTGAATTCAGAAAATGTTAGGCACACAGGAGATGTATATTAAGTGGAATGCATAGGATACACAGGGAGACAGATTTTATCTTCCACTGCTTTTCTAAAGACAATAGCTTCCCAATTAGCTACTCATCCTTTTAATGATTTAACATATTACAAGCTTTAATTGGATAAGGTCAGTGCTATTATCTATGCTAATGTGGGGAGTACAGAAAGGCAATACTAACCAAAGCGTAGTCGAAAAAATTGTTTTAGTGCACTTTGGAATCCATCAGAAACACAGAGCCCCAAACAGTCAATACTCTCCCATTTATGCCTCACATCCTTCATCTCTAGTCAACTGTCAACTGGAAGATTGAATAAATTGTGGAAGAGTCTTCACAAGTAATCCAAAGAGCTGAAAATCCACATATGGCTAACTGTGAAGGGGCTGTAAATACTAGTAGCACTGGATCCTGGCCTTCCTTCTCCCTCATCATCATTCATTTTAAACTTCCTCTTCAGACTGTTCCTCCATCAGACCCTTGCTCCTTAAATATTGGTGTTTCCCAGGGCTGACTTTTCATCTATTTGATATTCTGGTTCTACACCCACTTCCTGGGGTACTGGAGTGTCAGGAAAGGCTAGGCTTGGTACTTTGGAGGCAGGAAAAACTTGGGGAGTGTTAAGTACACACACAAGCCAAGGCAACTTTTATATTCAGTTTATTACTTACATTGGTGGTGAAAAGAAGAATAGCTAAAGGTGTCAGCTCCCCAAGTCTTTGTCTCACACACTATGAAGAATGACAGCAAAACAAAAGGGGAACAGATGGCTGTCACAAGAGTTGTAGAATTCCTTGTTGTTGAGGAGCCAGCTCTAAACTGAAGGTATGCAGTATTTTATTCTGCAGTTCTGTTCTGAGGAGGAAGTGTGCAAAGCCACACACCTCCTCAGAATTTGGAGGCAATGAGAAACTGTCTCATGACAGCCTCTGAGAAAAGATAGGGAGGCAAATAGGAGATGATCTTGGAACACCTTCTCATAGGCCTGCTACCTTCTTAAATTCATGGAGGATCATAAAGCATTCTGTCAAAATTCAGATCAGCTGTGGTTCAAGCCTATGTCTATATGGATACCTGCAAGGTTGCCAGGGAGCCAGTCCAGAGCTGTCCCACTACAGGGAGTTTCAGAGCATTTAACTATTAGATAAATGCAATCAGCTCTAAGGAAAATGAATATTAGGATCTGTTTGTGTTTGAAGTTCTGCCTTTCTAATGCCAAAGCAACCTATTGAAAATGTTTTATTCCTTTAAGTCTCTGTCCAAGGCAGTAGATTTGTCCACATTTAATAAATAACAATCAGTAGGGATATATATTTTTTAATTATTAAAGTGAAAACAGAGCTTGGGACCACCTCACAACTTCCATCCTAAATGTAAGACTTCCCTCCCTCCTCTTCTTCTGGTCTCCAACAGGTATTTTTTCAGATATCTACATCATGCTAGCCACTGTGCTAGATGAGAAAAATGTAGATCTGAAGGGATTGTCCTGTTTATCACAGGATAAGACAGTGGTCGGCAAACTCATTAGTCAACAGAGCCAAATATCAACAGTACAATGATTGAAATTTCTTTTGAGAGCCAAATTTTTTAAACTTAAACTATACAGGTAGGTACATTGTTATTAACTTAATTAGGGTACTCCTAAGGCTTAGGAAGAGCCACACTCAAGGGGCCAAAAAGCCGCATATGGCTCGCGAGCCGCAGTTTGCCGACCACGGGGATAGGACAATGGAGGATTTCTCAAGATGCTTAGCACTCTGGAATTTAGAACAACTTCTTACAAAACTCCTAAACTATGTGCAGGTGTAATAATGCTATTAGTTTAGCAGAAGTACATTGTTAGAAGTAAAGAAATCATTTAAGTTTTGCAAAATGTATATGAAATTGAATTTTTAAACCCTGTGTCTATACTCACATCAAGCTTGACTACTTTGACTGAACTGATTGCTTTATTATAGTCTGGCTGAATTGACTCGTCCTTAACTGGTCGATCTAGTCAAAATGTCAAACTGGTAACGAGTATAGAAACAGCTCCCCTGTCAGAAAAACACTAAAGGCTGCAACTGATTGCCTGTGCCCTTCATCCAAGGTAACTGAGACAAAAAGATGCCAGGAAATGAGGGACAGTATTGAACAAAAGAAAAAATTGGCTGCTCATCATCTGAGAAGAAAGGCTTGATGCAAATTTGCATTCCAATGAACTAGATACTTCTATTGCCAAGTTGATTTTTGGTACTTGAGCTATTTTTAATAACCAGTGGGTGTTTTATTGGAGCCACTGGCATGCTGTTTAGTTTAACAGATTGGAGAACTCCTAGAAATGTTTAACTTAGAAGAATTTACAAACATTTTGCAAACAATGGTATTTTGATGCCTGTGCATCTGTGATTCATTTAAACAGTGGCTTAACTTATCAGTGCACAGAGTCATTGATCAAGATCTTTCCCCTGCTTTCTAATGGGATGCCTTTGGCTTGCTTCCCCACACTAGGGATCCCAGCAATCATGGTGGCAATCATACTGAGTGTGAAGAAAGATCTGTATGGAACTCTGAACACCACATCTCCATTGTAAGTACCAGCATCTCTGCTTCTCAAGTGATGACGCTCTGTATTTTGTATGAATTAGAGAGGAGAGGGAGAGAGAGAGAGAGAGAGAGAGAGAGAGAGAGAGAGAGAGATTCGTTGTACCACTTTTTTATGCATTCATTAGTTGATTCTCACATTTGCACTGACTGGGAATCTAATCTGCAATCTTGGCATATTGGGATGACTGACACAACTGAACTTACCTGGCCAGGGCTGATGATGCTCTTGACCATCAGATTATGGTGAGGTGTTTCTGGCCTCAAGCTTTGTCTTGATGCTGGCTTCAGGAAAGATTCAACCTCAGCCTTTCTGGCCTAAACACAGTCATGAACACACTCACAAGATGGTTAAGTACCTGGGCTCTGTACGACCTTGGGTAACTTACTTTACCTCTTACTTTCATTTCCTGCTCTGGAAAGTGGGAATAATAATGTTTGCTTTCAATGCTGTGTGCAAATTAAAATGACATTATGTATAGAAAGTGCTCAGCATGTGGCCTGTTCCATGGTAAGTGCTATATAACTTGCAACTATTATAATTAGAAAGCTTGCAGAACTTGGAAGGAATTGGAGTTGTCACTATAAGAAAATAATGAGACAGGATGGAAAACACTTTCTACCTTTCAACAACAAAGCTCTCCCCTGAAGAAGATTCCACCTCTTTGATTTGTAAATTGACTCAGCGTTGTACTATTGTTTTTCTATTATTTTCCTCCCTCCCTCTCTTTTTCCCTTCCTCCCTCCCTCTCTTTTTCCCTCCCTCCCTTCCTTCCTTCCTTCCTTCCTTCCTTCCTTCCTTCCTTCCTTCCTTCCTTCCTTCCTTCCTTCCTTCCTTCCTTCCTTCTTTCATCTATCTACTAGAGGTCCGGTGCACAAAAATTTGTGCACTGGGGGGGGGGGGTGTCCCTCAGCCCGGCCTGTGCCCTCTCGTCGCAGTCTGGGACTCCTTGGGAGATAACGCCCTGCTGGCTTAGGCCTGCTCCCAGGTGGCAGAGGGCAGGCCCAATCCCTAGGTGCAGCCTCTGGTCGGGCTCAGAGCAGGGCTGATTGGGGAGTTGGGGCACCGCCCCCTGTCATGCACAGAGCAGGGCGAATCAGGATGTTGCGATGCCACCCTCAGTCACGCTCAGGGTAGGGCCGATTGGGGGGCTGGGGCACCGCCCCCTGTCACACTCAAGGCAGGGTCGATGGGGAAGTTGCAGTGCCACCCCCTGTCACTCAAAGAGCAGGGCCCATCAGGGGGGTTGGGGCTCCGTACCCTGTCACGCACAGAGCAGGGTTGATCAGGGGGTTAGGAAGCTCCCCCCTGTCACTCACAGAGTAGGACCGATAGGGGAGTTGGGGCACCACCCCCTGTCACACACAGAGCAGGGCAGATCAGGGGGTTTCGGTGCTGAACCCTGTCACACTCAGGGCAGGGCCAATGGGGAGGTTATGGCTCTACCCCGTCACACACAGAGCAGGGCCCGTGGGGGGCGGTTGGGGCGTTGCCCTCTATCACCCACAGAGCAGGGTCGATCAGGTGGTTGGGGCGCCGCCCTGTCACACACAGAGCCTCAGGGCGATCAGGGGGTTCAGGAGCTCTCCCCTATCAGGCACAGAGCAGGGCTGATCAGGGGGTTGGGGTGCCTTCCCCTGTCAGGAACAGAGCAGGGCGGATAGGGAGGTTGTGGCTCCGCCCACTGTCACACACAGAGCCGCAGGGCGATCAGGGGGTTTGGGCGCTGCCCCCTGTCACACTGAACCCGGTGCTGGGAGGCATATTACCCTTTTACTATATAGGATAGAGGCCTGGTGCACAGTTGGGGGCCGGCTGGTTTGCCCTGAAGGGTGTCCTGGATCATGGTGGGGGTACCCACTAGGGTTCCTGGCCAGCCTGGATGAAAGAAATGATGGCTGTTTGCAACTGGTCACACACCATTCAGGGTGGGGGTCCCCACTGGTGTGCCTGGCCAGTCTGGGTGAGAGGCTGAGGGCTGTTTTCAGGCTGGCGGGTGACTGGAGCTCCCAACCACTCCTTTTTTTCTTTTTTTTTTTTTTATTCTGGGCCAGCTTTAGCTCTGAGGCTTGGCTCCAGCTCTTAGGCCTCGGCTGCTGAAAGCAGGTATCTGGTTTATTTGGGTTCTATAATTGAAACACTGTATCAACTCCAGCTCTGAGATCCTGGCTGGCTGAAAGCAGGTTTCTGGGGTTTTGTTTAGCTTCTATATTTTTAACAATGTTTCAAACTGCAAGCTCAGAGGCCAGCAGCGGCAGGCAGGGAACGTTGGAATCCTCCGTCACTGAAGGAAGCAAGCCTCATGTTCGCTTCAAGCTGCCTGGCTGCCGGCCGCCATATTGGCTGGCAGTTAATTTGCAAATCGCCCTGATTAGCCAATGGGAAGGGTAGCGGAGTGACACCAATTTGTATGTTTCTCTTTTATTAGTGTAGATTGATCTATCTATCTATCTATCTATCTATCTATCTATCTATCCATCTCTTTGATTCTTTCATGCATAGCCACAAGAGAGTAGCCATTTACTTTGCTCTATCTCTCTAGAACCTTCTTTTATAGGCCTGTAGATAGTTACCATGTAGTCTTTTAGACTGCACAGTCTCATTTCTGATTTTATTTACTTACCCATATCCATTTTCTTTAGCGTTGCCTCTCAAGTACTTTTTCACTATAGATTTTTCTCTCTCACTGGCCTGTAATCAAAAGTAGGAGACCTTGCCCCCACCCCCCCAGACTCCTCCATTTTTCATATTGAGATGACAGTTTCCAGAAGGTCAAAATTCTATTGCCCTTTCCAGCATATGCCTTCTAATCATAGTTCCTTGCTATCCTTTCTTTCTCTTCCCTTTCTCTTCTCATCTCATCCTCCATCTTCCTTCCATGACTGTTTTGTGACTTAAAGTCTAGCTAATTATCTAGCTAATGGTTATTCTTCAAAGAACAAAAGCAAAAGCAAAGCCAGAACAAAATCAATACCACTACCTCTCAAAACACCCCTTTCATATGTGAATTGGTTAGTAAGAGGCAGAATGCCCTAAGAGCTTTTAAAATATATTTTTTAAAGAAGTAACACAGAAATATGGCACAAAATTCAAATGTACAAAAGGGTAGAGGATGAAAAATAAAACCCTCTTCCAGCCTCAACTACCCAGTTTCTCACCCTTTATGCAACTCTTATTATAATCAAATTTGTATAGATATTCTCTTGCACACTTTGTTAACCAAATGGTAGATAAACATTATTTGGTATTTAACAATATGTCTTGGAGATGATTTTCTATTCAAACATATAGTGCTGTCTCTTTTATGAGTTTCTATAGCTTTCTTTAATGTTGTAGATGATATTCAAGGAAGCTTAAGTATTAGATTCTATTAGGGAAATTAAATGTTTCCCCCCACTCCCTCCCAAGACACACAAACATACCCAAACTCTCACACACACAAAAATATCCACACCAGCATGAATAATATAAGCACAAGAGAATTTCCCGGTTCTGAAAAAGAGGTCTCAGCTAAGTTGATACATAGTTAAATTAGTGAAGCTTGTCTATGTTAAAAAATCAGAGGTAATACCATCAGTAATTGGAAATTTTATTATATGAAATATTTGTGCTTATGAATCACCAAATCTTTATTTTTTGATAGAAATGGTAGAGCCATTAATCACCCCAGTGACTATTGTTGCCTCTGTAGACCAAACTGGTAGCTGTGGTGGGAAGTTTATTTATTTATTTTTTAAAATATATTTTTATTTATTTCAGATAGGAAGGAAGAGAGAGAGAGATAGAAACATCAATGATGGTAGAGAATCATTGATTGGCTGCCTCCTGCACAACCCCTCCTGGGGATGGAGCCTGCAACCTGGGCATGTTGCCCTTGACTGGAATTGAACCCAGGGCCCTTCAGTCCACAGGCCAATGTGCTATCCACTGAGCCAAATTGGCTAGGGCTGTGGTGGGAAGTTTAAAGTATACATCCTATTTTAAAGTAATAAAACCAGAGCTGTTTCCTTTTTGTTGCATTTTCATTAACTCTGATAAGCTCATCACTGTTTGATATAACATTCAGAAAAGCCATTCATTGCTCGTGTCCTTTTACTGTGATATTTATCCTGCAAATAAAAGCTCAGGTATGAGGGAAGGACCACTTTCGGAGGAAATACATCATTTGTTTTTATGCTGTTGAGGAAGAGAATCGCCTCCTCGGGAATTGGACTGAGAGGTTTCTGTATATGTAGGGCATAAAATCCTCTGGGATTTCTGGCTCAACACTGGAAAGAAACCTGGACTGTGGTTTAAGAGATTGAGATTTGATTTTCAGCTCTGCCCCTGTGAGTATGAGTGAGGTCTGTTAACTACGTATTCTCAGATGGAATGAAATCAACTAGAGGATCTTCAGAGTCTCACTGAAAAATGTGAGTTTATATTTCTCTACCTCACAATGGTCTTCTCTGTTTTATCTCTTACAGTTGTTGGATTAAAGACAATTCTCTATTTTACATCTCAGTTGTGGCTTATTTTTGCCTCATATTTCTCATTAATTTCTCCATGTTCTGCACTGTTCTTGCTCAACTGAATTCCATAAAATCCCAAAGCCAGAAGACTCGGCAGAAGATGCTCCTATATGACCTCAAAAGCACAACAAGCCTAACATTCTTACTTGGCCTCACCTGGGGGTTTGCCTTTTTCGCCTGGGGACCTGTGAGGATCCTTTTCTTGTATCTTTTTGCCATTTTTAATACTTTACAAGGTAATTTCTGCTTCTTTGTATTTTCTGTGTCTAGCTAGGCCTCCACCAAATCTTTTGCTGTATTGGAAAATAAGCTCATCTTTCAGGGATTCAAGGGAAGGAAAGATACTCCAAGAGGTCTCTGCTGTCAATGAGTTGACATACAGCCATTAGAAACATTGGCTAGATGTTAGGACTTCATTAAATAGCCCAGTCTCTCTTATGTTTTAAAAAGAAGTTCAAATAGCTAACTCAACTCCAACTAGTTGGCAATGTCTATAACAAACACCAATTGGTAATACCTCTTATAGCAATATGTCAACACATTGTGCTGGTAATTGTACAGATTTACATTTGTGTTGACATTTTGAAGTGCACTATCCAATTTTACATAGCAATTACTGGATAGTAGAAACATTAAACTTTTTAATCCTCACCTGAGGATATTCTTTTTCATTGATTCTCAGAGATAGTGAAAGGAAAGGAGGAGGAGGGGGGAGAGAGAGAGAAACATCAATGTGACAGAAACACATCAACTGGTTACCTCTCACATGCAACCCTGGGGCAGGGAGCGAACTTGCAACTGAGGTACGTGCCCTTGACTAGGAATCGAACCTGTGACCTTTGGATCCTCAGGCCAATGCTCTAACCACTGAACAACTGGCCAAGGTGAAACATTAAACTTTTGACCTCATAGACTATGATTGCATTAGATATCCTAACACAATATAAAAAGGAGCCAGGCCAGGAAATTGTAGAGTCACAGAGGAATTAAGGTGAAGAGCAAAGAGTAGTCAGTCAAGGCAAGAGGGTAAGGTTCTAGTCTTGGTTTTACTACAAATTAAACTTGAAAAAGTTGCCACAAAGGGCTGAATTAGATTATTCTAAACTAATGGCTCTATAGCTCTTTAATCTCCTTCCTATTTTCTGGTGAAAGGAAAACAAATGATAATGAAGTGATTAGATGGTAGGCCAAAGATGACATGAGAAGTAAAAGCTCAGGATCTGGTTAATATACCTCTGAATAAGTGTTGATGTTCATTTTAGCTGGATTTTGCCTACTAAAAAATCTTGGGAGAAAGATGCATGCAGAGTGATTTCTGAGTCTCAAACTCCACCTCAGGCTCTTATGCTTAAGTTTGGCCCTCTTGATTTGGGCCACTGCAGTAAGGCCACTGTGAGTCAACTTGGGCAGTTCATTGAGTTAGGGTCTCCTTTAGTGCTTTTAACTATTTATTAATTTGATAAATGCTTTTTGGTGGTTCCATAGGATGCTCCAGGAAGAAAAGGGTTCTATGGTCAAAGAAGTTTGGGAAATGCAGCAAACTACATGTCCCCATTCTTGAAATGGCACAGTATACATTAAAAAGCTCTGAGAAATTCTGTTGGGGGAAAAATACTTTTAAAAATTTGTTTTAGCCCTGACCGGTAGCTTGATTGGTTGGAGCATTGTCCTGCACACCAAAAGGTTACGTATTCAATTCCCATTTAGGGCATGTATCTAGGTTTTGGGTTCAATCTCTGGTCAGGTCTCTTAAGGGAGGAAACTGATCAATGTTTCTCTCTCACATGAATCTTTCTCTCTGTGTGTCTCTCTCCCTTCCTCGCTCTGAAGTCAATAAAAATATATCAAGGGTGAGGATTAAAAAATTTTTTGGTTCGGCCCAGCATTTAAAAAACTTCAGAACACTTTGGCATTGTGGTTATTAATCCCTGAGGAATTGTGGGAAATATGAATTGGTATGTAAACATTTGCAAGGTGCTACAGGGAAATTGGGAAACAATCTAGAATAAGACATATATTTTTTCCATCATGTCTAATGATTCAAGAAACCACTTCACTTTTCAGCAATGAAGTGTATCAACTGAAACTATTTTTCCCACCAGATTATGCTAACCATATATAGCCATATTCTGATTGGATTGTGAAAAGACACAAAATGTATTGTTCTTCCTTCGCATGCCATTATTATTCTTTATTATAGTGAGGACAGAATTTTTGTGAGCTCTCCACCTCACTCTCATGGTTCCGTTGGAGGCTGTCAGCACTTGATTGTATCCTTGATTGTTGACTGAGGCTGTGGTGATGATTCTATATTTTACCTCTTTACATAACTACCTGGACTACACAGATTACCCTGGTCTCTGTATTATGATGGTTTAAGAACTAACCAGACTCGGTGTAGAATGTACACAGAAGTAAATTAGAAACTAGATGCCTGTGCAGATTTCTTCCTCAGCACTAACTCCAGGCTTCTCTCTGGGTCACTCATTCTGAGGAGAAATGCACTCACTTTATGGAAAGAGGGGTTAAAGGGAAGGGAAGCTGACAAAAGAACAAGAAAGCAAAGCAGTTTAGAACTTAAAAGGGGGGAGGAGTGTTTTCAAAACAGCAAGTGCTCCATTCTTATTGTGGAAGGGATGTAGTATCTAAGCAGGAAGCCTACATGGGTAGGAGCACAATCCAATTGCGGTTCTCCTGATGACTAAAACCAAAGTCCCATAGATCCAACATCAACAGAGCCAAGCTGTCTCTGTCTGTTAGATATGCTTTATGTCAGTAAAGCACCAAGCCTTTCTAGTTTCTAGTCCTTCCTACAAAAGAGAATGTGCCATGTTGACGAGAGGGTGTTTTCAGAGCCCTCAGTTTCAAACACAAGTCTCTCTCTCTCTCTCTCTCTCTCTCTCTCTCTCTCTCTCTCTCACACACACACACACACACACACACACACACACACACACACACACTACTCAAAACAAGAATGCAGTGAAGCAAGTGAACAAAGTAGCCATTTAAAAGACAGATGGCAAGTTCATAATTTTGGCTGAAGAGGGTTTCCCTGTGGTTAGGTGTGAAAAAGTATGATCATCATGAGCCATTTCTGAAGGACGGGTGCACAAATAAAAATGCAGTTGACAAAAACCTGACATCTTCCCTCATTCCTATGCTCTAATGAGTAAGCAGATCAATCTGTTATTGGAAAGAAAAAGGAAGGCTGTCAGGCAGAAAGGGAGAGCTGGCAGGCAGCTCATTGGAATTCACAGAATAACCTTTAAATCTGAGAACTAACTTAAACTCCATGCAGGAAATCAGAACAGTAATAGGTGTTTGTTGTCACTATTGCCCCTTGTTCATGCTGGAGCTGGAGTTTTACCTGCTCTGAGACTAGGGTTTACTCTCATCAGGTTGCTGTACCACCTTCCAGGTGGCTGCTGCTCAAAAAAGGATGCTTGATTCATCACCACATTTGTTTGGTTACAAATGGAGACAAATCCCTCAGCATAAGTGGTGAGATTTGGCATTCCATTTAGCCTCCAGATTGCTGCCTCCCACCTGGAATCAGAAAGTCTCAGGGCTGGAATCAGGGAACCAATAACTTCCCAATCCAACTTGCCATAAAGTGACAAGAAGTTACATGCCTCTGCCTCAAACTTTCCAGAGATTGAGAGCTCATTATTCTATACAGCAGAATATTTAACTTCTCTCTTTTTAAAAATTGAAATGTATTTGACATATAACATTGTATAAATTTAAGGTATACAACAAAGTTCATTAAATATATTAATATAATTTATATTCGTGCCACTGTAGCATGTAATAAGCTCTAAAATTTACCTGAGTCATCCTTTCCTGAGAGTAGTGTGTATAGTGGTTAAGCTTTTGGGCTTTGCAGCCAGAATACCTGTCCTCAGCCCTGATGCTGTCAGTTCAACATCAGCTCTGTGACTGGATCAAGTTTACTAGATTTCTTGGGCTCTGAGGTCTTTCATCTATAAAAATTAGATTAATAGTACAATGCCTATGATCTAGTCATTGGTGAATAAACACTAGCTGTGATTTGTTACTACATGATTATTTGTGGCTTCCTCCCATTGTTTCTAGTTCTAACCTGGCAACCACACAAAACAAATAGAATTTGTCCTTTTCATGACAGCCCTTTCAGAGGGTATTGTGACTATAGCTACCATCTCTCCTTACCCTATATTGCCCACTTCAAGTTTTCTCCTAACCAAATACAACACCTCAGCTCTTTCAGCCTTTCTTCAAGTCCATCCTTATTCTCGTTTGCTCTAAGTATTCTTTTTTTTAAATTTATTTTTCCCTTTATTGATTAAGATATTACAAATTTGTCCTTATCCCCCAAATGTCCCCTCATCCCCCCAATCCTGCTCTCACCCTCACCCCCTGTTGTCCACATCCATCGCTTATGCTTATATGCATGCATACAAGTCCTTTGGTTGATCTCTCATCCTTAGCCCCACCTTCCCCTGCCTTCCCTCTGAGTTTTGAGCATCTGATCGATGCTTCTCTGTCTCTACATCTGTTTTTGTTCATTGGTTTATGTTGTTCATTATAATCCACAAATGAGTGAGAACATGTGATATTTATCTTTCTCTGACTGACTTATTTCACTTAGCATAATGCTCTCCAGCTCCATCCATGCTGTTGGAAATGATAGGAGTTCCTTCCTTTTTACAGCTGCATAGTATTTTTGAAGACTACCATTTTTCATTATCCTCTTAAAACAAAGTCTCCCAATCTGAGCATGATGCTGGTAGGAGGAAGGTCCAAACCGGGGCAGATGGCAGGAAACTCTCACCTGACTCAATCAAGATTCTTTACTCCCACTAATACCCTAGCTGAAGTGAATTTGGGGGGCATTTACTATTGACTGATGCTCAGCTTGCAATAAGTTAAGACATCTTTTATATATCACTAATTGTTTCTCTTCAGGACAACTGCCCAATGAAGTGGCAAGCTAAACCTTATATAGAGAACAAAAGTTTTCAAACTGCACTTGGGAAAAAATAAATATTTTGAGGCCCAAGAAGGTATTATTAAGATTGCAGAAGGCTGTGAGAATTTGTGCATCAAGTGCCTTGAGGTTCAAGTCAACAAGCATCTATTGAGCTGCTACACATAGCACTAGAGGAAAAGAAATAAGTGATGTAAAGATGAAAATGAAAGATACTTCAGCCCTCAAAGATATTACAGCTAGGTAGAGAGATTAATAATACATGGAGAATAATATAACCAAACATAGCAAATATTATAACAAAGTGCTATGAGAATTCAGAAATGGTACAAATGAGTTTCAGTTTGAAGCATTTGAAAAGGCTTTATGAATAAAAAGACTTTTTAGCATGTACCATAAATAAAAGTCAGGCTGCTGACAAGTTATTTCTTCCTATTACACCCCCCAGACATTAGGAAATACAATTGGCTCTCCAGGGCATTTTAATTAGGGT
The DNA here is from genome assembly GCF_963259705.1 of Myotis daubentonii. NCBI lineage: Eukaryota > Metazoa > Chordata > Mammalia > Chiroptera > Vespertilionidae > Myotis > Myotis daubentonii. The sequence goes on along the minus strand of NC_081861.1, from coordinate 25,730,008 downwards.
CATCTTACATCCCACTTTTATCTCCCAAGGAGATATTTCAGACTGTGGGATGAGAAATGGCCAATCTTGCTGGTAGATACCTTCAGCACTCATATGCCACTTGAAGGGCAAAATAAGGGCTGGCAGTGGAAAACTAGGACAACAAATTTATGGTTTCCACACAATGCAATTGTGCAAAAGAGTGTGCATTTGTTATTTATTGTGTGTGTAACAAATTACCTCCTAATTTTAGCAGCCTAAAAGGACAAACATACAGTTTCTGAAGACAAGGAATTCAGGAGAAGCTTAGCTGGGTAGCTCTGGCCCAGGAACTTTTACAAAGTTGGTCAATCTGTCAGCCAGGGTGTAGAGAATCTTCGCACATGGCCGTGGACTAGAAGCTTTAGCTTCTCACATGTGGGTCTCTCCACAGGGCTGTCAGGGTGTGGTGATCATTGAAAGTAATTTCAGAGGCTGGCTATCATTGCAGACCTGATCTCTCAAGCGCTAGGAGGGATAGCAGCCCAGGGAAAACACTGGTTGACATGAAATCTTGATACAGGTCTTCTTGCCATCACTGCCTTTGGCAGGGAGGCTCTAGAAACATGAATGAGCTCAGAAAGCCAATGATTACCCTGTGATTACTTAGTATTTATGGTGAGAAGAATAGACCTGACTCTGGGCATTGGTGACAGCTATTGAAAGAAGCTGAAAAAGATTGACCTTCTCTTGTCATAGGATTCCTCATTTTTGTGTTCCACTGTGTGATGAAGGAGAGTGTGCGGGAGCAGTGGCGGACTCACCTCTGTTGCAGGCGGTTGCAATTGGATAACTTTTCTGGTAAGATGCCAGTCTGGGCAATTTTTTGAATTGTATAGGTTTTCTAAAACTAATCAGATTAACTTGTCTCCTTACTTGAGTTCATGAAGCATTAGCATAAAAATGGAGGCTGTCTCCGTGTCATGAAAATAATTTGTACTTCTGTGCTGAGATTAATGAAGTCAGGTTAAAGATGTGATTTTTACTTAGTGAAGCTTCTCTTTTGGCCCAGATTCCTTGGATTGCTTTTCCTTGCTGTCACCTGAGTCTTGATTTGATTAAGAGAACATTGATTGTCTACTGCGTTCCAGGCACTTTGTCACAGGGGCTTTCTGGCCCATAGCCAACACTGAGTTGAGTGAATGTGGGAAGGAAAGAGTGATGGTTAGGTGGAGAACTTGTCAACATCCCTAAGACGGCTGGCTAGTGGGCTTCCTTAATGTACCGATGGCCCTTCCTGCACAGTAGGAAATGTAGTGGACACTGATGAAGCCTTTGGGAATATCTCCAGTCCAGGCAAACTGATTTTCTATGTATAAAAAGGCTCTTCCATCCAATTCAGGCAGCTTCTCTCAATCTCAATGCGAAGCTCCTTTAGGGAAAGCAGTGCTTGAACTCAAAGATTCTACTCCATTATGCTGGGCATATCAGTCACCTGCTAATCATTGTGCCAGACTCTAGGAAAAGCAAGTATCCCGGGTAGGTGAATTGGCTCTGCCTGTACCATATATGACAATTCAAACTTTTTATAATTTCATGAAAAATCTGACTACTTGAAGTACTCAGAACAAACACTCTGTACATTGGACTTTAGATTACTTAAACATGATTTTGAGGTATAATTTACCCATCTAAAGTATAGAATTTGATGAGTTTTATGTTTTTAAGATTTTTATTGTCATTTCAGATGGGAGCAGCAGATATGAGCTAAATGTTGGGTATAAACAGGAAAGATTGAAGAAAACCTTCAAGCACAAATTGTTGACACCATCCCTCAAGTCAACGACAAGTAGTTCTACTTTCAAATCTTTAGGCTCTTCACAAGGCACTCCTTCAGAAATAAGCTTCCCAAGTGGTAAGAGAAATGGCTGTGTTGCCTATACTTATATTTAAGAGATATTGAATTAATATGAGGCCACATATGTGGTCTTGAGATATACTTCTTCCTCAAAACTAAAAGTACAGGTACACGTATATACATGAGCTGGCTGAGAAAGTGTATATAGAAGCACTTTGTATGTACAAATCTGGTGGGTTATTAGACTAATAGCAGAGAGAAGGGACTGAAAGTAAAAAAAAAAAAGCTATGGGTAATATAAAAAAATTGTTATAGATTACTAAAAGCAGAAAAAAATGTCGACATTGTGTAGTGCAATCCTCTCAGTTTACAGGTGAGGAACCTTAAGCAGGAAAATAAAACTGCCTCATGGACAGTCACTCAGCCTATCAATAGAGAGAACTGGTTCCAGGACTTGGGTGTCCTGGATCTCAAGCTAGTGTTCTCCACATTCTACCAAGATTACCCACTGAGCTGTAAAACGCTCTTAGATGCTCACCTTCTTCCACAGGAAGTCAAATGTCTAAGTACAGAGACAGATATTGAAGTGGAGATGGGTGTTGGAAAGGAAAATATAAGGAAAAAATAGGTCTAAAGGCAAAGTGAGAAAGAACTTGAGAGCTCAAGTTGATGTTGTGATGACTTTATGTTCTGTGTTTTCAGCTGGATGATGGTGCAGTGGCCTCTGGTTGCTTTCTTAAAGACCAAAGTATACTCCAATCACAGAACACCACTGGTGGCCTGGCTGTAATCGTACTCCCACCTTCTCAGTGCTAGCTGTAGAACTGCTTTTTCTACTTATATTTTTCATTATGTTGGTTCCATATAACAGTTTATTTCCAATTGCTGTAGCCAATCTGGAATCAGCATGGTGGGTTGTTTATTTAAGCATCAAACTAGGAGTCAGAAAGCTTTGGCTCAAGTTCCAGCTCTGTCACTAACTCTGTCACCTTGGGCATATTACTTTCAGAGCTGCAGTCTCTCTATCTTCAATACAAGACTGTGTGAGGCAGCACTATTTTCCATTTTAACTAATTGGTCTAGTGTACAGTGTCTCAGTCTCTATTTCTGTATGGAAATATTGGTGCATATAAAAAACTTTTTCCTTGCCCACAAGAGTTCATCAATCTCTGGCCAGCTAGCTTGTAGATATACTGTGATGCTCATATGGAGGCACTGGAGAGCTATGGCATATAGAAAGCAGGGGTTATGGAAGCTCTTTAGTAGATAATAGTTGGAGTTGACTGGGTAAAATCATTTTTGCAAAGGGGTTGGTTAGTATTGGCTTCCCTGCTGTCCCTGTGGGATATTGTTTCATTAGCAAATATACCGAACAACTGTACACATTTTTCTTATGGGGAGCACCAACATATCCCATATCCAGGATTTTAATGTTGTACCAAGCAATAGATTCAGAGAACTAAGGCACCCGAAGAAGTAACTCAGCCAGTGCGGCAGGTAGTCCAGTCTCTTTGGCTCAGGTTCTAAAACTGCAATCTGAATGCTACCATCAGACTGTGGCAGCCAGAAACTTGATTCTATCAGCACAGAATGAAAAATTGTGTTTTCTGTGCCAGTAGGCACTCTCAGGCTAAGAACTAAACCTTCAGAGAAAGAATATTAAATTAATGGGAGGGTATAGGTATGTGTGTTACCATTTTATGTTGACTTTTCTGAAGGCCTCTGAGGTTTGTCTGTACATATCCCCCCCTAGGTTAAAGTTACTGTGAATAACACAGCTTGTTTTTCACAATGCATGAAGAACATATGTAGTTGTAATTGCCTAAGCAGTGTTGTCGAGATGAATTAATTCACCCTGGATTTATATTAAACTATCCAAGGAAAGCACCACAACTTTCACTTCCTTTCTAATTCCTATATTTATTTCTACATTAGATAAAATTCCTTACACTTTTACTATATGCAAAGTCCCCAATACCACGAGGACTTTGTTCAAATTTTTAACAAAAAAATGTTGTTGTGTTTTTTTTTGTTAATACAGATAACTACGATGAAGATTCCTACTGTTGCTCTCCCTTGAGTTGTGATGTTGTGCCTAATTGTGTGAGAAGAATATTACCTGTGGAAATCAAAATGAATTCCATTCATAAACAAACATTCCTTCAATAAATCCCAGCAGAAATACATTACTCTCCCACCCCCAGATTGGAGAAAATGTTGAATTTGTGAAGCCATCTGCTCCAACTTCATATTCTAAATATTATTTTGGAAGGAGCAGAATGAGATAGCATTTAGTGAATATTAAAGTCAGAATAATTATCCTATTTATTGTTACAGTGGTTTCTTTCTTTTTAGATAATATTTGAGTATATAGTTATTATATACTAAGGGAGAACTGTCTATTTATCATTAGAGATTTTATTTCAAAAACTCTGAGTGTCCACATACTCTTGAAAGAAAAAAAGAAATTCAGATCAGGGTTCTTACTGCTTGCGAATCAATTTCAGGTAGCCAAAGTTTCAGAATATCCAGTTGACCTGACACCACAGAGGAAGTAGATGGGAAGAGTCACAAGACTGTACATTTTGGGAAAAACAAACAAACAAAATCTCACTATCCTGTTGTTCTCTCATGACAAAGCACCTGAAATCCCCATTATTCAAGTCACTCTTTTGATTGAACACCCCTGCTAAAATGGAAACATGTTCTATGAAAAGGGTAGCTCATCAATCCACAGACACCCATGAATTCTCTAGTGGGGATAAATTTCTCAGTCATGGCAGTTCGTGAGGCAACAGCAAGCAGGGTTCTGAGGAATGTAACAGGACAGGAACTGTCTGAAGCTGGAGTTTCTCTCTAGGGAGGGAAGGACAGGTCAAGGTAAGCAGGAAAGTAAGGGGATGGAGACCAGAAGAGTCACCCAAAGGCAACAGAGTGAGCATTGAAGATAATTGTGCCTGTTTTACACTAGCATGATAGCTGGCCTTCTTAATCCCATTCCAAATATTGCCACCAAAGCTTCCCAGCCAGGGAGGCTTCTTGCATTCATGTTCTGGAAGGATACACAAGTAACTGGTATCAGTTGTTTCCTTCATGAAGAGTAACAGGGTATCCGGATGCAGGAATGAAAGGGAGATTTACTTTTCACCCTATACCTTTTCATATCTTTCAAATCTTGTACTGAGAGAATATGTTACCTCTTCAAGCAATAAATAAATGTATACATACATAAATAAAGACCATTGGACCCTTCAAATGAGAAAGAAAGATAAACCCTTGGGCTTCAGTATCATACATCTAGTCTCCCATTACCTTTGTAAGTATGTATGGTGCAGTGAGCTGTGGAGACAACAGAGATGGGTTGGGTTCAAATCCTAGCTCTTGACAAAAATGTGACAGATTCCTAGATGGGAGACTTGGGGGAAGTAATAATAATAGTATACTCATCCTTGAGCTAAAGTGAGGTTTAAATAAAAATGATGTCTATGAATTTTCTAGCATAGTGAAACACAATACTTTTATTTACTTATTTTTTAAAATATATTTTTGTTTATTTCAGAGAGGAAGGAAGGAGAAAGAGATAGAAGCATCAATGATGAAAGAGTCACTGATGGTTTGCCTCCCTGCACACCCCATACTAGGGATTGAGCACTGCAACCCAGGCATGTGCCCTGACCGGGGATCGGACCATGATCTCCTAGTTCATAGGTTGATGCTCAACCACTGAGCCATGCCAGCCAGGCTGAAACACAATATTATATCTCCTTTCTCTTTCCAACCCCACCCACCTCTCACCCCTTCATGGCCTCACCCAACATGTCTACCCTATGAAAGGTACCATATTGGATCCTTTAAATAAGATTTGCCATTGACTATTAAATAGCCTGGAACACTGGTACCTGTCACTGGCATAAAGTTCTTACATTCCTTCTTTTCCCTCTCTGACATCCCATAAACATAAAAATGTAGGTAGACTTGTAGGCCCCTGATTATCTGCCTGAGTCAATCCCCTTGCCTATGAAATTTTGCTCTGATGAAATCCCACATACTTTGTTCCACATAGGGCTCTGTGTACTTTTTTTTGTAGGGGAAGATGAGCCAGTGAGTGAATAAGAACTAACATAAATGATGAACAAAATATCTCAAATGTTAAAAATGTCTTTGAACTGACAATATTGTCACCTTCATTCAAAAACAGATTTAGGGACAAGACTTGGGTATAATTAACAAATCTACAAATATATACCTCTGCATGTGCTTTGATTTGGGGGATCATTTTTGGCTGTGAAAATGCCCTTGATTACATTTATTTTCAGAGTAATAGGATTATGACTGTTCTGCTCCTGCTGGAGTGATGAACGTACAGCCTGTCTCTAATGACCTGACATGCTGTCAAAAATAGAAATTCAATTTTATAGAAAAGTTCATGATTCCTGTCATGACTCCTCCTGCTAATTAGTAAAACATGGGTTTATCACAAATTAGGTGACGGTTTGAAATTGTAGGGAAACACTGATTAAACATCTTTCAGGCATCCGTTGGTTTGCTCTTCCTAGACCCACAAAATGGCTGACAATTGTGTGAAGACAGACCCAAATGACTATGGAAAAGAGACCCTAGAACCTTTGAGCTGCTTTCAATGAACAATCAACTCCCAAGCATTCATTGAGCCCTGACATGAAGAGAAAGATTCAGATATGTCATACTTATGCTATTACTCCCAGCAACTTACTGTTTACATGGGGAGACCAGATATACACATTGGAATAGTGAATGAGTAAAACAAGGATTTGGTGGAAGAGAAGTGCTTCACCAGCAATAAATGTTGCAGTATTTAGTCAGGACTGAGGGTAGGGTATTCCAGGTTTTTGGGGGACAGCTTGGGTAAGGCAGGACTCCATTTCTCAATGCCACAAGCAAATCCTCATTACTAAATCAACAAAGTAACAAAGCCCCTTGGAGCTTTCAGGGTACTGGCTCTAACTATTTATTCTCTGCTGTGCTCTAGTTTACTGTGGGCAAGCTGGAAACACTGACTAGTACTAAACTCTCTCTGGGACAAGTTTAAGGATGCTCCTGCCCAAGACCCTAATCCTTACTGTTTTTTCAGAAGTCCCAAAGATGACAATGATCATCTGTGATGGCCTACCTTCCTTGTACCCAGAGATATGGGAAGGTTGTAGAGTGAAAGGGTGAAAGGAAGTAAGGCTTATTATAACCTCAATACCTCAAGCCTATGGTTAATGGGTATGTTTCTGGTCCTGACTTTAAAGAATTTAGGGGACACAAGGAGCTTGGAGCAATGGAGGAAGGACCTAGTTATAACTCTATTGATTAGGCAAAACAAATAAAATGGATTAAATTCATATTGATAATGTCTAGCACCTTGTAGGCATGTCATAAACATTTGTTGTGTGCATGAATAAATAAATGAATAGTCTAAAGTACATGAGTTATATGAAAGCAATGGCTGACTTTTCTTAATATAGAGTTTCTTATATTAGTGTGGAGTAAACCTGTTTCCCACTAATATTTAAGCTTCATCTGTCTTGTTGACTGCCATATTGTCAGTGCCAAGCACAATGTTTCAGTCAAGGTGCTTTGGTTGCCAGAACAGAAACCAAATGTCTTTGAACTGACAGTATTGTTAGTTCTGATTACCTAAAGAAAAGAAAAATGGTTGAAAGGGTTTTGAGAACTCAAGAAATTTATGGGAAAGTTAAAGGATGGGGCTTGAAAACAGATACAGGTCTACAAATCATAAACCACAGGGGTAGTCTCCTAGCAGAGAATCTTATTTTTTTTTAAATTTTATTGAGGTGACATTAGTCAACATGAACATATAGGTTTCATTCATGTGTGGGTTACTAAGTTACAAAATCTGTATATAGCACCATGTGCCCACCACCCAAAGTCAAATCTTCTCCTGTCACCTCATACTGGGACCCCTTTCTTCCCCCACACCCCTCCCTCTGGCAATCACCACACTGCTGTTTGTGTTCATAAGTTTTAGTTTTATATCCCACATATGTGTGAAATCATATGGTTCTTAGCTTTTTCTGTCTGACTTATTTCACTTAGCATAATCTTCTCAAGGTCCATCCATGTTGTTGCAAATGGCACTATTTCATCCTTTAGTATGGCTGAGTAGTATTCCATTGTGTACATGTACCACATTTTCTTTATCCAGTCCTCTATCACAGGGCACTTTGGCTGTTTCCATGTCTTGACCACCGTGAATAATGCTGCAATCAACATAGGGGTGCATATATCTTTGTGTATAAATGATTTCGAGTTTTTCAGGTATACACCCAGGAATGGGGTTGTTGGGTCATATGATAGCTCTATCTTTAATTTTTTGAGGAATTGCTAGACTGATTTCCATAGTGGTTGTACCAGTCTACATTCCCACCAGCAGTGAATGAGGGTTCCCTTTTTTTCCACAACCTCTCCAACACTTGTTATTGCTTGTCTTATTGAATCTTCTTGTGAGGGCATTACTATTAGGTAGAATAAACTGTAATTTCTTGTAGCCTCATGTTACCAAATTAATATTCAGAGTCTCATGAAACTGCTTCTGTTAGGCTGAGCTTAAATTGTGTGCTGCACTGAGCCGTGAGAAGAAGGATGTGGCAGAAGAAAGCCACATCTTCAGGAGCTCCTTGGTTTTGATAGTGGTAAGACAAAAGCTTGGATTTATCATTCCACCAATAATATCAACACTGGAAAATAAATAATCCTAAAAAAAGAAATTATGGTGATGTTAGGAATGGATGAGTAGGTGGGGAAAACCCACATATGCCCACTACATACAATATAGAACTGAATATATTTTGATTGAATGAATGTCTAATTTATTAACATCCATGTTCAATAAGGGTACAATAATGCTTAGAAGAAGAGGTCTCTCCCCAAGCCCACATGCTGTCTCAGTTATGTATTCACTTATTTTTAAAGGCTAAGGTATAACAGGATATTTTGAGAGAGCTGAAGAGCTCAAGATAAGAATTATAGAGAATTATTAGAAATGTGGTTTTTAGAGATCATGGGTACATCAGTTGACCTCACTCTGAGGAAAAGCAATATATGAAATGATCTTAATTGTCTATGGTGTTGTCACATCTCTCCAAAGGAGTATCATAACTGATTACATACTTTTGTGAAGGTGATTCACCATACAGCTGTCTAAGAGTTCCCCCAAATATCTTAAAATGTATTTTGATCCCTGTTTCTAGAACCCTTCAGCTCTGATTAGGGAGAGCACAATTGTCTAAGAAGAAAACTAAGAAGAATGCTACTTATATTATCCCTTTTACTATGCAAAAAGCATGGTGATATTCACAAGTGAGATCCATGGAAAAGGGGGAAGTATATGACATTCAGGGTCCTGCGTTGGAGGACTCTGGTGTGACTATTTTAAAGAATTCAAAAAAATTCAATAGTAAGTGGTAACTTTAAATATTGAAAAAAATGTCATCTTAATGTATAAAAAACTACAGATGTTTCCTTAATATATGCACTTTTATCCAAATGATTATGTAAGTTAAACAGAAAGTTGGGACTGACAAATTCCCAAGTTTCCAAGATTTACATATGTTAACCTAGTATTCAACATGGGAACAAAGTTGAGGATTTTTATTTATAACCTATGTCGCTTAGATGTGAGGGGAGGCAAGACTGAAGATTACACTACATTAATAGGGTGAAAACATGCAAATCAGGGGACATGTTAGATAGATGGATGGATGGATAGATAGATAGATAGATAGATAGATAGATAGATAGATAGATAGATGATAGATAAATAGATAAATTGTTACTTTCAAAATGTTAGCCAGCTCATCCATCATGCTGGTTGTGGGCAGTGATGGTACTAGAAATGGAAATGAATCTGAGTTGCAGTGAATTTTGATTAAGGCCTAGTTCATGTAAGAAAGATTAAAAAAAAAAATCCTCAGCCTTAGCTGGTTTGGCTCAGTGGATAGAGCATTGGCCTGCGAACTGACAGATCCTGGGTTCCATTCAGGTCAAGGGCACATGTCCGGGTTTCAGGCGTGATCGCCAGTAGGGGGTGTGCAGGAGGCAGCCTATCGGTGATTCTCTCTCATCATTGATGTTTCCATCTCTCTCTCCCTCTCCCTCTCCCTCTCTGAAATCAATACAAATACATATTTTTTTTAAATCCTCAGTCCACAAATTCTCAGAGGAATAAAAAACTTTAGAGGCAGTTATAGGCATAGAATAAAGACCTAGTGTCACAGGCTCCATAAATCTTCAAATACTAGCCCTTTCAAAGGTTGAGACATAAGGTTATGCTTTATAGTGGAGCAAACTTCACCAGCTGGCATCATCTGGATCTTTTAGTGGACCTCAGAAATCAGGCTATGAAGGCTGAGAGTGAGCTAGGTTAGATTGTAGGTATCTTCCATCCAGAAAATATTCTATCTAGTCTCCCCCCCCCCTTTATTAATCTCAAATGGTAGTGTAATTTACATGCTCTCTGCACCTTGACTTTTTAATTTTTGTTGTTTTATATTTAGCAATATGTCAGGACATAAAGAGCTTCTTCTTTTTCTAAAAGGCCACACTGTATTCTATTGTTTGGCTATACTATAACATTTTAACAGTTTTCAAACTTTTGCTATCCTATATAATAAAAGGGTAATATGCAAATTGACCCTAAGGGTGGAACCACAGGGAACAACTGGTTGCTACGGCATGCACTGACC